>NC_037668.1:37884572-38204199 GCF_003255815.1 Theropithecus gelada | reverse complement strand
GCTGAGTCAGGGAAGCGTTTTTGGATGGGGTCACGCCTGAATCGAGTGTGAAAGGATGAGTAAGCGTTTAGGGGCTGGGAGGGGGCAATGAGAGTGTCCAGGCAGAGGAGACAAGAGCAAGGACCCTATGGCAGGAGGAAGTGCTGTGTGCAGGTATGCATGTGTGTATATGCATGTGTATATGTGTGTGTATGTCTGTAGTTGCATATGTGTGTGTGTAGCGTGTGTGTATGAATGTATGTATGTGCATGTGTATACATGTGTATGCATGTGGGTGCCTGTGTGTGTGTGTCTAGCGTGTGGGTATGCTTGTGTGTAAATGCATGTGTATATGCGTGTGTCTGTGGGTGCATGTGTGTGCATATGTGTGTGTAGCATGTGTGTATGCATGTGTATATGCGTATGTCTGTGGGTGCATGTGTGTGCATATGTGTGTGTAGCATGTGTGTATGCATGTGTATATGCGTGTGTTTGTGGGTGCATGTGTGTGCATATGTGTGTGTAGCATGTGCGTATGCATGTGTATATGCGGATGTGTATATGTGTGTATATGTGTGTGGGTGCATGTGTGTGCATATGTATGTGTAGCATGTGTTTATGCATGTGTGTATATATGTGTGTATACGTGTATGTGCATGTGTGTGCATATGTGTGAAGCATGTGTGTGTACGCATGTGTATATGTGTGTGGGTGCGTATGTGTGTGTATATGTGTGTCTGTGGGTGCATATGTGTGTGTGCATGTGGGTGTGTCGTGCATGTGTGTGTGTGAGAAAAATTGTGGGGCTGGTGTGTTAACTGAGAGGCAGGGGTACAAAGCCTCAAAGGAGAGGAAGGACCCCTTAAGAGGGAAGTTGCATTTTATTCCACAAGGAATGGGAAGGTGCCAGGGCAGAAGAGTGAAAGTGGAGTCCTGCTTGCCACAAATATTAATCAGGTCTCTTTTAGTTGCAAATTACAGACTAGTTCCAACTAACTTAAGTACAGAAGGTATTAATGGTTTTCAAAAGTAAACGGCCTCTAAGGCTAGTTCTGCCTTCAGGCAGAGCTGGATCCAGGAGCTTAGGTGATATTGACAGGAATGGGCCTCCCCTTTGTCTCTGCTTTCCTCCGTGTGTGTCTGATTCTCAGGTGGTTGTGCCCTGTGTGGCAGCAAAGGTGACTGCCAGCGACTCCAGCCTCCTGTCCTGCAGATTCAGCAGATGTCCTGAGAGTGTTCTCATGGGCTGGGATTGAGTCACAAGCTCCCCTCAGAAACTAATCATGATGACTCTGATTTGCACACCTTGGGCCATGTGCCTGCCCCTGAAAGCAGGGGGTGAGGCAGCCACGGGGACTGAAGGGAGGTCAGGACAAGGAGAGAAGGGAGCTGTGCAGATGTCTGACTCCATTTGTATGAAATGCCCAGAATGCATAAATCATAGAGTCAGAATGCTGACTAGTGGGTGACGGGAGTGATGGGGCGTGAGGAGGAGGAGTGACTGCTTCATGGGTAGGGAGTTTCCTTTTGGGGGGATAAAAATGTTTTGGAATTAGGTTGCATGACACTGTGATTGTACTAAATGCCACCAAATTATTCACTTTAATTTTATTTATTTATTTATTTGAGACAGGATCTCACTCTGTTGCCCAAGCTGGAGTGCAGTGGTGTGATCACAGCTCAATGCAGCCTCAACCTAGGTCCTAGGCTCAAGCAATCCTCCCGCCTTGGGCTCCCAAGTAGCTGGGACTACAGGTGCATGCCATCATGCCCAGCTAATTAAAAAAAAAATTTTTTTTTTTTTTTTTTTTTTTAGAGGTGGGGTCTCACTATGTTGTGCAGGCTAGTCTTGAATTCCTGGGCACAAGTCACCTCCTGCCTTGGCCTCCCAAAGTGCTGGAATTACAAGTATGAGGCACCATGCCTGGCAAACTGGTCACTTTAAAAATGGTGAATTTTGGCCTGGCACGGCAGCTCATGCCTGTAATTCCAGAACTTTGGGAGGCTGAGGTGGGTGGATCCCTTGAGGTCAGGAGTTTCAGACCAGCCTAGCCAACATGGTGAAACCCCTTCTCTGTTAAATATACAAAAATTACCTGGGCGTGATGGCAGGCACCTGTGGTCCCAGCTACTCAGGAGGCTGAGTTAGAAGAATTGCTTGAACCTGGGAGGCAGAGGCTGCAGTGAGCCGAGATTGCACCACTGAACTCCAGCCTGGGCGACAAAGCGAGACTCCACCTCAAAAAAAAAAAAAAAAAATAAAAAAAAAAAATAAAATGGTGATTTTTATGTAATGCAAATCTCATCTCAGTAAAAAAATTTTAAAATGACAGTTGTCCCTGTCCCTCATCCCCAGACGTCCTGGGACACTCCCCCCTCCATAGGGGCTGCTAGACGAGGTGACTCCTTTCCTTCCTTTTCTGCCTGTTTTCTCCGTTTTTAAACTTCAGAGGGTTTGGGACCCACAGTGGATTTTAAGCCAGAGGCTACTACAGGGTAATTCCAGGCATGGTGGCTGGCAGGGCCGTAGTCCACTGCTGGGACTGTGGGCATGCCGCTGTGGCTTCTCCAGAGGCCAGTTCCTGTATTTTCATGAGATCTGGTCGAGCAAGCTCCAGTGAGGTGCCAGGGACATCTTGTTCAGAGGAGAGCTGGTGACCGGGTTTTCCTGGCAGACCTTTAGCCAGCTGCACCTGTGTTCCTCTGGGCTGTGGGTGGAGGAGAGGGTGCTGTCACAACTTAGGGTCCAAGCTGCAGCTCCAGCGGGCCGGGAAGACTTGGAGCACCGAATTTCCGTCATCGCTTGGCGCGGGGTATGCTTGGTGACGCCACCATGAGAAAGGGCTGGGCTTGGGGAGGAGCCATGCACACTGGAATTGTAAAGAGGAAAGAGGGTTTTGGCTCAGTTTCTGAGCAAATCCTCCATGCTGGGGTTTGGGCAGAGCCCAGAGCTGCCTCGGGGCTCTCCCAGAGCGAGCCTGCGTTGGCTCCTTCAGGAACCGGAGTTTCCATCCAAACCCTCTTCCTTGGGTTGCTCATTGCAAGCCAGCAGTGGTGGGAGGATGACTTCTGGTCCCCAGCAGGCTGGCACTGCACTTGTCTGGCGTGGACATGGGGACCCGTCTCTTGGGCTGAATTGTGCTCTCTGCTCCTCTTTGATTTTTTTTTTTTTGGCAGAGTCTCACTCTGTCACCCAGGGGAGTGCAGTGGCACAATCTCAGCTCACTGCAACCTCTGCCTCCTGTGTTCAAGCAGTTCTCCTGCCTCAGCCTCCCCAGTAGCTAGGATTATAGGTGTGCGCCACCACACCCAGCTCATTTTTGTATTTTTAGTAGAGATGGGGTTTCTCCATGTTGGTCAGGCTGGTCTTGAACTCCTGACCTCAGGTGATCCACTCGTCTTGGCCTTGCCAAGTGCTGGGATTACAGACGCGAGCCACCGAGCCCAGTCTCTGCTCCTTCTTTGAGCTGGAGACAGGCTAAGCTCCGGCCTGGGGGTCTAGTCCGCCTGCACCCACTTCCACCCGCTGCATGGGTCAGAATCTCAAGTTGATTCTGCAAGCTCCTTTCAGGGATTTTCCCACAAATTGAAGTTAGAGGATAACTGGAGTATGGAACCACATTTTTTTTTTTTTTATAGATGGAGTCTCACTCTGTCGCCCAGGCTGGAGTGCAGTGGCACGATCTCGGCTCACTGCAAGCTCCACCTCCCGGGTTCACCCCATTCTCCTGCCTCAGCCTCCTGAGTAGCTGGGACTACAGGCACCTGCCACCTCGCTCGGCTAATTTTTTGTATTTTTAGTAGAGATGGGGTTTCACCGAGTTAGCCAGGATGGTCTCGATCTCCTGACCTTGTGATCCATCTGCCTCGGCCTCCCAAAGTGCTGGGATTACAGGTGTGAGCCACTGCGCCTGGCCTGTTTGTTTGTTTTTTAGACAAGGTCTCACTCTGTCAACTAAGCTGAGTGAGGTGGCACGATCACGGCTCACTGCAGCCTCGACCTCCCGGGCTCAAGTGATTCTCTTGCCTCAGCTTCCTGAGTAGCTGGGGCCACAGGTGTGCAGCACCACACCTGTCTAATTTTTGATTTTTTGTAGAGATGGGGATCTTGCTATGTTGCCCAGGCTGGTCTTGAACTCCTGGACTCAAGTGATCCTCCCACCTCGGCCTCCCAAAGTGCTGGGATTACAAGTGTGAGCCATCGCTCCTGGCCAGGACCGGGTTTTGCTCTTGAAGGCCAAGGATTTCCCACGTGTTTCCCCACTGCTTGGATGTTGCAGGACAGGAATTCTCGAAGAGGTCGGCTTCTGGCAAAGACAGTACAGCTGGTGGGTCCTGGGCCAGGTGGCCTGGGTTCAAATCCTGACTCTACCACTTCCCAGCTGAGGGACGCCGTGCAAAGCACTTCACACCACTGATCCCCAGTTTTCTCATCTGTACGAAGTGGGCAGGCCCCCATGATTCATGTCCACCCAGACCCTTAGAATGTGACCTTATTTGGAAATAGGGCCTTTGCAGAGGTAATTAAGGATCCTGATAGGACGTCATCCTGGATGTAGGGTGGGCCCTGTATCCAATGGCTGGTGTGCTTATAAAAAGAGGAGACGTGGAGGCATTCACAGAGGGGAGACGGCTGTGGGAAGACAGAGACAGACAGTGGGGTGATGCGACCACCAGCCAGGGAACGCCTGGAGCTCCCGGAAGCTGGAAGAGGCCAGGGGGGATTCCATCTTAAAGGCTTCAGAGAGATTGTGGCCTGCCGATATCTTGATTTTGGACTTCTGGACTCCTGAACTACAAAATAACTCATTTCTGCTCTTTTCAGTCACCCAGTTTATGACGACTTGAAATGGCAGCCCCAGGAAATGAACACACCCTCTCAAAGGACAGTTATCACCTAAAGCCTTTGACACACAGCACATAGTAGGTGCTCAATAGACAACCACTAGGATCCCTGTGCTGCCTTCTGCAGGGGTGGGAGGTAGGAGGTGTGGACACAGGAAGAGGGACTGTCAGGATAGCTCTGTCACCTTTCAGAGCAGCAGCCTGTGGCCCTGGAGGGGACCATCCCGGGGTATCCAGGGGCCCCCAGCTCCTGCTGCTGCTGGGTGTCACCCTGCCCTGCTGGCTGGCGGCTGAGGTTGGAGCCCTTGAAGGACAGAGGTGGAGGGAAAGCAAGGAGTCTGCTGTGAAGGGCAGCTGCAGGGCCGAGGGCTGAGGCCTTCGATAGGGATGCTGGCAGCTGTGAATCATGGCCCACAGGCCAATCACTGCCTGCTGACACATCACACCCCAGGAGGAGGACGGCTGTGACCTCATGCTAGTTGTCAAACACTCACGGCCCCTCCCAGCTCTGCCCAGTGCTTCAACTTGGCCCGGAGGGAGCTGTCCCCACCCCACCCCTGCCCAGCGTTGTGTGTTCTCCCCTCCCCTGCACACACAGCAGGACAATCAGACCTTCTGAGCCAAGGCTTTAGTGGCGGTTTATGATTTGGATGCTTTGGGAATGGGTGAGGCCAACAGTTTCCACTTCCCTGAGGGCAGCCGAGTTGTAAACCCTGGAAGATGTTCTGCACATCTGCCACAGCTGCCTGGCCAGGGAGCGCTGGGATACGCCTGGGAGGGTGTGTTCCCAGGGCTGGAGTCCCATTCTCTCCTGCCTTCCTCTATAAAAATAATGGTTTGCAGATGGGGAAACTGAGGCCCGGAGGAGCTAAGAACTTGCTATACACCTCCAAGTCAAATAGCATCTTGGCAAGAGAGGCAGGACCACAACTGAGAGTTTATCTTGGGCAAAGCTCTGCTCTACTTCCGGTCCTCGTCTTCTCGGGCTCTGTTGGGCATCTCAGCTCCTCTGCTTCCTGGTTGCAGGATGGGCCTGGGGCATCATGTAAGCCTTGGTGATGTTTGCATGTTGGCTTCAAGTTGCGATGGTAAAATAAATAAGCAAGAGGCTTGGGGAGCTCCAACCGGTCCTGCCAGCTGTTCCCAGATTCCCATTCAAAGCCACAAAGGTGACTTAAGTATTGTGAAGCCTGGAACTCTCACCTGGGGAGCACAGGGGACAGGGGGCAGGTTAGAGGGTTAGAGGCTGGATGTGGCCTGGCTCCTGACCTCTAGACACAGCTCTGTTTTCTCTGCCCTTCCCTTCTGAAGGCAAGCACGTCTCCTGACAGCAGAATTGTAGCTCTCGAACTCCCTCAGTGCCCATCCAGCCTTCGCAGGTTGAGCAAACTTCCCCATGCTCAGGATTTGCATTCCTGGCTGCTACGCTGCCAGAAAACCGAGCTAGGATTTTAGGAGAGTCTATTCAGAGCGGACATCTGCAGCCAGCGTGGATCCCTGAGCATCCAGGACACATCCTGCTCCTAACCTGTCCCCCGTCCACCCAGGTGAGAGCTCCAGGCTTCACAGTACTTGAGGCACCTTTGTGGTTTTGAATGGCGACCTGGGAACAGCGGGCAGGGCCGGTTGGAGCTCCCCAAGCCTCTTGGTTATTTATTTTACCATCACAACTTGAAGCCAATATTTAAGCATCACCAAGGCAACGGCCCAAATCTCCCGGCCCTTGGCCCCCATCCAGCCCCACATGGTGGGGACGAGGGCAGGGCGGGGCGAGTAGGGAAAATGAGTCAACCACCCCCTGCCCCGCAACCACCTGGGAAAACAGTGACCCAAAAATCGAATCCCGGCTTCTCTTGCAGGGTCATTGCTCTTTTTTTGGGGTCCCTACAATGGCGCGCTTTTAACACAGCGGGAGTCTCACAAGACCTCGGTGCTAATATTTTATTTTTGCGTGTGGTTAGACCCTACAGGTTTTAAAAACTTCTTATTGAAGTTTGATATCCATGTACAAAGTGTACAAACCGTAAGCATACACCTTTCACCAACTGTGCAATTTTTGCAAATGGAACACGCCCAGATCAAGGGTAGGCACACAGCCAGCCCCCCGGAGTCCTCCTTACTCCCCAGTCCTTGTCACTCCACCCCCAAAGTGAGTGCCATTCTAACTTCTCACGGCGCTGGTTGCTGGTCAGTTTGTTTTCTGTTTCTTTTTTAACTTGAAGTTCTGGGATACATGTGCGGGATGTGTAGGTTTGTTACGTAGGTGAGTGGGTGCTGTGTTGGTTTGCTGCACAGATCATGCCGTCTCCTCATTGGCTACTTTTGCTTGTTTTTGTGCTTTATATAAATGGAATCATACACTCTGTTCTCTTTTGGGTTGAAGCCAGTGGGATTTTTAGGCTTGAGTTGGTCTCCTCACCTCCAGCACCGGGGAGGAGAGAATAAAGGAAATAGAAAGCACTTTCTTATTTATTTATTTATTTGAGCTGGAGTCTTGCTCAGTTGCCCAGGCTGGAGTGCAGTGGCACGATCTCCGCTCACAGCAACTTTTGCCTCCTGGGTTCAAGTGATTCTCCTGCCTCAGCCTCCCAAGTAACTGGGATTACAGGTGACAGCCTCCACAGCCAGCTAATTTTTGTATTTTTAGTAGAGATGGGGTTTCACTGTGTTGACCAGGCTGGTCTCAAACTCCTGACCTCAGGTGGTCTGCCTGCCTCAGTCTCCCTAAGTGCTGGGATTATAGGCGCAAGCCACTGTGCGCAGCCTGAAGGCACTTTCCCTGTGCCCACAGGCCATGGTCTTGACTATTTTAAAAGGCCCAGCATCATTTTCCCTTGTACCTTGTAACTGGGGTTTGTATCCGCCCGGTGTCAGTTTGGGGGACGGAGAGTAGTACCATATCACTGACAAGCCTGAGGCGGGTTGAGGGGTCTCTGGAACCCTGGCCCCCAAAGTCCTCATTTCTCCTGGCAGGATGCTGGGGGCAGCTCCATAGTCTTTGCAGTCACGGCATCCCTCCACTGCAGGGCGGGCTCCAGTCACTCCTTTTTTTTTTTTTTTTTCCGAGACGGAGTCTCACTTTGTTGCCCAGGTTGGAGTGCAGTGGCACGATCTTGGCTTGCTGCAACCTCTGCCTCCCAGTTTCAAGGGATTCTCCTGCCTCACCCCCACCGAGTAGCTGGGATTACAGGCATGCACCACCAGGCCCAGATAATTTTTGTATTTTTAGTAGAGACGGGGTTTCACCATGTTGCCCAGGCTGGTCTCAAACTCCTGAGCTCAGACGATTTGCCGGCTTTGGCCTCCCAAAGTGTTGGTATTACAGGTGTGAGCCACTGCACCTGGCCGGCCGGCCTTCCTTCCTTCCTTCCTTCTTTCCTTCCTTCCTTCCTTCCTTTTCTTTCTTTCTTTCATTTTTTTTGAGATGGAGTTTCGCTCTTATTGCCCAGGCTGGAGTGCAATGGTGCAATCTCAGCTCACTGCAACCTCTGCCTCTCAGGTTCAGGCAATTCTCCTGCCTCAGCCTGCCAAGTAGCTGGGATTACAGGTGTGCGCCACCATGCCTGGCTAATTTTATATATTTTTTAGTAGAGACGGGGTTTCACCATGTTGGTCAGGCTGGTCTCAAACTCCTGACCTCAAGTGATCCACCCTCCTCGGCCTCCCAAAGTGCTGGGATTACAGGTGTGAGTCACCATGCCCAGCCCCTATTTTTTATTTCTTTATGTTTTGAGACGGAGTCTCTCTCTATTACCTAGGCTGGAGTGCAGTGGCACAACCTCAGTTTACTGCAATCTCAGTCTCCCAGGTTCAAGCGATTATCCTGTCTCAGCCTCCCGAGTAGCTGGGCCTAAAGGCATGCACCACCACTCCTGGCTAATTTTTATATTTTTAGTACAGACGGGGTTTCACCACATTGGCCAGGCTGGCCTCTAACTCTTGACCTCAAATGATCCACCCACCTTGGCTTCCCAAAGTGTTGGGATTACAGGCGTGAGCCACCATGCCTGGCCTTTATTTCTTTTTTGAGGTAGGCTCTCACTCTGTCGCCTAGGCTGGAGTGCAGTGGCACAATCACAGCTCACCACAGCTTCAACCTCCTGGGCTTAACTGATCCTCCCCTGCCCCAGCCTCCCGAGTAGCTGCGATTACAGGTGTGTGTCACCACACCCGCTAATATTTTGATTTTTTTGTAGAGACGGGGTCTTGGTATGTTGCCCAGGCTGGTCTTGAACTCCTGGGCTCAACTGATTCTCTTGCCTTGGCCTCCCAAAGTGCTAGGATTACACATGTGAACTACTGCACCCATCCTGCATATGACATTTCAAAAAATATAAGCAGAACAAACATGACAAGGGGAAAAAGGTATCTAAACGTTTCTAAGCGCTTACTCTTGATTTCTTTCTTTTTTTTTTTTTCTTTTTTTGAGATGGAGTCTCACTTTGTCGCCCAGGCTGGAGTGCAGTAGCATGATCTCTGCTCACTACAACCTCCGCCTCCCAAGTTCAAGTGATTCTTCTGCCTCAGCCTCCCAGCTGCCTAGCTGGGATTACAGGCTCCTGCCATCATGCCTGGCTAATTTTTTGTGTATTTTTAGTAGAGATGGGGTTTTGCCATGTTGGCCAGGCTGGTCTAGAACTCCTGACCTCAGGTGATCCACCCGCCTTGGCCTCCCAAAGTGCTGGGATTACAGGTGTGAGCCATCGCACCCGGCCAACTAACTCTTGATTTGTATACTTACACTGTGGCAGACTAGCAGCAAACCATCAGCCGACCAGGAGCAGTTCTGGGGGCCACACTTGGAGGCCACTGCCTTGGACCAGCCCTCTGCCCATGGCTGACCTGGAAGGACTGCAGTTCCATCTACCCTGCGGGCTCCTTCCCGGCTCCTTGGTGTCCCCATCTTCATTCTAATTCTGTCTTTGTTGCTTTAGCTGAAGTGAAAGAGACAGAAACCTCTGCCCACCTCTTGTGGAGTCCTGGCCCCAAGGCCCCAAGCACCCAGGCCTTGCTGTCTTAAGTTTCTTCTAGATGCTCAGGGGTCACACATGGCTTCTTTTGGCCTCTTGTGGCTTCTTCCTCTCTGATGTGGGACAAGTTCCCTCAGTAGCTGGATAGGACCACAATACAGGTTGACGAGGACCATGTCCCTGCCGATCCTCTCTTCCCCCCATGTGTTGCACAGAATCTTGTACCCAGTTTCTCTCCTTGGGGGCTGCTAGGGGCGAGGGAAGCGGCTGTCTCTGGAGGGTGGAAGAAGCATCTTTTCCCCCTTCTTGCTCAAGCATCTTAGTCCTGTGGTTCAATCCCAGGCCCATCCGTCCTGTAGTCTCTTAGGACTGGTGTGAGCCAGCAGCCTCATTCAGCCAAGGTCGCTGCCAGGTGCATAACCGAGCCCCCAGCGCCCTGGCTGCCCTCTCTATTCTTGCAGGAAATTCATAGCCGGGGTGCCTCTTCCTCCAGAGAGACCTGTAAGCTTCCTGTCCTCCCTCCCTGTCTACCTCTGTGGCCATCCACAGCCTTTTCTGGGGTCAACCTTCATTCCCTTCCTCTGGCTCCAGGTACCACCAAACTCATCTTACCAGCATGTCACAAGTATGTGTGGGACAGAATATAGGAAGTGGGCTGGTGAGAGGAGGGAGTGCGTTTTCCATGTGAGATTGGACTTCTTGGGGGCTTCTTTTGGGACAGACCACCAGCCCAGGAGAGACACACACACAGGACCAGGGGCGTTTGGATTGGCGAGCTGTCAGCGTCCTCGCTGTTATACAAGCCTTCTTGCTTTTTCCTTTCCTCTCCTCATTCTTCTGCTTGCTTGCTTTTTTTCTTTTTAATAACCCTGACTGCATATTTTCTCTAACCCAAACCATCTGTTTACTAGCTTTTATAAGCAGTAATAAAAACAGTGAGGACCCAAGAGCTGTTTGGGTCCAAGGCACTTTCTCCGGCTGTCTCTCCGGGCAGCCTGAGAAGAGGTTAAGTGCCGCAGTGCGGGCCTAGAGGTGACACTTCCAGCAGGGTCCTTTCCTTCCACCTGAAGTTGCCTGTGCAAAGCCGGTCTCTTTGGAGAGGCTCGGCAGAGCCGTGGCTGCCTTTCATTCGCTCCCTTTTCTGCCGTTCCAGCGGAGGACCTTGGGGTCACCTGCCTGCGGCAAGCTGCCTGCTGCGGAGGGAGCTGGCGTGGAGGAGCTGGGAAATGAGGTGGCTGTGCAAACTCGGGCTTCAGAGGTGCCAAGAGATCACTCGGAGGGAATGTACTGAGCTGTGAGGACGGGCGAGCCCGGGAAAACAATTCGACAACAATACCGAGCGCCTAGGTGACAGGGAAAAAAAGGGAGTCTGTTTGGGAACGGATTTCGGCCTCCACTTCCAAAGCATTAGTAATTCAAGCAGCAGTGAGTGTCATATTTACTTGGGAAACTATGAAAAGTCATATAACAATGTTCTTTTAACAGCTTTCATCATCGGCTTGCTGGGTTCCGAGTGTAGTCTGCCACCTAATCATAAACAGAGGCTCGCGCTGCCATCTGGCAGGAGGCGTCCGTGCGCTGCTGTCGGCGGGGACTTGGGGCCCATCCTATGCGAGGCGTCCTCCATCACAGGCACAGAGTCGGGCGCTGGGCCCCAGGAGGTCACTGTGGTGAAGGACGGCACAACTCACCTCTTCCACCATGAAGAAATCAGAGATGGTGGCGTTGGCAGCTTCCGTGTCTAGCCCAGCAAGCAGGCCAGAGAGGAGATGAAATCTTAGTTCAACAAAACTCTGCTTTTTAATTAAATTACTTTTTTTTTTTTTTTTTTTTGACAGAGTCTTGCTCTGTTGTCCAGACTGGAGTACAGCTGCCCAATCTCGGCTCACTACAGACTGTGCCTCCTGCATTCAAGTGATTCTTGTGCCTCCTGAGTAGCTGGGATTACAGGGGTGCCACCACGCCTGGGTAACTTTTGTAGTTTTAGTAGAAACGGGGTTTCGCCATATTGGTCAAGCTGGTCTTGAACACTTGGCTTCAAGTGATCTGCCTACCTCGGCCTCCCAAAGTGCTGGGATTACAGGTGTGAGCCACCGCACCCTGCCTAAATTACAATTTGTTTTATCTTATTTTATTTTTTGGTGGGGGAGAAGGGTAGGAAGTGAGCGGTCGTGTGGCCAAACATCCTGGTTTGCCTGGGACTGGGAGGGTTCCAGGGCTACAGGACTTTCTGTACACAAACCCAGCGACTAAGTAAACCAGACTGAGTTGGTCACTGTGGAGGGAGGGGACGTCCACAGAGCGGGAAGAAGCACAGGCTTCAGGGTCAGCGTGCACGGTTTGTCCCAGGAAAATTAGGGAACCTCTCCAGGGTTTATCTCTGAAAGGCATACTTTTTGGGGTGGTGGAGGCAGGGGAGAGGGCAGACATTAGGGCGTTGGGGCTCTGTGTGGGTGGCAGGCACCAAGGGGACCTGCGGGAGAGGCTCCTCCACCCTGCACAGCCCACCATCGCCAGGAGGGATGTGGGCCCAGCCTGCCAGATGGCTGATTTTTAAAAAAATGTTTGTGAAAGCTACCAAATTCTGAAACGTTGGCTCACGCCTTCAGGACATCCTGTATAGGCCACACAAACACATCTGATTGCCAAGTTGGCCTCTGGGCAGCCGGTTTGCAACCTCTGCACTGTACCATTTCTAAGTTTCCTGTCAGTTCTAGAGTTCAGCGACTGTCTAAACTCCAGCCAGCCACACTTCCAGGCAATATGCGGTGTACTGTGAGGAAGAACGACAAATACACGTGCTTTAAAAGCTGATAGCGGGCCGGCTGTGGTGGCTCCCGCCTGTGATCCCAGCACTTTGGGAGGCATGAGCCACCATGCCCAGCCTAAATTGTACATTTTAAAGTGGTGAATTTTATGGTATATAAATTATATCTTGACTTAAAAATATACCGTGGCTCACGCCTGTAATCCCAGCATTTTGGGAGGCCGAGGCTGGTGGATTACCTGAGGTCAGGAGTTTGAGACCAGCCTGGCCAACATGGCGAAACCCCATCTCTACTAAAAATACAAAAAATTAGCCAGGCTGGTGGCGCATGCCTGTGGTCCCAGTCACTCAGGAGGCTGAACCAAGAGAATCGCTTGAACCTGGGAGGTGGAGGTTGCAGTGAGCCAAGATCGTGCCATTGCACTCCAGCCTGGGTGACAGAGCGAGACTCTGTCTCAAAAAAAAAAACCAAAAAAAACAAACAAAAAAAATCATAAAAAACAAAACCAAAAATATATCGTTAGGATATTAATTCTTTCCAAAATTTCACTCCAAGTTGATCTACAGATATGTAACCCCAATTTCAACAAGATATTTTTCTGTAGAAATGAACAAAATTGAGCTGGGCATGGTGGCTCACTCCTGTAATCCCAGCATTTTGGGAAGCTGAGGTGGGCGGATCACCTGAGGTCGAAAGTTTGAGACCAGCCTGGCCAATATGGTGAAATCCCATCTCTACTAAAAATGCAAAAATTAGCCAGGCATGGTGGCGCATGCCTGTAATCCCAGCTAGTTGGGAGGCTGAGGCAGGAGAATCACTTGAACCTGGGAGGCAGATGTTGCAGTGAGTTGAGACCGTGCTACTGCACTCCAGCCTAGGTGACAAAGCCAGACTCTGTCTCAAAAAAAAAAAAAAAAAAAAAGAAATGGACAAAATTGATTTCAAAATTCGAATGGAAATGCACAAGACATAGAATTGCCAAAACAACTTCGGTAAACAACAAAGTAGGAGGGCTTATACCATCTGATTTCCGGTCTTATTATATAGCTATGATAATCAAGGCAGTATGGTACTGATGTAAAGACAAATAGATCAACGGAACAGAAGAGAGAACCCGGAAATAGACCCACATTAAAAAAAAAAAAACAGATTTTCAACAAAGGTTCAAAGGCAATTCAGTGAGGCCGGGCGCAGTGGCTCACGCCTGTAATTCCAGAACTTTGGGAGGCTGAGGTGGGCAGGTGACTTGAGGTCAGGAGTTTGAGACCACCCCGGCCAACATGGAGAAAACCCGTCTCTATGGAAAATACAAAAATCAGCCAGGCGTGCCTGTAATCCCAGCTACTCGGGTGCCTGTAATTCCAGCTACTTGGGTGGCTGAGGCAGGAGAATCGCTCAAAACCAAGAGGCAGAGGCGGTAGAGCCGAGATTGCCATTGCACTCCAGCCTGGGCGACAGAGCAAAACTCTGTCTCAAAAACAGACAACAAACAAAAAACAAAGGCAATTCAGTGGGAAAAGTACGGTCATTTCAACAAATGTGCTAGAACAACTGAATATCCATATGTGAAAAAATGAGCCTTGATTCACACCCTGTACCATATAAAAATATTAATTCAAAGTAGGCCTAAATATAAGACTTAAAAGCACCAAACTTCCGGAAGAAAACATAGGAAAAAACTTTGTAACCTTGGGTTAGGCAAAGGTTCCTTAGATACAGTAGCAAAAGTATGATCCATTAAAGAACAAACAGAATTGGACTTAACGAAAAGTTAAAACTTTTTTTTTTTTTTTTTGAGACAGAGTCTTGCTCTGTCGCCCAGGCTAGAGTGCAGTGGTGTGATTTCGGCTCATTGCAACTTCCGCTTCCTGGGTTCAAGAGATTCTCTTGCCTCAGCCTCCTGAGTAGCTGGGATTATAGGCACGTGCCACCATGTCTGGCTAATTTTTGTGTTTTTAGTAGAGACGAGGTTTCACCATATTGGTCAGGCTGGTCTCAAACTCCTGACCTCGTGAGCCATGGCGCCTGGCTGCTTTGTGTTTTTTTAAAGACAGTGTGAAGAGAGTGACAAGAAAATATTTGTAAGTCATATATCTGATAAAGGATTTGTATTCAAAATATATAAAGGACTCTCAAAAGTTGGTAAGAAAGCAGCTCATTTAAAAAATGGACAGGTTGGGCATGGTGACTCACACCTGAAATCCCAGCACTTTGGGAGGCTGAGGGAGCGCTTGAGCCCAGGAGTTCAAGACCAGCCTGGGTAACATAGTGACCCCTTCTATCTACAAAAAGTCAAAAAATTAGCTGGGCATGGTGGCACATACCTACAGTCCCAGCTACTTGGGAGGATCATTTGAGCCAGGAGGTCGAGGCTGCAGTGAGCTGTGATGGTGCCACTGCACTCCAGTTTGCACGACAGAGCGAGACACTGTCTCAAAAAATAAAAATAAAAATGGACAAAATGTTTGAACAAACAACTGCTTCTTTATTTAATAAGCCTATATTTTGCTTATTGGAAGGCCAATTAGCATATGAGAAGGTACTAAAATCATTAGTCATTAGAGAAATGCAAATTAAAGCCACAAAGTGATACTGCTATACATCTATTGGAATGGCTAAAATGGAAAAGAATGACCATACTAAGCACTGGTGAAGATGTGGAGAAACTGGAACTCTCATTCTTTGCTGGTGGGAATGGAAAATAGTACGACCACTTTCAAGAACAGTTCAGCAGTTTTTTTAAAAAGTTAAACATAGCTGGGCGCGGTGGCTCCCAGCACTTTGGGAGGCTGAGGTGGGCAGATCACTCGAGGTTGGGAGTTCTCGACCAGCCTGACCAAGATGGAGAAACCCTGTCTCTGCTAAAAATCCAAAAAAATTAGCCAGGCGTGGTGGTGGGTGCCTGCAGTCCCAGCTACTTGGGAGGGTGAGGCAGGAGAATCACTTGAATCCAGGAAGTGGAGGTTGGGGTGAGCCGAGATCACGCCATTGCACTCCAGCCTGGGCAACAAGAGCAAAACTCTGTCTCAAAAAAAAAAAAAAAAAAGTTAAACACACACCTGCCTTATGACCTAGGCATTCTACTCCTAGGTACTTACCTCACTGTAAGTACTTACCTAAAAGAAAAGGAAATGCATGTCCACATGAAGACTTGTACAGGGATGCATGCGCACAGCAGTGTTACTTGTAACAAGCAAAAACTGGAAACAAGTTGAATGTCCATTAGCAGGTGAATGGATAAACAAATTGTGGCATATCTGTACACTGGACTATTAATAAAGAAAAAAAGAGTTACGGATACATATGACAACATAGATGAATTTCAAAATAACGCTGAATGAAAGAAGTCAGGCAGAAGGAAGTATATACCTGTGTTCGTTTGCTAGGGCTGCCAAAAGGAAGCACTGCAGACAGGGTAGCTTAAACAATAGAAGTTTCTTTTCTCACAATTATAGGGGCTGGAAGTCTGAGATAGCGGTGTCGACAGGCTTGGTTTTCCGAGGCCTCTGTCTTCAGCATGTAAATGGGCCTTCTGGTGGTCTCACATCACTGTCCCTCCACTTGTCTGTGTTCCAATTTCCTCCTGTTTTTCTTCTTCTCCTCCTCCTTCCTCTTCTCCTCCTCCTTCCTCCTCTCCTCCTCCTCCTCCTCCTTCTTCTTCTTTTTCTTCTTCCTCTTCCTCTTCTCCTTCTCCTTCTTCTTTTTAATAGATTGAGTATGTTTTGCCTTTTTTTTTTGAGACAGGGTCTCACTTTGTCATCCAGGCTGGAGTGCAGTGATGTAAACACTGCTCACTGAAGCCTCGACCTCCTGGGCTCCAAAGTGATCCTCCCACCTCAGCCCACCAAGTAGCTGGGACTACAGGCACGCATCACCACACCAGGCTAATTTTTGTAATTTTTGTAGATACAGGGTCTTACTATGTTGCCCAGGCTTGTCTCGAACTTCTGGGCTCCCAAAGTGCTGAGACAGCCGGCATGAGCCACGGCGCCTGGCCAATTTCCTCTTCTTATAAGGACATCAATCATATTGGGTTGGGGCCCACCCTAATGACCTCATTTTAGCTTAATTACCTTTTTAAAGACACTATCCTTAAATACAGTCACATGCCGAGGTACTGGGGATTAGGACTTCAACGTATGAATTTCAGGGTGACATAAGTCAGCTCATGGCAATACCATATGATGCATTTACATCAAACTCTAGAAAATGCAAACTACTCTACTGTGAGAGGAAGGAGACCCTGGTTTCCTCAAAAGGGAGGAGCACGGGAGATGGAGGAAGGGATGACAGTGGGACTTGAGGTGACTTTTGGGAGTGCTGGAGGTCTCCATTATCTTGATTGTGGACATGTCTCCACAGGTGCACACCTAAGTCAAGAGTTATCAACTGTACGCTTTAAATATGTGCTGTTTATTGCATGTCAATTATTCATTATATATTATACCTTAATTGAACTAGATTTATTTATTTATTTATTTATTTTTTATTTTTGCAGTGGAGTCTCACTCTGTTGCCCAGGCTGGAGTGCAGTGGCATGATCTTGGCTCACTGCAACCTCTGCTTCCCAGGTTCAAGCAATCCTCCTGCCTCAGCCTCCTAAGTAGCTGGGACTACAGGCGTGCGCCACCACACCTGGCTAATTTTTGTATTTTTAGTAGAGACAGGGTTTCACTACGTTGACCAGGCTGGTCTCGAACTCCTGGTCTCAAGTGATCTGCCTGCTTTAGCCTCCCAAAGTGCTGGGATTACAGGCATAAGCCACCATGCCCAGCCAATCAAGCTATTTTTAAAAAGCAGGATTTTGAGGTCTAATTCTAGAGAGCGGTCTCTGCTGAGTGCCCTGGGCCTGGGACCCTTCTGGCTCTGCCCTGTCCACAGCTGTCTCCCAGGGCCTCCATGGGTGAGGGGGTCTCCTCTGCCCGCTCACCCACCTCAGGCCGCGCTGCCCATTGCTCACTGTCCTGCAGTCCAGGGGCCTTTCATTGCCTCACACAGACCTAAGCCTCTTCCTCCTCCAGGGAGGATGTTGGCCTCTCTGTCTGGGCTGTTTCTCCTCCCATGGTCACGCCCTCATTGCTGCATTATGGCTTATGACATGGTTAACCTTAAGACTGGAAGATGGAGATCATCCTGCCGGCCAAAGCTAATTGCACGAGACTGTGAAGCAGAGAGCAGTTTTTGGCTGGTGTAGAGGAGGAAGCCAGAGAAATTCAAAGCGAGAGACAGACCCGAGGTGTGCCACTGCTGCTTTGAGGATGGTGGAAGGAGAGTGCTCCTGAGTAGCTGAGGGCAACCCTTGTTGGTGGCCATTCCTGATCCCTCCAGGAAACTGTAGAAAGTTTGGAAGGAACCCCCCACATACGGCGCAGACAGGAATTCCTTCTGGATCCCCAGTGGCTCCAGGTTCACGCCCGGAGCGCCCCTTATCAATGCTACAGAGCTACAGATGTGATTTATGGGAATCAAATCACCCAGCCTTGGATGAAAATCTCAGCCTGAGACCTGGAACTATCAGGCATGTAAGTCTGAGCTTGGAGAGATTTCTTGAAGCATTAGTGTCACGTCCAGAACTCCCTACAACTTCCTTTAGGCTTTGAGTCGGTGCCTGGGAAAGACGGAACCCTCTTCTTTGGCCTTTCAAAACATTTCCACCAAACCTAGAGGGAAAGTCCTGGTGTTGGGCTTTCCCGAGACCATGCCCTTTCACAAGCCTTAGAACTCGTTTTTTATTTTCCCTGAGATTCTGGATAATCATGTTTGACAAGTACTTTTATTCCACATGAGAGATGCTTGGGTCAACTTGGAGGCTGCCTGATGTCTGCTCAGTCTTAACCTGGAGACAGGTTCTGCTGCTGCAATGATGGCTGGGTAAGATGGCATTATGGCCTCTTTTCCTGGGGCAGCACCTGGGGCCAGGGGGTCTAAGCCCCATTGGCCTTCCGACTTTGGGTTGCTCTCAGCCCTTTGCAGGCCTGTGCATCTCCAGCTGGGATAAACACCTCTCTCCTAACGTGGCTGGAATCTAAATGAGCTCTTCCAACGTGCAACCACATCAGCTCCATGTGGCCCAAAGGTGCAGACTCCGTGCAAAGCTCTGCGCTGTGCACCACGGGGTCTTTACTGCAGAGGGACACCCAGGCTGGGCTCCCGGGAGGGACTCAGTCCCACTCTCGCCAGAGGGCGCCACACTCCTCCTTTATCACCATCCTGGCCTCGCTTCCGAGTTTCAGAGGCTCAGGAGAGGGGTCAGGCAGCCCTTCCAGGGAAGATTCTCACAGTTGCACCACTCTGCAAACGACTCCTAGGCGCTGCAGTTTCCTATCGGGTCACTGAGTGATTTTATGAGGGAAAAACAGCTGACCTGGCCATGGTTCTTCTTCCATAAGATAATCGATTTTTGTATTTAGCAACAGCAGACCACAAACTGAGTTTCTTCCTTGGCTTCCATTCCAGTGTATGAGTCAAAAATAATTTTCCCCTTTTGCAAGTCCAGCATCGATCCCACTTGGAAGCCGTGGTGGTCAAGAGATTCCTCAGAAATGAACCTGACAAAATGGAGCTGGTGACAGTTTTCCTTTCTCTAAAAAAGATCTACCGAAACAGACCCTATTAATTGCGGGTGCAGCTACTATTCCAAGAAACTGCGTGAAGACATTTTTTTTTCTTTCTCAGTAGCTGTTCATCTCCGTGAGGGAGACAATGACAGAGGTTCCCAACCCAAGCACTGGGCTACGCACCCCCTCCACGCTGCACGAGACGAGGTTGGCCCAGGCACAGAATTTCCACGGCCCTAGCTGTCGCTGCGCATGGGGTTCATGAGTGAAAGCTGCTCGGAGCACTTTTTCTGAGGGAGCCCACAGCTCAGGAGTCCTGTGGGGTGAGTGGTGAAGCCAGAGACAGGGTTTCACCATGTTGGCCAGGCTGGTCTCGAACTCCTGACCTCAAGTGATCCACCTGCCTTGGCCTCCCAAAGTGCTGGGATTACAGGCATGAGCTACTGTGCCTGGCCTGGAATTCCATTTTAAAAGGCCAGAGGTTTAGGGTTTTTGGTTTGAAACGGCACATGAATGCGTATACTTCACCCTTCCTGTAAGCTCCATTAAAATAACAGTAAAGGAATTTTTAAAAACTGTAATCCTACGACAGCAGAGATTAGCAGAGGAGGTTAACCAATTTAATTTTGTTTTGTTTTGTTTTGTTTTGTTTTTTGAGACAGAGTCTTGCTCTGTTGACTAGGCTGGAGTGCAGTGGTGAGATCTCGGCTCACTGCAACCTCCACCTCTCGGGTTTAAGCAATTCTCGTGCTTCAGCAGAAAGGTAGCGAGCTTGATTCCCTGACCAAGTGACTAAGAGGTAGGGGGTTGTGCCACAAAATATATGTGCCTATGAGCATGTGTGCATGTGTTTGAGTGTGTGGTGTGAGTGCACATGTGAGTGCATGTGTGTTAAAGTCGCATGGATGCAAATCAGGGGTTGCCCTTCTCCTAGCATCTGCCTGGAGGTGTGGGAGTTCACACACATGGGCAGTCTCCATTCTTGGCTCTTGGGCCTGTGTCTTCTGTAAATTTCCTGAAGGCGGTCGGTCTCACTGCACCTCTCCCTGTAGATGATGCCACCAGGGACAGGGGTCTGGCCCCGCTGTGCTCTCCCACCCATGCGCCCAGGAAGCTATGGATGTCGGGCAGGGCAGCCCGGGAGGCCTCACAAGCTAGGTGTTTTGCTTGCAGGAGTTCCCAGGCCACTCCCGGAACAGCCTGGGTCCCTGGACCTCAAAAGCAGCGCTTGCATCCTTGAGGGTGTCTAAGGCTCAGCTTGGCCCCTTTGTCCTCTGGGGACCCGTGTTTTGGCCACCACTGCCCCGAATGGCACTGGCCTCTGTGCACACCATGCCCCTTGGCATGGTTTAAGCAAGTTTTTGTCCTTTGACATTTTTACAACAGAGATTTCATTTGGCGGTGGGAGTGGGGGAGGGCTGTGGGGAAGAGATGGAGTTGGAGGCAGAACAACTCATTCCTCATCCTAGGCCTTCCTCCTGAAGCCCTCTCTGTAAGCTGCCCTGCTCATTTTATAAAAGAGAGGAGAGCTTAGCTCTTCCCATGGGATTACTTAATTTCAGAATAGATGACCACCAGATGGCCTTTAACTGGATGGACTACGTTTAGTTTGATGAGAACCCTCCTACCTCTGTCCTGTTCCTTCTCATCTCACTACACATCTGTGAATGTGTCCTCAGGCCCGGCGTGCCCTGCAGACCTGGGACCTCTCTTCCATGCACCCTCCCTCCTCCACCTCTGGGCTGTGTCCACCTCTGGTAGCACTTGGCATTGCTTTTTTGAAAGTTCACATGAATAGCAACCTTTCTGTATCTCTGTACGCTTGTTCTAGTGCATCTCTCTGGTGCCACCAAACTGCTCTGTGGCTCTTTTGAGAACGTATGTATGAGTATATGTGTGTGTGTGCATGTGTGTGTATATGTGCATATATGTGTATGCATGTATGTGTGTGCCTATGTGCGCACACATGTGTATGCATGTGTGTATGTGTGTATGTGCACATATGTGTATGGGTGTGCATGTGCGTGTGTATGTGCACATATGTGTATGCATGTGTGCATGAATGTGCATAAGTGCATGTGTGCACACTTGTGTGCATGTGTATGCACGTGTGTGTGCGTGTAATTGTGCACACATGTGTATGCATGTGTGTGTGCGTGTGTGTGTGTGCACACGTGCACGTGGCTGCTCCCTCTAGCCCAGCAGCATCCAGCTGTCTGCCTCCCGGCTTCCTCCACGAACCCCTGACCAAGCCAAATGGCTATGTGACAAATAACATACCAAGTTAGTGGGAAGAATAATCTAGATTACCTGGAAAGCCTTCAAAGCATGCCAAGAAGAAACAGATAATTTGAACCAAACACCTGTTAAAAGAAAAACCTTAGACAAATTACATTTAATAGAGGTTAATTGAGCAAAGAACGATTCACGAATTGGACAGCCCCTAGACCAGAGTAGGCTCAGAGAGACTCCAGTGTAGCCATGTGGTGGGAGACGATTTATGGACAGAAAAAGGAAAGTGATGTACAAAAAACAGAATTAGGTACAGAAACAGTCGGATTGGTTACAGCTGGATGTTCACCTTATTTGAACCAGGTTTGAACAGTTGACTGCTTTTGATTGGCCAAAACTTGGTGATTGGCACTAGAGTAGGTTGCAGTCTGTTTACACATTCAGTGAAGTGACAGTTTACTATGCACGGAGAAACCTTTAGGCTGAACTTAGAATATGCAAGGAGGCAGAGTTAGGCTACACTTAACTGAACATACCTAAGGGTCACCAGTACACCAGGGCTTTCCAGCAAGTTCCTGATCCCTGTAGAAAGACAAGGTCCACCAAGAACTTGACAGCAACTCAGGGCCAAGGTTGGAGGGCTCTGCTGGTGGAAACACTGCTGTCTGCCAAGTACAGCCCAGACCCACCCGTCCAGAGCTCCTTCCGCTGTCCTGTCCTTGGCTGTGCTGGGCTCTGCTTGTTCAGAGCTCACAGACAATCGCAACCTTGCATGGGAGCCTCTCCAACTCTGTTTCCTCCTCTCAATGCATTTAAACTCCATTTATTTTCTGCTTCTCTTTCCATCTTCCTGATTTTGTCATTGTACTCTCCTATCCTCCCTATCCCTGAAGCTTAGCCAAGAGCCTTTCTTCTACTACCTCCATCATCTCCTTCTCTGAAAGCTGATAAATTGCCCAGGAGTGTTTTTGTTTTCATTTGGTTTTTTTTGAGACAGGATCTCACTCTATGACCCAGGCTGGAGTGCAGTGGCTGGATGATGGCTCACTGCAGCCTGCACCTCCTGGACTTAAATGATCCTCCTGCCTCAGCCTTCCAAGTAGTTGGGACTACAGGCATGTACCACCACGCCTGGCTAATTTTTGTATTTTTTGTAGAGATGGGATCTCTCACTATGTCGCCTAGGCTGGTCTCGAGCTCCTGGGCTCAAGCAGTCTTCCTGCCTGGGCCTCCCAAAGTGCTGGGATTACAGGTGTGGGCCATAGCGCCCAGCCCTCCGGAGTGTTTACCCTTCCCTTGTCAGGTCATTGAAATAGCTTCTTTCCTGTCCCCTAGGCTCCAGCCTGCACAGATGGGTCTCTTTCTTTGCCTTGGTACGTATATATAGTTGTAACCACCCAGCTTAGTGAGTGATTAAATTCATGGGCCCCAATGATAGGACTTAGTTTTCGGAGATGAAGCTGCAGGCATAGGCTCAGACAGGATCAGAGCGGGGACAGGGCAGGGGCTGGGCTCCAGGGCAGGTGGCAGCCAGGAGAAGAAGCCTTGGGGAGGCTTGGACCTGTTGCAGGGTCTGGGTGCGCTTGAACCCCTCTGGAAGGAGATAATGCCTACAGCTGCTGTCAGGCATGCAGGAATCTGCTTGGACCTGTTTTGGGGTCGGGGCCCTGAGGAAGGCCTGCCACACTTAGTGATCCTAGTGACCGTCTCATCTCATGGACAGTCTGGAGACAGAGATGCCACATGTGGGTCTGCTCCTTCTACAAGCACTTACGGAGCAATGGCCGTGCCACGCACAGTGCCGCAGGACACGGGGGCACAGGGAGAAATCTGCTCACAGATCCACAGTTCTCATTGTCTCCTAGAATAAGAATCCCTTTCCTCCCTAGAAACCTTTACCAGCTCCTCCCGCCTAAAGCTGAAGTCTACCAAAGTCCACATTCGTGAGTGTGGAAGGTGACCCTCTGCAGCCTGGCCCCAGCTCACCTGTTCAGCCTCCTCCTCTGACACCCTCAGGAAAGCCCCTGCCTTCTGGCCCCATCTAATGCGTCTTGATGTCCCCAGAATGCATCGGGTAGGCAGCAAAGCCTCTGTTCCCTCTGCCCTTCTCACCTGGACCTCCCCCACCCATCCTTCAAAGCCAGGTGAGCCATCACTGGCCGTGTGGCTCACCTTGACCACTCCTTCCCTCTTGCCACCCCACCACCGTCCCCAGGCCCAGCAGCTGCCACCATGTGGCTGTCACCGGGCTCTCACGGGGTCTTGGCCTGTAGAGATGGAGTGGGTCAACACAAGTGGTTTTCCTGCACCATCATAAGAGGTGGGCCTTGTCTTATTTATCTCAGTGCCCACTCAGTGCCTGGCACACAGGCCGCATCTGCTGGGTTGAGCTGTCCAGGCAGCGAGGATGGGGAACACGCTCATGTAAGGACGTGGGGTACCTTCCCCAGTGTTGAGAGGCCAGCAACATCAGTTATGGCTGCGGCTTCCTTTCTGGCTAATTTTCATCCAGCTCCCAGGAGAAATAGCTCCCTTTGCCCATATCAGAAAACATCTGCTCCTACTAGCTGCCCAGTCATGTACCAACACTATAAATATCCTGGCTGGGTCTCCCCTGCCTTGGCAAAAGGGCGAAGTGAACTTGGAAAGAGTGAGCCCCAAGCGAGATGAGGGTGGCGGGTGTGAAGGAGCAGAAATTGCCCAATCTCCCTCTTCTGATGCCCCCAGGCACAGGCTGACAGTACTTCCCACGTGGGTTCAGAACCCCCCTCCCCCGCAGGATTCCTGGGAATTCGACAGAGACAGATAAGCATCAGCTGCTTTTGGTCTGGTGATTTTCAACATGATTGTCTGGTGCAAAGACCCACCTCATCTCTCAACAGCCAAGACATAGCCTGGAACTCAGTCTGAGCCAATCTTCCCAATTCCAGCAGGATGCCTGCAGGATGGAAAATGACAGGGGAAAAGAGTTGCTTTTCGTGCACATTTGAAAAGGAACTATGTAATTCTAGGCTCCTTGAAGCTACTTCTTATTTAATAAACTGGAGACCTAAATTCCACGTAGTATTTTGCTCTAGAACTTGCACAGATCTCCGAGGAGGTTAGCGTTTGGGAGAAGAGACCAGATAAACACTCAGGTTTCATCTAAAAATACAACTGTTCCCAGCACCCCGTGGGGGTCACACGCCATGTTTATGAAACTGGCGAGGGACACAGGCAGGTTTGCGGCTACAGCAGAAGGAAACCTTTTCTTAATTCTCCAGGGAACGTTCAACACTAACACTGCTGGGTGGGGTGGGGGCTGGTTTGCCCCCAGTCCTAAGATGAAATCTCTCACAGCCACGTGACCTTCCCAGCAGCTCTTGGATAAGAAAAATCCTCCGGTCACTTCGAATCCACAGTGCTCTGTTTGTGACAGGGATCCCTTGAAGTTAAAGTTCTTCCCAGCCAGCAAGCCTTTCTGTCTGCTGGCCTCCCTCCCACTCCCTCGGCTGCCTGGACTCCTGGAGGGTAAAGTGGGAGGAGGGGGCGGCACCCCTGTCAACCCCCACCATTGTTTCCTTTGGCTATGTAAGTATTTCAAGCAAATGTTTCTCCTGTGAGGGGCTGTAGGGTTCCTTGGAGACTCCTGGAAGCTGGGGGTGAGGACATCTTCAGCAGATGCCTGGGTTCCCTGGCTCAGCCTTTTCTCCTGGTGGCCCCCCTGGGCAGTTCCTTCTCAGGGTCCATATCCGGTCCATGGGAAACACTCATGCATCCTTTGTCCCAAGGGGTCAGACTCTCCCCAGGGAAGCCACCTTTCCTTGTTCTATTTTTTTTTTTTTTTTTTGAGATGGAGTCTCGCTCTGCTGCCCAGGCTGAAGCACAGTAGTGCGATCTCGGTTCACTGCAACCTCCGCCTCCTGGGTTCAAGCGATCCTCATGCCTCAGCCTTCCTCGTAGCTGAGATTGCAGGCATGCACTGCCACGCCCGGCTAATTTTTGTATTTTTGTAGAGACAAGGTTTCGCTATGTTGACCAGGCTGGTCTTGAACTCCTGGGTTCAAGCGATCTTCCCACCTGGGCCTCCCAAAGTGCTGGGATTATAGGTGTGAGTCACTGCACCCAGCCTCACCTTTCCTTGTTTTGACTTCAGGGCTTCTTGCCTTTAGGATTTCTTAGGCAGGTGACAGACACCAGTTGTCAGGTCCCCAAGCTCTTGGGTACCTCTGACAGCTCTCTGAAGGGTCTCCTTGAGGTTCTTCTTGCTAGGCACCCCCTCTTTCATCCACAGCAGGGTCGGGATGGGGAAGAAATGTGCCCCAGCATCCAAGCACTCTCTTGAAAGAAGTCATCTCTCGGCCGGGCACAGTGGCTCGCGCCTGTAATCTCAGCACTTTGGGAGACTGAGACGGGTGGATCACCTGTCATGAGGTCAGGAGTTCGAGACCAGCCTAGCCAACATGGTGAAACCTCATCTCTACTAAAAATACAATAGTCGGGCGTGGTGGCAGGCACCTGTGATCCCAGCTACTCAGGAGACTGAGGCGGGAGAATCACTCAAACCTCAGAGGTGGAGGCTGCAGTGAGCTGAAATAGACGTCACTGCACTCCAGCCTAGGCGATAAGAATGAAACTCCATCTCAAAAAAAAAACAAAAAAAAAACCAACTCGTCTCTCATTCTAACCTTTCTTGGCCTGGCCACCTTCTGCCCTGGGGGTGGTCACAAGTTCCCAGAAGCCTCTTTGCAGGCCCCAGTGAGCTGGTTCAGCACCTTACTTTGGAACGTTGGAGGAGTTGGCACCTACTGGTTTGTTTTCCTCCTCAGGAGTTTTGCCAGAATTGAAACAGTATCTTTTTTATTTTTATTTTTTGAGACAGAGTCTTGCTCTGTCATCCAGGCTGGAGTGCAGTGGCTCGATCTCAGCTCACTGCAACCTCTGCTCCCTGGGTTCAAGCAATTCTCCTGCCTCAGCCTCCCAAGTAGCTGAATTTACAGGCATGTGCCACCACACCTGGCTCATGTTTGTATTTTAGCAGAGACAAGGTTTCGCCCTGTTGCCAGACTGGTCTCGAACTCCTGACCTTGGGTGATCCGCCTGCTTTGGCCTCCGGAAGTGCTGGGATTACAGGTGTAAGCCACTGTGCCCAGCCCAAACAGAATCATTTTTAACACCTTGTTCCATTTCTATTTGCTGAAGGTAGCAGGACCAGGAGATAGTTTTAATAGCATAGCTGGTCGTCTTTGGTTTATTGATATTCTAGGCATTTCCAGTGTCCTACAATTACTGCAGTAATTGTAGGCTACTAGTGGCTTCAAAAGTTGCTGGTTACCTCATGGTCATAAATGGCTGCTGCTGCTCTAGGAATTACGCCCAGAGTCAAGGTAGGAAGAAGGGGAAGGGGCATTTCTAGTCCTATCCATCTCTTATTGAAGAAGAGCAAGACCTCTCCTAGAGGGCCTTTGGAAGGCATGCACATGTGTGTCCTTTGGTAGAACTGGGCCAGGTGCATCCGGCTTTCCCAGCCTCCTGAGTGGAGATGGCAAGCAAGAAGGGGGTTGGGAACAGTGATATGTTAGTCAACCTATAGCATCAGCATCACTGGGCAGCTCACATGAACCAAGGTGCTGGCTGTTCCCCGGGAATGCCTTTCCCATCCTTCCCATCCTCCTCCTCATTACCAAATACTATTAACAGACTCACATGAATGACACTGTGTAGATAACACTTTGAATACAGGAAATCAGGCTCCATTCTCAACGGGCTCATCCTACTTCGAGTAGAGTCCCTACACAGACATTCATGCAAACATCACACTTTTTACTATCGTGGTCCGTATCATCGAAGTGGAATTCAGGAAAATTCAGATATTACAAAGTGAGCTGGGTGTACTGGGATGCACCTCAAGGCTTGAAAACGTGTCTCAGTGAGGCATGATGGCTCACGCCTATAACCCCAGCACTGTGGGAGGCCGAGGTGGGCGAATCAACTGAGGTCAGGAGTTCAAGACCAGCCTGACCAACATGGTGAAACCCCATCTCCACTAAAAATATTTTTAAAAATTAGCTGGGTGTGGTGGTGCGTGCTTGTAATCCCAGCTGCTCAGGAGTCTGAGGCATGATAATTGCTTGAACCCAGGAGGCAGAGGTTGTGGTGAGCCGAAATTGTGCCACTGCACTCCCGCCTGGGCGACAGAGCGAGACTGTCTTTAAAAAAAAAAAAAAAGAAAAGAAAAAAAAAGAAAACGAAAACGTGTCTCAAACCATTAGGACAGAAGTGGGGGTGGGGGCGGGTCTCTGCAACACTTCATCAAAAATTAGATGCCGCTTTAATGTTTTTTATGGAAATTTAGCTTCATTTGTATTTGGTTGTGTGTAGACCTTTTCTACAGAGAATTGTATGAACTCAACTACTGAATTGTATGAATTCAACTACTACGTTGAATTTCTGGTCTAAAATTAGTTTTTGAGTCAGATTTCTCTCAGAGCTCAAAGGATCCCCTGAAAGTAGATTAGGTACACTTTCTTTCTAGTTCAGTGCTTTTTTCTTTCCTTTATTTTTATATTTCTATTTATTTATTTATCATTCATTTCTTTTTTGAGACGGAGTCTCACTCTGCCACCCAAGCTGGAGTGCAGTGATGTGACTTGGCTCTCTGCAACCACCACCTCCCAGGTTCAATAGATTCTCTTGCCTCAGCCTCCTAAGTAGCTGGGACTACAGGAGCGTGCCACCACACCCAGCTAATTTTTGTATTTTTAGTAGAGATGGGGTTTCACCATGTTGGCCAGGCTGGTCTCGAACTACTGACCTTAAGTGATCCGCCCGCCTCGACCTCCCACAGTGCTGGGATTACAGGCCTGAGCCACCACATCAGCCCCTTCTGTTTTTCCTGTGGCCCTCACATCACTGACCTATCTGCTGTGGGTAAATCAGGGTCGCTCTGTGCTTCAGTTTACTTAACGCAACCAGAAGGATAAAAATAGCCTCAGTATTCAGAGGGTTGACATATGGTTGTTTCATTTAAGCCATGCATTTCTTTTATTGTAAGTTTAATTATAATACTAGTTATTAACAAATTATGTCACCCCATGAAAGAGTCTGTCTTCTTAAAAATACATGAAAATGGCTACATCTGGACCATGGAATATTATTCAGTGGAAATGAGCTATCAAGCCGTTAAAAAATATGGAGGAAACGTAAATGCATATTATTAAGTGAAAGAAGCCACTCTGAAAAGGCTATGTTCCATACCATTCCACCTATGTGACACTCTGGAAAAAGCAAAGCCTTGGGGACCAGGGGTTGGGGGAGGGAGGGGTTAGCAGGCGGAGCATGGAGGATTATCAGGCGCTGAAATTATTCTGTATGACACCGCAATGGCAGGTACACGTCACTGTACATTTGTCAAAACCCACAGAATGTACGACACCAGGAGTCTGTAATGTCGATGATGGACTTTGGGTGATAATGATGTGTGAATATCGTTTCATCGACTGTAAGATGAATCGGCTGCAGGGTGTTGACAGAGCGGGAGGCCCTGGGTATGCTGGGTAAGGAAGTCTATGGCACCTCTGCATTTTCTGCTCAAATTTGCTGTGAACTAAAACTGCCTAAAACATAAAGTCTGTTTAAATAAATAAATATGTATGTATGTATGAAAGAATGAAAATTGGTGGAATAGAGAGGCCTGGGTATATCTTTTCTTCGAAGTCCAGCCCATTTGAGTCCAAAGATCTGCCAACAGATCCTTCCTCCATGTCTGAAAAGATGTTGCGTCAGGCAGAGGCGCACAGCCCCAACTGTCTCCAGTGCGGACATTTCTTCAGGCCACTTCACCTCCCTTTGCTTACAGCTCCCTCCAGGCAGCCGCGAGGCCTGCCTGTGCTCATCCTGCAGGCAGAGAACATTGCCAGGTCAGCAGTATACACCGTCCCCTTAGACACAAGGAGTATTATTTAGTCTAGAAACTCTCAAAGGAAATATCCGCTTGCACGTGAAAAATCTCTGGAATTCCTCTGTTCCTCTCTGTCCAACGTCCTTGTATCTGCAAAGCCTCCTTGAAAAGCTCCTGTGCACAACTGCTGCCTTGTTCGGGCCTGACTGCTTCAGGCCTGACTCCAGGGCAGTGCTGTCCCAGCCAGTGTCATTCAGAGCGGTTCCTGCTCCTCCAAGACGGGTTGTGCCCAGGGTGAAGGGAGGAGGGGTAGTGGGAGAAGAAGGAGGTGGGGGATGAGGTGAAGAAGAGAGAGGGAGGAGGAGGGAGAGGAAGGGGAGGACCCTCTGAAGGTCAGAAGTGAGATGCTTTACAATTTTTTTTTTTTTTTTTTGAGACAGAGTCTCAATATGCCACCCAGGCTGGAGTGCAGTGTCGCAATCTCGGCTTTCTGCAACCTCTGTCTCCTGGGTTCAAGTGATTCTCATACCTCAGCCTCCTGAGTAGCTGGGATTATAGGCACACGCCACCATGCCTGGCTAATTTTCGTATTTTTAGTACAGAAGGGGTTTCACTATGTTGGCCAGGCTGGTCTCGAACTCCTGACCTCAGGTGATCCACCTGTCTCGGCCTCCCAAAGTGTTGGGATTACAGGCATGAGCCCCCACGCCCAGCCCATTTTACAACCTTAAATTCCCAGTCCTTGATTATTTTAGCCTTGTCATTTCTCAGTCTATAATTAAGGTGATGAAGATGTGTTTGGACGTAGAGGATTAAAAAGAAAAAAACTATGGGCTCGTTTCCTGACATCCCCGTCTTAGTCTTGGTCTCTTCCTTAAATTGTTTTTGCTGTGTGTCCCCTATTTCCCCGTTTCTAGCCTTTCTTTACCCCACTTCTAAATTCTCCTTCCTTTCTTGAGCCCCTCTCTCCCTAGAGACAACTGATGGTGACAGATCTGGAATTTGATGGGATCTTGCTATGTTGCCCAGCTGGTCTCAAACTCCTGGGCTCAAGTGGTCCTCCTGCCTCAGCTTCCTGAGTAGCTGGGACTACAGGCACCACCATCACGCCTGGCTCAGATCTGGAGTTTTTGATTGGGCATGCGGGATCCAGGGGAGCGTCCAAGGGCCTCACCCAAGTTGTCTAGGAAGGTACATGGCCTTGAGCACTTGCCTTTGCCTTCCGTGTACCATGAAGACAGGGAAACCTGCTTTCCTCCTGTCGCCCTGGCCAGTCCTCCCAGCATTGTTTCTCAGGCCATCTTGTATCTACCCAAGCCGTTTCAGCAGCAAAGACAAAGAGACCACTACCTCCCTACTCCTTGTATAAATGGCTTTTATAACTGTCTTCTCTTCATGCCAGCAGGCTGAGATAAACCGGACTAAACCAGAAAAGGAGAAGGTGGGAAAAATCCGAGGGAAAGAGGGTGCCCTTTGGAAAACAAGCACTACTCAAGTGCCAGGTGTGAAGGTTTTAAATAGAAACCTGCTTACATTGCACTTAGAACAACAGCAGCTGGCACAGCGAGGTCCCAGTTCTTTTCAGAAGATGAACACTGAACTTCCAGATAATTCTGGGGCAGTCATATGAGTTCACCGTAGCAAATGCTATAGCTTGGTGACCCATTCTGCCTGTGCATCTCAAACTTCCACTTTAGGAGTTTATCTTCCACATTATAGGCTAACCCTCTCACTTTCCAAAACATACACGACGACTGTTTTTCAAAATGTGGTCATACGTGGGAATTTCATGACATCACACCCTTGAAAATGTGAAGCTTCGGTCTTAAAATACTCAATGGGGCAAATAATAAACCTCTTGATTGACAGTTACTTTGCTTAAGGGGTTTGTTTGTTTGTTTGTTTGTTTTGAGACAGGGCCTCACTGTCACCCAAGCTGGAGTGCAGTGGATCACGGCTCACTGCAGCCTTGACCTCCCAGACTTAACCAACCCACCCACCTCAAGTGATTTTCCCACCTCAGTGTCCCAAGTAGCTAGCACTACAGGTGTGCACCAGCATACTGGCTAATTAAAAATTTTTTTTTTTTTTCCCGAGACAGAGCCTCACCATGTTGCCCAGGCTGGTCTTGAACTCCTGAGCTAAGTGATCCTCCCGTCTTGACCTTCCAAAGTGCTAGGATTACAGGCGTGAGCCCCCACACCCAGCCAGGGATCATTTCTGAAACTGACTGGCACATGCTCAGGAGACTGCGTTCAGGAGGCATAATCAAGTATTCATATAGGCCAAGGCTTGGCGCTGTAGTCTCTCTGATCTGGAAATATTTTCCCTTCCAACAGGAATAGAGAGGTTACTTTGGGGTCACTTGCTAGCTCACAAAAGACTTTTTCAAATGAGACGAAAGAAAAGTTCCAATTTGTTGGGAGAACACTCGTGAGTGTTGGGATCACAAAGCCTGGTGAGCCTCCAGCCCTGCTGTATCTCTGGGCAGGGAGGGTAGTGAGCCCCCAGGGCGGGCGGGTGAGCACCACGGGTTCTAGTTGGTGGAGGAGGCGCTGGAGGCCCCTGCTTCCTCCAGGTGTCCCTTACACACACTTTCCAGTCAGGCTCTTGGCTGAGGCGCCGGCCCTTTCCCGTGGTGTGGGCATCAGCTCTCCAGCCCTCTCTGCAAAGCCGGTGCGATGGCTGCCTGCCTGCCTGTGGTTGCCTCGCTGACAACTCCGCCAGTTCAACAGCTCTGTTAATGATCAGGGGAGGGTGACAGCATTTCAGATGCATTTCCTCCTAGGAGCTCAGGAAAAGTCAGGAGCAATTGGCCCCGGTGGAGCAAACACCTGGGTTCCTAAGTCATGGAAGGCTCTGCCTTTCCTGGGAATGACCCCACTTTCCCACGTCTGTTGGGAAAGCTGATATATGAAGTCAGAGGGGCAGCCGGGTGGAGGGAGACAGCAAAGTGACATTGCATCTGCCCAGCTCCTCAAACCTCTCGGAGGAATCAGAAGACACAACGGTTCCTTTGAGTTTAAAGAATTTTAGTTCTTCAATCACTGGAGAAACATTTGCAAAAGCATCCAAGACTAGGGCCTGGTGTGCAGTGGGCACGGCACTCAGTAAATGCTGCAGGGTGGACATGCCTGGCACTGTGCTGGCACCAGGCTGTGGCAGTAGGCGAGAGTCAAAAATCCCTGCCAGGCAGAGTTGGCACTCTAGAGGGGGAGGCAGATAAGGAACAAGTAACGTGCTATTTCAGATGGGGATAGAAGCCGGGGAAATCACGTGTGGAAGAACATGCATGCAAGATCCAGGGGAGGGGGCATGTGAGTCAAGATGGAAAAGAAGGGAGGGAGCTGTGGGGATGGCCTGGCAAGTGTTTCAGCTGGAGGGAAGGGCATGTGCCAAGATCCTGAGGTGGGTGTGTGTCTGGTGTCGATGGGCATCAGCAGGGCGGCCAGTGCAGCTGTGCCCAGTGGGTAGAGATGCCAGAGAGGGGGAAGGAAAGACCTTGGTTTAGTGCCTGCTATGGTTTGAATGTGTCCCTCAACATCCATATGCTGGAAACTTGATCCCCAATACGGAGATGTTGGGAGGTAGGACCTTTCAGAGGTGTTTAATGGACGATGGATTAATGCCATTATTTCAGGAGTGGGTTCCTTATAAAGGAACGAGTTCAGCCCCCTTTGGTCTGTCTTTCTGTCCCACCCACTCCTGCCCATCTGCCTTCTGCCATGGGATGATGCAGTAAATAGGCCCTCGCCAGATGCTGGCGCCTTGATCTTGGATTTCTCAGCCTTCAGAACTGTGAGAAATAAATTTTTGTTCATTATGAATTACCCAGTCCCAGGCATTCTGTTAGAGCAGCACAAAACACGCTAAGTCAGAGCCATATCTTCAAAAACTTTCCAAAGAATATTCAAGGGAAAAAATAATTTTAAAAGATTATAAAATGAGGTTGGGTGTGGTGTCTCATGCCTGTGAGCCCAGCACTTTGGGAGACCAGGAAGGTCAGACTGCTTGAGCTCAGGAGTTCGAGACCAGCCTGGGCAACATGGCAAAACTCCATCTCTACAAAAAATACAAAAAAAATCAGCTGAGGGTGGTGGTGCGCACCTGTAGTTACAGCTAACTTGGGAGGCTGAGGTGTGAGGATCACCTGAGCCTGGGAGCTGGAGGCTGCAGTGAGCTGTGATCCCACCACTGCACTCCAGCCTGGATGACAGACTCTGTCTCAAAAACAAACAAACAAACAAATAAACATTATAAGATATGACAATAACAATGTTGATAAAACAGGGTACAGAACTGATGGCAAACAACCCGTGTTTGAGTCAGGAACAGGAGCAGACAGAAGGAACATCTTGGGGCTGAGACGGGTAGTGTGAGCTCCTGAGGAAAGCCAGTAGGAGAAGTGATCTGGGACCGCGACTGTCCAGCGGTCCCCATGGACTGTACAGCATGTCGACCCTCAAGTGAGGACAGTTGTTCCAAAATCTCCTATGGCAGCTGGACCGACCCTTAGGATGAGACAGTGAGTCTGCATCCTAGGTTGACAACCCTCTCCTTCTGTTGAGGCCACAGGGAGAGACAGCTCCCCTCTTTACACCTGGGACTGTGTCTCCTCTATGTTGTTGATTCTTGTGTTCACATCAATTGCCTTCGGTCACATTGTTCTCCTGTTGGGAAAGCATGGGGTGTGGCCGTCAGTCTGGTTGTCAACATTGGGGCAGAGGAAGTTTCTTCTTGAATCTGCCTTTACCTCCAATGCCTAAACCATCTCCCACTCTAGATTCTTTTTCTCCATGGCACTTTTCAGATTTTCTTAGGCAAAAATAATCACATCATACGATGGCCACGATTATTTGGAGATCCAAACCAAATCACTATTGCTTGGCCTCCTCCTAGCTTACCTCGCTCAGGTAGGGAAACTGCTGCCAGGGCAGAGACAGCTGCTTCAGACTTGGACCATGGACTTTCCTGCTGCCGCTATCCTATGGCAATAGCTCAGGACTTGGACAAACAGGTCAGTGACACTCCAGCCCTTTGCCACTTCGAGCCAGCGGGAGCTAGACCCCTGGCATTGTTGTGTGGTGCCGCCCTTCCCTTCTGCCCCGAGTCTCCCCAGGAACTCCGTGAACTCACAGATGGCCACTCCATGAATGTGTGTTCTTCCGGAGTGTTCTGAGCACTTGTGACTTGTTTTTGTTTTCATCAGTGTGGGGAGCTGGCTGAAAGGACACTCTGACCTGTGGGACATCATTACCTTTGGAGGTGGCTTCCATGGCACTCTGAGTCACTCTCACACCACACATGTGGAACCATCCTGGGATAAATATTTCTTAAAACCCTACCGTTTCCTGGCAGCATGAAGCTCATGGTGTGCGGGGGTTGTCCAGGAACGAGGTGTTGCAATACCAAGGGGGCAGGTTGCAGAATGAACCGCTGTGCCAGGGGAAGCTCGGATGTGACCTCATCATGTCAAGGCTGGGTCTGCTTCTACAGGGAGAGGAGCCGGGCCCCAGACAATGCTAGGGAGAGCAGCTGACCTGGGGGAGCTGGGGGAAGGTTGCCCTGGAAGTTGTGACAAACGCCGGTCAGATTCTAGTGGGAATGCTGTCTGCTGACTCCTTTGCTGAAACCCCAGCTGTGCTGGGAACTGACCTCATTCATGAAGTAAACATTGAATCAGATACCAGCAGCCCTAACCCTGGTTGAGTGGAAATAACATGGACGTTTCCATAATTATGAAGCTGCCAATTGGATTTGGCAAGAGAATCTCCAAATATGTCAATCGGAATGAGAGCATTACCTCTTCTTGCCAACTTAATCAGAAGCCAATTGCCTTGTTGCGGTTGAAATTATTTGTATGAAAATGCTTTACTTACATTTTAGTTTTTATATTCCAAATAATGTACTGGAAAGCAGCGTAGTCTAGCAACTGGAAGACAATATTGGGAATCCGTCGATTGGCACCCAGTCCTGGCTACATCTGTGGCTCGCTGTGCCAGCAGTAACCGCACTGAGCCTCGTAATCCTGTTATTGGGAGGCGGGGGCTGGGCGGCGAGGTCCTGTCTCATGACATGATCTTGGTGAGAATCTTGAGGCCTGGTGTTTGTGTGTTCTGCCTCGTGGCCATAGACACTGACTGCAGGTTCACACGGTTCACTGGGATTACTTAGAGGCTGTGCATCCAAGTCACAGGTTCTTCAGGCTCCGGGTGTCCCTTCTCTCCTCACTCCTTCCTTTGCACACAGTTCTTCTAGGAGATGAAAGAGCTGTTTGTTACTCCTTAGTAGCTGAGACCACTGTTTGCAATGCAGTTTCACAGTCTGGGGGAGAAATCATTTCCAATTACTCCTTTCTTATCCTCATTTATTTATAGAAGCAGCAGAACATTACCATTCGGAGCCTGAACCACGGAGTCAGACAGCCTGAGTTCAAACCCCAGCTCTACCCTTTAGAAGAGGGGTGGCCTGTCTGCGGCCATTGAACCCTGAATGGGCCAGATCTTGCCTCATCTTGGAAGCTAAGCAGGGTCGGGTCTTGGATGGGAGGAGGGTGAACTGAGGCAGGTTACTTAGCCTCTCTCCTGTGCCTCCATTTCCTCATCTATAAAAAAAGGAGTGAAGCCAGTACCTACCTCAAGGGCGTGTGAGAGGAAACAGTTCATTTCTGCAAAGCACTGAGAACGTGGTAAGGGCTCGATAAGGATCACCAGCCTTTGTATTAGCCCATCTGTGCTGCTCTAACAAAATACCACAGACTGGGTTATTTATCAACAATAGAAGTTCATTTCTCAGAGCTCTGGGAGAGGCCAAGATGAAGGTGCCAGCATTTGGTGTCTGGCGAGGGCCTTCTTGCTGCATCCTCAGGTGGCAGTAAGCGGGAGGGTGAGGGGTCTGAACTCACTCCCTCAGGCTCTTTTATAAAGGCCCCAACTCTCAGTACCACTGCTATGGGGATCGGCTTCAACATGAGTTGTGGAGTGGATACCAACATTCAAACCATAGCAGCCTTGGCCGGGCGCAGTGGCTTACGCCTATAATCCCAGCACTTTGAGAGGTTGAGGCAGGCAGATCACTTGAGATGAGGAGTTTGAGACCAGCCTGGTCAACATGGCAAAATGCCATCTCTGCTAAAAAAAACAAAAATTAGCCAGGCATGGTGGCACCCAGCTACTCGGGAGGCTGAGGCAGAAGAATTGCTTGAACCTGAGAGGCGAGGTTGCAGTGAGCCAAATCGCACCACTGCACTCCAGACTGGGTGACAGAGCTAGACTCTGTCTCAAAAAAACAAACAAGCAAAAATAAACAAACAAACCACAGCAGCCTTTATCATTATTACTATTTTATATATATATATTATATAATATATATTATCTATCTATCTATCTATCTATCTATCTATCTATCTATCTATCTATCTATCTATCTATCTATCTATCTATCTATCTATCTATCTATCTATCTATCTATCTATCTATCTTTTTTGAGCCAGGATCTCACTCTGCTGCCCAGGCTAGAGTGCAGTGGTGTGAATCTAGCTCACTGCAGCCTTGACCTCCCAGGCTCAAGCGATCCTGCTGCCTCAGCCTCCCATGTAGTTGGGACCACAGGAGTACGCCACCATGCTCAGCTAATTTTTAAATTTTATATAGAGACAGGATTGTGCCACGTTGCCCAGGTTGGTCTCAAACTCCTGGGCTCAAGCAATCCTCCTGCCTCCGCCTCCCAAAGTGCTGGGATTACAGGTGTGAGCCACTGTGCCTGGCATATTATCGTGATTACTATTAGTCTGAATAAACAGACAGTACGGAGTGGCCACTTGTACATCGTGTACTGAGAAATTTACAAGGTGTAAATCAGTAACTACATTCCAGGCATGATAAGAAGCCATGTCACCAGAGTTATGACGGATTCCCTGTGTCACTTAAACCAGTTATCTAATTTCTCTTTTAGTCTTTTATCTGTTACATGGGGTTAATGTTTACTGCTCCCTCCTTAGAATAGTCTTGTCTGATTTTGATGTTGAAGGAAAGAAAGGTGACATAATGTGCCATAATTTCACTTGGAGATGATACTGCTGATGCTTATTTTCTTGATGAAGCTCAGGGCTGGAGAGAATGATGCATAACCAGAGGTCCCTCTGGCAGGGCCATGGAAGCTGTTTCTTCAGCTCATGACTTGGGCAGATGCCATGTGTCAGTCTCACAAAGCCCCTTTTCCGCCAAACTAAGCATTTTCCCCATTTCCTTTCAATGCTGCCACAGCTGTGAATGAACTCTGGCCCTCTGTCCCTGCCTGGAGGAGAGGTGACCCTCCCACCTTGCTCCTTCCTGATATGAAAGAAAACTGAACCAGGGCGACAGAACCAACAAGCCCTGGTAGGGAGTGCTGAGCACTTCTGACGTCTCGGGGTGCTGTGAGGAATCATGGAGAATTGAGGAGGCCAAACCCTGTATTTAAAAAAAAAAAAAAAGTGTGAATTGGATAAACTGAAGGCTGTTGAGCCTCATGTTGATCATGGGCAAAATTCTGGGGCAGAAAATCAAACAAATGGTTGACCAGCACATAGGAAGGGTGATCCCAGAGGTCAATGTTCATGACAAAGGGTTGTCATTATGTTGCTTCCACTAAATTAGAAAATGGGGTGAATACTTTGTGACAGTGCCATGACTTTTGACAACAATTTGACCGTTTCTCATGAAATTCTTATGGACAGAATAGTGAGAAAAAGGCTGCTAGAGCTCAAAAGTACATCTCAGTAAGAGACGACAGCACTTTCTCAAGGCCACGCAACTAATCAGGGCCAGGGCTGGAATCTGTGCGCAGGCCCTGTGTCCCAGGTGAAGGCTCCTAACACAGCCATGACTCCCAGGCATGGTGAGGTTGAACTGTCACAGCAGATGGGACGGTATCATCCCAAGGCTTTCTCTAGTGGAATGCCAAGCAGTTCTGTCCTTGGCCCTACACTCATTAACATTCTGTCAACAGCTTGGATAAGTCCAAAGATAACTGCTTATCAACTGTGCAAATAACACCAGACTGGGAAGGAAGGCCAACACGCTGGGACTGCAGAGTCAGGTCCAAAATTATCTCAACAGGAAGGAATGATTGGTTGAATCCAACAAGATAAAATTTAACTGGAATACATGTAAGGTCCTGCACTGAGCTACAAAACTCGACTGCAAAAGTATAGGATGTGGTTGGAAAACATGTCCAATCTCATAATCAAAGAAACGAAAATTAAGGCAACCATGAAATAATCATTTCCCCTTATCAGATTGGTAATGATTAAAAGAATGAAAACTCCCCATGTTGGCGGGTAAGGTGTGGGGAAACAGGTTCTCTTGTAAATTGCTGGTGGGCGTACAAGCAAAAATCATCCATTCTGAGGGTAATCTGGAAATAGAGAGCACAAACTATAAAATGCGCCATTTGTCTCAGAAGTTTCATTTATAGAAATGTATCCAAAGGCAAGTATGAAGAGATTTATGTAGAAGAATTTTCATAAAAGCATCGTTAAGAAAACAAAAAAACACCTTTTTTGTTGGGGTAAGGTGTTCAATTTGTGAACAGAAGACTTGGAGGCCTTATCAGGGTGGCCTAGAGCCCAGGGCCATCGCCAAATATTTAATGCCGTAAAGAGGAGCTGAGTCTGTGCAGCTCCTGAAGGCCAGACCGGGACTTACAAGAGATATATTTGGCCTAGTGTTACAAAGCAGATTCTAACAATTAATTCTGTCCAAAATGAGGATGGGTTGTCTAGTGCATTCCCAATCACTGGCAGATGGCCCTCTGTCAAGGGTGTGGAGGAGGACAGTCAGAGTTTTTTAGCCATTGGGATAAAACGCTTGTCTTGGTTCCTTCCAAGACAAAGAGCAGTCTTTGTTGCATTAAATCATCAAAACGTACAGTCACATAAGCTGTGTGTGGTGATGCATGCCTGTAGTCCCAGCTACGGGCTAAGGTGGGGGCATTACTTGAGACCAGGAGTTCCAGGCTGCAGTGAACTATGACTGCTCCTGTGAATAGCCACTGCACCCAGCCTGAGCGACAGACCCTAGCTCTTAAAAAACAAAAGAAAGCCAGGCACAGTGGCTCATGCCTGTAATCCCAGCACTTTGGGGGGCCAAGGTGGAAGTTGCTTGAGCCCAGGAGGCCGAGACCAGCCAGGGCAACATAGTGAGACCACATCTCTACAAGGAATAAAAAATTAGCTGGGGGTGGTGTGGCATGTCAGTAGTCCCAATACTAGGGAGGCTGAGGCGGGAGGATCACTTGAGCCCAGGAGGTGGAGGCTGCAGTGAGCTGCAATTGCACCACTGCACTCCAGCCTGGGTGACCGAGCAAGACTCTGTCTCAAAAGAAAAGAAGAAAAGGTAGAATCACCACTCAAGTTGAAAGGAGATAGGAGCTCACATCAGGTTCCACTTCTGGACCCTGAATTCCAGGAATGAAATGAGAAACCTTCCCGCTGCCCAGCAGTACTCTTACTGAGCGCCTGCAGGAGGAGAACTCCCATCCCTTACCTGTACCCTCAATCTTCTAGGAGTAGCTCTGTGTATCAGCACCCTGACAGTAAACTTAAGGGGAGCTTTCAGTTGAATCTGAAGAAAAGAAATAAAAGATGAGTGCTCCTTCTCTCAGACTGTTTCCACGGTACTTGGGCTTCCGGAGGACGACACATAGTCAGTGACTCCCTACTCCAGTCGCTTCTTTCCTCTTTTGCATGAGTTGCATCTAAAACCTTCCAGGACAAGTAGCGATCACATCTGATTAAACTACACTATATCCAGCGCCACCAAACACAGACTCTTTGGTACTTTTGGATGCTTATCCTGGTTTCTCCTTATCACTTATTTATTAAGCCCTTTTTGGCCTCTTTTTCATTCAGTCCTCCCATCAACCGTGTCAGGTGGCCATTATGAAAAATATTAACCAGTAACCCTCTACGGAGCCCTTACTATGAGATGCCATGCAGTGTGTCACCATCACAGTAGCTCTGGAGCTAAGGGGAGCCTCCCTCCAACCCATCTGTGGCCAGAGTAACCTTCCCATTAGAGCAGCAGTCCCAAACCCCCAGCACACAGACCAGAAGCAGTCCATAGCCTGTTAGGAACTGGGCCTCACAGCAGGAGGCGAGCGTGATCACCTGAGCTCCACCTCCTGTCAGATCAGCAACAGCCTCAGATTCTCATAGGGGCACAAACCCTATTGTGAACTGTGCATACCAGGATCTAAGCTGCACACTCCTTATGAGAATCTAATGCCTGATGATCTGAGGTGGACCAGCTTCATTCCAAAACCAACCTCCCCGGTCCCGGTCCGTGGAAGAATTGTTTTCTATGAAACCAGTCCCTGGTGCCAAAAAGATTGGGGAACGCTGCATTACAGAATTCTTACCACATCACTCCCAATCACTCCCAACAATGGTTCTAGGTGGCTCCTCACCCTCAACTCCCAGTGTAACTCCCACCAAGACCCCTCACTCTGAGCTCAAGCCACATGGGCCTTCCACAGCCACAGGGTTTCTGCACGTTCGTTTCTTTCCCTGAAAGTTTCCTCTTGCTCCACGGCTCCTTTCTATGCATCCTTTGCATTTTAAATAATGTCATGGGCTGAACTGAGTGCCCTACCACTCATACGTTGAAGCCTAACCCCCAGGACTTCAGAAGGTGACTGTATTTGGCCTTTAACAAAATAATTATGTTCAAATGAGGCCACTGGAGTGGGCCCTAATCCAGTCTGACTGATGTCCTTACAAGCGCTTAGGACACTGGGCTGGACATGGTGCTCACACCTGTAATCCCAGCACTTTGGGAGGCTGAGGTGGGTGGATCACCTGAGGTCAGGAGTTCAAGACCAGCCTGACCAACATGGTGAAACCCCATCTCTACTAAAAATGCAAAAATTAGTCGGGTGTGGTGGCATGCACCCGTAATCCCAGCTACTTGGGAGGGAGGCAGGAGAATCACTTGAATCTGGGAGATGGAGGTGGCAGTGAGCCAAGATCCCATCACTGCACTCCAGCCTAGGCAACAGAGTGAGACTCCGTCTCCAAAAAAAAAAAAAAAAAAAAAAAAAAGGCCAGGTGCGCTGGCTCACGCCTGTAATCCCAGCACTTTGGGAGGCCAAGGTGGGGGGATCATGGGGTAAGGAATTTGAGACCAGCCTGATCAACATGGTGAAACCCCGTCTCTACTAAGAATACAAAAATTAGCCAGGCATAGTGGCATGCACCTGTAGTCCCAGCTACTCGGGAGGCTGAGGCAGAAGCATTGCTTGAACCTGGGAGGCGGAGCTTGCAGTTAGCTGAGATCACGCCGCTGTACTCCAGCCTGGGCGACAGAGTGAGACTCTGTCTCCAAAAAAAAAAAAAAAAAAAAGAAATTAGGACACTGGAGACCCCAGCAGCAGGGGTGTGCAGGCACACAGAGAGAAGATCATGTATGTGAGGACACAGAGAGAAGGTGGCCATCTGCAAGTCAAGAAGAGAGGCTTCAGGAAAAACCAAACCTGCTGACACCTTCAGCTTGGATTTCTGCCCTCCAGAACCATGAGAAGACAAATGTCTGCTGTTTAAATGCCCCCGTCTGTGGCGTTTTGTTCTGGCAGCCTAAGTGGACTTGGACAGTGAAGTTGCCCTCTCAGGGAAGTTCTTTCCCAGCCTGCCTCTTCAGCACGAACTGCTTTTCCTTCATCACACTTACCACAATTCATGAAGAATGTCTTATTTGGGTGAGTGCATGGCTATTGTCTGTAGCCCTTTCCTCAGCACACAGACTCCAGGGGAGCGAGGGGACATTCAGGTTCTCCATTGCTTCTCCAGGAGCTGGTCATCTAGGGGTGTTCAGTATTGTCAAATGAAAGCCTTAGGTATTATTTTGTCCACAATAGAAATGAGGAAACTGAGGCTCAGGAAGGTTAAATAAATTTCTTAACGACCACAAGGTATGGCCAGGTGCAGTGGCTCACATCTGCAATCCCAGCACTTTTTTTTTTTTTTGAGATGGAGTCTTGCTCTGTTGCCCAGGCTGCAGTGCAGTGGTGTGATCTCAGCTCACTGCCACCTCCGCCTCCCAGGTTCAAGCGATTCTCCTGCCTCAGCCTCCTGAGTAGCTGGGACTATAGGCACCCACCACCATGCTCAGCTAATTTTAGTATTTTTAGTAGAGATGGGGTTTCACCACATTGGCCAGGGTGGTCTCAAACTCCTGACCTCAGGTGATCCACTTGCCTCAGTTTCCCAAAGAATCCCAGCACTTTGAGAGGCCAAAGTGGGTGAACCACCTGAGGTCAGGAGTTCAAGACCAGCCTGGTTAACATAGCAAAACCCTGTTTCTATTAAAAATACAAAAATTAGCCAGGTGTGGTGGCGGGCACCTATAGTCCCAGGCTACTCTTGGGAGGCTGAGGCAGGAGAATCACTTGAACCTGGGAGGCAGAGGTTGCAGTAAGCCGAGATGGGGCCACTGCACTGTAGCCTGGGCCACAGAGCGAGACTCTATCTCAAACAAACAAACAAACAAACAAAAAAACCCACAAAGCAGCTAAGTGGTAAAGGGAGCCTGGAACCCAAGCCTCTAAAGCTCCAGCTCCTAACCATGCCTTAACCCTTGGATTCTGCAATGCACCCATTCTCCCCACAGACCTGTACTGAGCATCTGTCATGTGCCACACACTCTGTCTCAGAATTGGGGATGGAGCAATGATGAAACAAATTCCTGTCTTCCTGCGGAGAGGGACATCAAATAAGATAAAGAACTAAATTAAATGGTTTATTAGAAGGTTTATTAAATTAAATGCAATGGAGCAAAAGGGAAGGGAATGGGAATGCGGGCTTGGGGGAGTCTGATTTGCAATGTAAAACCAGGAGGTTGGTGAAGGCCTTTCTCAGTGAGGAACATTTGAGCCAAGTCTTGGAGGAGGTAAGGGAGAGCGCCCTGGGGATAAGTGAGGACGAGTTCCCGGCAGAGGTAAAGGCAAGTTCAGGATCCCAGAGGCAGAAGCAAGCCTGGCAAAATGGCCAATGTGGCTGGTGTTAAGTGAGCAAGGGAGACAAGAAAAGAAAGGTCTAGAATAGAGGCCTGGTCGTGTGGAACATTTCTAGCCATGGTAAAGCTTTGGCTTTTACTCTGGTAGTTTTTGCACAGAGGAGCCACATGATACGACTTTTAACAGAATACCGGAGGTTGTTATGTAAATATAGACTGACGGGGTAGGGATAGAAGAGGGACCAGTTAGGCAATTACAATAATCCAGGTGAGAGATGGGGGCTTGGTCTAAGATGGTGTCAGTGGAGACCGGATTCTGGGGAAAGAAGAAAAGCCAATAGGATCTGCTGACAGATTTGACACGGGATGAAGAACTCAAAGTTTACAGCCCGAGAAGCCAGAAGGATTTTTCTAGGCTGGAGCTATACGGATGGGAGTCATCAGCACATAGTCTTTAAAGCCATGAAACCCGATGAAATCATCAAGGGATTAAGTGAAAAGAAAGAGAAGTCCAAGGAGCCAGTGCTGGGGGCACTGCTACATTTAGAGGTCAGGAAAAAGAGGAGAGGCTAGTAAAAGAAACAGAGAAGGTGGGGCTGGGATGGAGGAAAAAAACAAGTGTGTGCACTGCCAAAAGCCAAGGGAAGAAAATTTTGCGGAGGAGAGGGTGATAAACTGTATCAAAAATTGCTGATAGAGCAGGTAAGAGGAGCACTGGGGAGAGACCGAGTTTGCCTGGAGGGAGTTCAACAAAGTGGGAGGAGAGAGCTGGACAAAGAATATACACTCTTCCAAGGAGTTACGATATTCAGAAAGCGAGGGGATGGGATGGGAGCTGGAGCCACGACACGGTTCTCAGGAACGGGGAAATCACATGTTTATCTGCTGATGGGAAAGATCCCTTCGAGAAGAAATTAAGGCTCAAAAAGGTCAGGTTATCCCGGAGCTAGTCTGGTCCAAACTCTTCTTCCCACCCCTAAGCTACTGAAGTGATACATTTAAGTCTTCCCAGCCCTCCGGCCTTATATGAAATCCCATTAGGGCAGTTTGCATTTTTACTTTAACGGAGCCATGTGATATTTAGTACCTTCGGTCAAGACGCCCCTCAAATCAGTTTTCGGGCTCTGAGTCCCAGCACGGCCTACCGCGCGCTTTCGAAACACCACCCTTGTCAGCTGACCAGTTCTCCTCCAATCCCGCCTCGGGGGCGGGACTCGGCGCACGGTCTCTACAGCAACGCCTTAGCCAGACGGTGCTCAGGATTTCGGGACCGCGCGTGGCGCTCTCAGATGACGTCCACACCCGCGGCGCTTGCGTGACGTAAGCCCTGCTCAGGAAGAAGACTCCGCAGGTCCGCAGGTATGAAAAGGAGCACGACCTCGCACACTGCGCATGCGCCACCTCGGGTGGCCTCAAGGTTGCTGTCGGGAGTTGGGTTTGAGGTCGGCACCGTCTGGCTGCTGTCTCTTTAACCTGAACCGGAGAAATCCTCCGCGATGCTGCAGTTTCTGGCTGGCTTTCTCGGAGCCACCTTGCGGGCAGATATCTGAGAATCATAGTTCATTCTCTTCATCTTGCCCATCTCTTATCTCTGCTGGCGAGTTCTTCGTGGCATCCCAGTCTGAAAGTGTTAGTCCAACTCCCAATTTGCTGTTGCCCGCAAGCTTCCTCTAGCAGGCCATCTCCCTTCGAAACAGATGCTTTCAAATCTTGTGTCCTGGAAAGATTATTAACCGTGCTCTTTAGCCCTGGTGTTTGTAAGGGTAACCAGGCTACGACTGAGGACCTGAGAATTTCGGCTTTGAATCAAGTACTTGAACTTTTACCTGCTAGGACCCGTGACTTTTGTTGACTGCTTGTGACTCTTTCTGTCTTCTTTCACATTTTTAGCCAGGATCCAAACAGCTAGCCTTGCTAAGTAAATGACCTCCAGAAAAACGAAGTATCGGCCGGGCGTGGTGGCTCACATCTGTTACCCAGCACTTTGGGAGGCCGAGTTGGGCGGATCACTTGAGGCCAGCCTGGCCAACATGGTGAAACCCTGTCTCTACTAAAAATACAAAAATTAGCCGGGCGTGGTGGTGCGCGCCTGTAATCCCAGCTGCTGCGGAGGCTGAGGCAGGAGAATCGCTTGAACCCTAGAGGTGGAGGTTGCAGTGAGCCGAATTTGCACCACTAGACTCCTACCTGATTGACAGTGAGACTCCGGCTCAAAAGAAACAAAAACAAACAAACAACAAACAACAAGCAAAAATAAAGTATCGCTGTTCTAAAACTTGGAATTCCTTTACGTATTCATTTGCTGACATTGATTAAGCACCTATTCTTTTTTTTTTTTCTTTCATGAGATGGAGTCTTGCTCTGTCGCCCAGGCTGGAGTGCAATGGCGCCATCTCGGCTCACTGCAACCTCTGCCTCCCGGGTTCAAGCAATTCTCCTGCCTCAGCCTCCCAATTAGCTGGGACTACAAGCACCTATTCTTTCCTGGATACTGTGCTGAGCCTGGGGGCTACAGTGAGGATGACATTTGTCTCTGACATCATGGCACATTTAGGTGATTAATTCAAGAAACATTGAAGTCCCAACTCTTTGCTAGGTACAGTTTAGTTTATAAATGCTCATTGAAAGAATGAAGTGTGAACTAAGATCTAGCATGAGGCTGGGATTCGGTTTGAATTGAACCCTGCCCCTGCTCGTTAGGCGCTGTATTAGCTGGAGTGACTTCTGAACCCTCCTGCACATCTATTTCATGATTCATAAAAATGGGCATAATAATGCCTACTTCCTTAACGTATCATGAGAGTTAAACCTCATGCTATGGTTTGGGGAGCCTTTTGTTTCCACTTCCTTATGATTCTTCCCTTCAGAAAAATGAAAAATTAAAAACCCTGTTTTCTCCTTACGCAGAGAACACCACCACTAATAAACTGCCTCCTGACCAGCACATGGCCTTAGCGTTCATCCACAGATGCTCCTCAAATTGTTTTAAAAACAGCTTTTTTTAAAGCTGTTTGTCTGTGAAGATTAAATGAGTTAATAATGTATGCAAAGCACTTAGCATGGCTACTGGGCACAGTGGCTCACGCCTGTAATTCCAGCACCTTGGGAGGCCGAAGCGGGTGGATCACCTGAGATCAGGAGTTTGAGACCAGCCTGACCAACATGGCAAAACCCTGTCTCTAGTAAAAATACAAAAAAATTAGCCGGGCATGGTGGCCCATGCCTGTAATCCCAGCTACTTGGGAGGCTGAGGCAGGAGAATCACTTGAACCTGGAAGGCAGAGGTTGCAGTGAGACGAGATCTCGCCATTGCACTCCAGCCTGGGTGACAGAGCAAGACTCTGTCTCAAAAACAAAAAGCAAAAAACAAAAGCAGCTTTTGTCCAGAGGCTGCTTTTTGTGGGTCTGTATGCTGAGGCCAAGTTATATGTAAGCAGAGCCCTCCCACCTCACCTCCAAACAATGTCTCTAAACCATCACAATCTGAAAGGAAAAGAAATCCCTTTCTTCAAATGCATGGTGACCTGAAGCTAGCCAAGGGCCTGCGAGACTGGGTCGAATCCCCGGTTACTGTCTGAGGAGGGACGCCGTGCTGTAAGGGTTGGGGAGCCGGTGTCTGGCTTCCTTGTCACCACAAGACCTGTGGTTTCCAGCTCTGTCTGCATCCAGGTCCCACTAACCAACGGCAGGAGAGAAAACAGTCGTGCACACAGGCGGACATGCACACACACACCCGGCGCCCCAGACGTGCACAGCCCTCAGAGGAAGTGGAGCACCAGATGTTCCGGGTTTCCTGTTCGACGCTTCCACAGCTGGTCGAGTCTGTGGTTGTGGTTTGTCTGTCTCGCGCTCATGTGAGAGACAAAAGCTGGGCTGACGGGAAACCTCTTCTCTTGGCCCCCACTCCCCAGCTCTGACTGATCAGGAAACCTGGCAGGTCAGAAATTTCCTGAAACACCCAGAGCTGGATTCTCCCACGAAGAAGCTGAACCCCGACTCCCATCCCCGAGGAGCAGCCCCTGGGCTGATGAACAGGCCTTCCAGAAACTGGGGCGGTGAAAACCTCTACAAATATCCCGTTTAGAAAGATCACCAGTCCTGCTGAACGGAATGAAACGGAGGCCAGGTTGCTATGGTCTCTACTCCAATGCCTGGCATCGAGCCACTGCTGCAAAACACTCAGCATATGAAGGAATGAATGAGGAACAGAGAACTTCACCTTTGGGGGTTGGGTGTAAAAGCCCCAGCAGAGCCCCAAATCCCATAAACAGCTTTGGATTCCAGTAGACAAGCATTTGATGCAGCCAGGTGCTGCCGACTTGCTCTGTGACTTGGAGCAAGTCATTTAGCCTCTCTGGGCCTGGCGTCCTCATCCGCAGAATGAGGACAATAATATTTACTTCACAAAGGTGTGAAGGCCCCGTGAGACACCGCACGTGGATTTCATTGTTTGCCCATCGTAACTGCTCCAGAGAGGCTGGGCTCCCTTTTCTCCTTGCAACACTCCTGTTTATTTCAGGAGATACTCTCAAAGGGAAGCAAGACAAAACGAGGAACAACCAAAAACACTGATCCCGGGACAACTGCCCGGTGGACAGCAGAGCAAGGGTACTGGTGCTCTTCGCTGGGGGAATGTTGGGAGAAGGGGCTGGAGCCATCCCAGGGTCTCTAGGCTCTGGAAGGGAGCACCCCATGTCCTCCTCTGGGTGTGGAATAGGGTGAGTGTCTTGGGGGTGGAGGGAGAACAGGCAGAGTGCACTCTCACCCCTTAGCTCTGTAGTGATCTTAATGATTAAGGCTACTGTTCAGTCTGATTTGGACCTGAACAACAGGGACCCCTGCCCAGAGGTCCATCCTTCAGCAGGCTGCACTCTGGCCCCCACCACTGCAGCCGTCTCTGTGAGATGAAGCATCTGCCGCTGAGCGTAGCCATCACGGCCACTGCCCCTGAAATATGACCGACTAGGTTCAAATGTTGACTCTGACACTTAGAAGCTGTGCCACCTTGGGGCAAGTTACTTCACCTCTCTGTGCCTCACTTTCTTCCTTTATAAAATGGGTAAAATAATAACCACACCATTGGTTGTCTATGAAGGTTAAATGAGTTAATAATATATGCAAAGCACTTAGCATGGCTACTGGCACAAGGGTCAGTAAATGTTAACTGTTCCACACATGAATGTGTTTGATTCTTACAATGCCCCCATAGGTAGGTTCTGTTATTAGCTGTGTTTTACACATGAGAAAACTTAGGCACAGGAGGTAAAGTAGTATTTGCAAGGTCACACCGATAAGTAGCAAGGCTGAGGCTTTACTCCAGTTCTTTTTTTTTTTTTTTTTGGAGGCATCTGTCACCAGGCTGGAGTGCAGTGGCACGATCTCGGCTCACTGCAACCTCTGCCTCCCAGGCTCAAGCAATTCTCCAGCCTCAGTCTCCCGAGTAGCTGGGACTACAGGCATGCACCACCATGCCTGGCTAATTTTTGTATTTTTAGTAGAGATGGCGTTTCATCATGTTGGCCAGGCTGGTCTTGAACTGACCTCAGGCGATCCACCTGCCTTGGCCTCCCAAAGTACTGGGATTACAGGCATGAGCCACTACACCTGGCCTCCAGTTCTTTCTGACTCTGGTGTGTGTGGCTTTACTACCTCCCCCAGTTGCATTTTTTTTTCTCTCCTGGGAGTCCTTCACCTTCATCCCCACTGCCACTCTCACCCCCCCTCCCTACCCCATACTACCCCCACCCCATTGATGCTCAGCGTCTCCCTGCTGTCCAGGATCTCACCACCTGCAACCTCCAGCTGGATTTGCCATTTCAGATCAAGGTCTTGACTGATGTTTCCCCGCAAAAGCTGACCTTGCAGAGTGACTTCGTACAAGCCATTGTTCCTGGCTGGGAATCACCCGAGTTCATTCATGAGAAGGTCCCGAGTGATCTAGGACTGTTTGTATTTTAACCCAAAGAAATGAGTCTTTTGGGATAATTTCGGGCACAAAGAGCAGTCTGGCAGGGGACACATTTTTCATTTGTTGCTTTGGTGAGGGAGGTAATCCTTTGGTTCACCCCTAAAATCCCACCGCTCCCCTCCCGCTGTAGAAAGCTGACCAGATGGGAGGAGGCAATGTGGGGCAAGGATTCTCAAACTCAGCATAATTATGGCCTGAGAAACTTAAAAAATGCACATTCCCAGGTCCAGGCTTTCGGTCTCTGAACTACATTTTTTTTTTTTTTTTTTTGAGACAGAGTCTCATTCTGTTACCCAGGCTGGAGTGCAGTGGCTTGATCTCCAGCTCACTGCAACCTCTGCCTCCCAGTTTCAAGCGACTCTTGTGCCTCAGCCTATTATGTAGCTGGGGCTACAGGTATGCACTATCACGCCTGGCTAACTTTTCTATTTTTAGTAGAGATGGGGATTTCGTCATGTTGGCCAGGCTGGTGACAAACTTCTGGCCTCAAGTGATCTGCCTGCCTCGGCCTCCCAAGGTGTTAGAATTACAGGTGTGAGCCACCGTACCTGGCCAGAACTACATTTTGAGAAATACTGGTTTTGGGGCAAGAGACACAGACCTAGGTTCAAGTACTTTAATTAGCTGTGTGACCTTGAATGTGACCCTTCTGAGCTGCAATGCTCTTAGCTTTAAAACGGGAATTAGGCCTATCTCCTTCACCTCATGGGAGATCATCAGCAAATGTGCTTCATGCCTGTTAAATGCCTTGGCATGTGGAAAAGTGCCATTTTTATACTAGTGCCAACCATGTGTAAAGGAAGGCGCAGACCTGGGCCCAAGCTCAGAGAGAAGTTCCTTAAATCTTTGGGGCTGGATGTAAACTCATCAGCACTATTTTGGGTGACGCCTATTAGCCAGAGTGGAAGGAAGTGTTTTCTATCTCATGCATGCTGGTGCCTCCCAGTGAACAACATGGCAAAGTCTGCAGAGCGTGTCAGGAGCTTGAATCAGGTGTGCCAGGCAATGGTGCAGTAACAAACAGTCCCTGGGTCTCAGTGGCTGAGCCCAACAAAAGCTTACTTCTTGCTTACGTTGTTTGTCCCAGCAGGTCGGCAGGCAGTTGCAGCTCTCCTCCACAGACTCACTCAGGCACCCAGGCTGACAGAAGTTCCATCAGCTGTAGCGGCGCCATCTGGAACACACGGCCTCCATGGCTGCGGCAGCTGGGAAACAGACCCTGGAGAAGGGCGCACCAGCTTTTTACTGCTTCAGCCTGGAAATGACACATATCACTTCTGCTCAATTTCATCGGCCAAAGCTAGCCATATGGCACAGCTGGGAAATGCAGGGGAGCCAACGGCCTTTGTAGTGAGCATTATTGTTTCTGCCACAGAAAACTTCCAAGAGTAGGGAGATGTGAGAGCTCGTGGTTCAGATTTCCAGTCTGGGCACAAAAACCCTAGAGAGAAAGGGATGGGAGACTCCTGTGTGGAGTGCCTCCTGTTCCCTATATCCCAGAGAGGCTCAGCTTTCTTGGCCGGTGGAGTGTAGTTTTATTTGTTTGAGAATATGTTTTTTTTTTTTTTTTTTTTTGTTTTGTTTTTTTTTACTTTTTCTCATCTTGCCTACCCTCAAAACATGGGAAGAAAAGCTATCTGACTCAAACAGCTAGCAGTCTGGTCCAGGCCCCCTAAGATGGAGAAGCGCCATTTCCCAGCAGGCCAAGAAATGCCCCGGGAACTCCAAGGGTTCTGTGGGTCCCGGCATGAGAGGCTGACACAGCCAAGAAGACCCGGGGTGAGGCTGAGCAGAGGCTGAGGCGGCATGCCTGGCCGCCCACACTGTCATCCGTCCTAGCACTCTGTGCAGAGCACGGCTGAAAACTCCCCAAATATCTTTGGAAATGAAGAACACTGGGTTGGCACCCGGCAATTTGGGACAGCAGTTTTTCTGGAGCGCACAGCTTGGGAATTTGCCTGAAGAAATCTTTCATTCCTAGAGCATTGGTGGATAAATGGCACTTATTTGTTTAACCTCAAATCAAGCCGCAGCCCCCATTTCTGGGGCTGCTTTGAGAGGGTTGTTTTAAAATAGCTGAACAAGCTGAAAATCATGGGTCTAGGTTGCTGGAATGGCTTTGCAGAGAGCAGCCAGGCTTAGGAAGTTCTTTAATTTTCCAAAGAATGTGACTGGCAGTGGTTGGGAGTTGGGGTTGGGGGTAGCTGGAGGGAGGTGAGCTGTCAGAGGAGCAAAGCCTGGGCCGTTCTTCTAGAAGGGTCCATATTGGCTGAACAATCTCTGCAGTGGATTCAACCTGGTGTGGTCCCCTTGGGAGTTTGGGGCGGGATGTTATCCTGGAGGACTCCTTCCTGAGGTCTGCTGCAGGTGGCTTTGAATTCAACAGAGTGAAGTTCCTCGGTTATTCCTGTCTGATCAGGGTCCGTTTCCTCTTTTATTAACAGAACAGCTCTTTCCTCAGGAGAACCTGTTTCATAGATTTAGGTAGGACTGACTCAGTAGGGTACATAACTGTTTAATGGCCAGCCAGGGGCAGGCGGAGGGGACAGGGAGAAAAACCTTGATTTGTAGCATTTGCCAGTTTCCATGGTGTAAATACTCCCCCACTACCAGCTTCAAGCTACAAACATAACATCACAGAGACGTTACACTGACCTTGGACTCAGGAAGAGATGAGCACACCCAGCTCTCACAAGCACATCCCCGGTGCTGATTCTACCCCATCCAGGGCTGGGCACATGACCCAAAGCTGCCCTATGGGAGTTCCTCAGGGCCATCAGAGAAGACTGCTCCTTTTCTTAGGCATCGCTAATTAGAATGTTAGTTGGGGGCTGCCAGCAGCCATCTTGCCAGCTCTAGGGAGAGAATTTGGTTGAGAGAAGGGTAGAAAGGGCATGACATCTGCTGAACCCCTGAAGCCAGCCATACCTGAAGCTGGTGTATCCCTGGACTTTCCAACTACAAAAATCTGTATCTCCTCTTCTTTGCCTAAGTAGTGTGAGCTGAGTTCCTGCCACCTGCCAATAAAATGCCGTGAATAAAACAAATGGGTCACCCATTCAAGGAAGCCAATCTAATAGATCTGGCTTTATCTTGATTGCAGTGGTTTCCCAGGCACATACAACTGGTAACATTCACTGAGTTGTACTCATTCCGTTACTGCAGCTTACTGTAAGTAAATTCTATCTCAATAAAGCTGTTAAAAATATAAAAAAAAAATTGGGGAGTGTGTGGATTTTTCTATATCAGTTCCGCCAAACAGAGGGCCAGGTTGGAAAGTAAAATGAAAATAGAAGAACTGTTGTACCACCAACATCAACCACCAATATCTGCTTCAACTTATACTGAGATTTTTAACCACTCACGAACTTACCACCTAGGAGTTTTTTTTTTTTTTTTTGAGATGGAGTCTTGCTCTGTCGCCCAGGCTGGAGTGCAGTGGTGCGATCTCAGCTCATTGCAACCTCTGCCTCCCAGGTTCATGCCATTCTCTTGCCTCAGCCTCCTGAGTAGCTGGGACTATAGGCACCTGCTACAATGCCTGGCTAATTTTTTTTTAATTTTTAGCAGAGACAGGGTTTCACCGTGTTAGCCAGGATGGTCTCAATCTCCTGAACTCGTGAGCCACCCGCCTCGACCTCCCAAAGTGCTGGGATTCCAGGTGTGAGCCACCCGCCTCGGCCTCCCAAAGTGCTGGGATTCCAGGTGTGAGCCACCGCGCCCGGCCGGCCACCTGGGACTTCTTAGAGAAGAAACAGATGAAGAAGGAAGGCAGTACCTCCCCTGGGAGTGGGAGAAGCAGAATCTTCCCAAGGTGAGGCCGGGTGTCACTCCCCCTGCAAGCCTTGGAAACCAGCCAGAGTTACCGATATCCTTCATCCAATGAAGTCAGCCTCAAAGAGCAACAATACTGAACTGTGCAAAAGGGGCAGCCCAGCAAAGTTGCTGCAGCCTGGCTTTCTTTGAGAAGGTGATGAAACTAACCTGACATTAATCCATTCTCCCTTTCTATCTTTGGGGTCTGAGGAGAGGGTGGGCTGCAGGTTACAAAGAAGGGGAAAGGATCAGGCCTGATGGCTCACACTTGTAATCCCAGCACTTTGGGAGGCCAAGGCGGGTGGATCACCTGAGGTCAGGAGTTCAAGACCAGCCTGGCTAACCCCATGGGCAAAACCCTATCTCTACGAAAAATACAAAACTTAGCCGAGTGTGGTGGTGCGTGCCTGTAGTCTCAGCTACTTGGAAGGCTGAGAATAGTCTCAGCTACTTGAAAGGCATGAGAATCGCTTGAACCTGAGAGGTGGAGGTTGCAATGAGTTGAGATCGCACAACTGCACTCCAGCCTGGGTGACAGAGTGAGACTCTGTCTCAAAAAAACCCCAAAAAACAGAGTGGGGGGTGGGCAGTCTACCTCAGGCTGAGTCCTCAGTTCCTACCTTTTCTGGTGCAGGGTTTGGAGGCTCCTGGCCTACTTTTCCCCTCCCCCAGAATTGCTTACGGGCATGCCTGGGTGCCCGGGACAACATGGCATCTTCTCCTGCCAACTTAGTTCTCAATGAAGTTGTGAAATATTGACATGAGCAGCTGCTGCTTTCCTCTAAGACCACTGGAGCGTCCACCCCATGCCTGGCTTTACGAGCACGAGCTCAAAGGGGCTCTAGAGGTAATTCTAGAGGTAAGTCCCAATTCTAGAGGTGAGTTTTCTGGTAATCCCATCATACAGATGAGGCAGATGAGGTGCAGGGAAGTCAAGTTACTTGCCCAGGACCACACAGCTCAGAAGCGGCATTGCGGAGCCTCAAACTCAGGTCTATCTGGCCCCGAACCTGATTTTCCTGCTTGTATAGCATGTAAAGCAGAGAGAACTGCATTTATCTTTCTCACCCAGTGGCACTGAATTCATAATAATCAGTGCCAGCCGGGCGTGGTGGCTCATGCCTATAATCCTAGCACTTTGGGAGGCTGAGGCGGGTGGATCACCTGAGGTCAGGAGTTCAAGACCAGCCTGGCCAACATAACAAAACCCTGTCTCTACTAAAAATACAAAATCAGCCGAGTGTGGTGGTACATGCCTGTAATCCCAGCTACTCAGGAGGCTGAGGAAGGAGAATCACTTGAACCCGGGGGGTGGAGGTTGCAGTGAGCTGAGATCCTGCCACTGCACTCCAGCCTGCACGACGGGAGTGAGACTCCATCTCAAAAAAAAAAAAAAATCTGTGCCACAAGTTCCAAGTAAGGTGTGCTCAGCAGGCAGAGTTTTAAACGCCTGTGGGCCAGCGGAGGGGCACTTGAGCACCGTGGTCAGGGTGGAGTTTCCCGCTAACTGCATAGATGCCCCCTTCATACTGTCCTCCCTTCAGCCCTTGGGAGACAGCTGGGAAACAGAGCTGGGCAGCCCAACTGCCATGGACCACATCACCTAGGGACCAGCCCACAGCTCTGCAGGGGCAGCCAGGTGTATGTGATGTCCTTGGCCACAGGCACTACTCCCAGTGTGGCAAGAGCACTGGGCCAGACCAGGGCAGGGCCTCAGCCCAGTCTGCCCATGTGAACTTCTCAGATGCCTGCCTGGCCCCAAAGAGAGGAAGGCAGGACCATCAAGACATCACACTGCTGGGCATGGTGGCTCATGCCTGTAATCCCAGCACTTTGTGAGACTGAGGTGGGTGGATCACCTGAGGTCGGGAGTTCAAGACCAGCCTGACCCACATGGAGAAATCCCATGTCTACTAAAAATACAAAATTAGCTGGGCATGGTGGTATATGCCTGTAATCCTAGCTACTTGAGAGGCTGAGGCAGGAGAATTGCTTGAACCCAGGAGGCGGAGGTTGTGGTGAGCCGAGATTGCGCCACTGTACTCCAGCCTGGAGCAACAAGAGCGAAACTCTATCTCAAAAAAAAAAGAAAAAAAAAAAAAAGACATCACACCACCATCTGGATCTCCTGTAGGATGGGCACAGGTGTGGCTCCTGTGCCTGAGTCACTCTGGTCGTGCCCATTTCTGATATCCTGAAGATTCTGTGGGAATTTTCTGCTTTTCTACCTGCCAAGGGACTACTCCAGGAAAAGACCCTCTTTGGCTGAGATTTTAGCTGGATTCCCAGAGCACTGGTTTTGTCTGATTAGGTGGACTGGTGGGGGCCAGGGGACCATTGGAGGAGAGGTCCTAGGAAGACACTGTACAGACAGGGGTGCCAGGGAGGGTGGGGCTGGCTCTGCTCCTAGACTGAAGGGAGTGGGCTTAGTGGGAGAGGCGATCCTGAGGGCTGGGGAGAGAGATGCTGATGGGAAGAGGGAAAAGCACCAAAGTCACTCCATCAAAGAGCCAGAGCAAGAGAGTTACCACCAGGTGACACACGTTATTAAACGACCCAGGCGGCAGGAAGTCGACCAAGGCTGGTAGGTGGTGGGGTGGGGGAGGCGAGGGGTCCCAGGAAGCTGCCCCAGTTTGGGGATGAGTGTCTGGGTGTGTCTGTGACTGGCAGGAAGCGGAGCAGAACCTCCTCGGCCACTGGGTTGGGGCTTCTATGTCTGCAGGGTACAGACGGCAGCTGCAGGTTCCTGGGTTCCCGGGGCCCCGGAGGCTGTCCCGGTGGTGATGGGGTTGGGTGGAGAGCTAGGGTGACAGCTATTTCCCTAAGGGCACTTTTCTTAGTAAATGAAATTGTTGTATGGACGACTCTGGAACAAGAATCAACTCCGCGAGACTTTGTTCAGGCCTCTGGATGCTGAAGCGAGACGTCTGAGGGTCTCCAATAATGAGGCTACTGAAGCTCTTCCAGTGGTGAGGCGTTTAACATCTGTGAGACCTGCGCAGTGCTTAGCATGTCCAGCCCTTAGCATGTATTAGGTCACGTGGTCGTCTAGCACTCCCGTGATGGAGGCGCCACACCCGCATAGGGGGACACTGAGGTTCAGAATCCAGTCTGGGAGAAGGTGGTGGAGGGTGGAACCGGGATTTGGACCCGGGTCTTTCTTCTCAGATTACGTTCCTAAGCAGCCACCCTGCCCCCATGGAGGGGACGAGAGTTGCGGCAGGGTCTGCAGCCGCAGGGAGAGGTGGATGCCCGGGGCCCTCCCCCTAGAAGTGGGGCAGTGGCTACCCCTCTGGCCAGGCCCTCAGCCCTTTGCCAACCAGCTGCTCCAGGTTGACCAGGAGTGTCTCCTTCTCCGCTCCTCCGTGTAGGTCAGTACGGGCATGGCTGTTCTGAGCAACTGGAGGAGTGAGTGTGAATGTGAGCGAGTGAGTGTGAGCATGTGAAGATGGAGGAGTGTGTGTGAGCGTGAGTGTGTGTGGTGTGTATGAATGTGTGAGTGTGCATGTGTAGGGGGGAGTTCTGCTCCCTCTCTGGTCCAGCCAGGACACATAGCGGTCCTGGGGTTTGCGCTCGGGGCATGGCGGCCTTCCTGGGGTTGGGACAGATGACGGAGTCACTGCGGGAAAGTGGAAACTGGAGAGGGCGTGGGAAGGAGGCTGTAGCTGAGGGAGCCGCAGGGAGCATGGGGTGGGAAATGGGTGTGGGAAAGATGAGGTACCCCGGAGACTTACGGGGCAACCAAGAGGTGAGATGAACGAAAGGTCAAGAAACTTTGAAATCACTGAACAATAAAGGGGGAGGGAATCTTGTCTCATGTCCCCGGGGATGCACAGGGGACATATTAAGCACGTGCCCTTCTGGAACTGTCCCCACCCACCCTCAGCCTGTGTCTCACTGCTTTCTGCCTTGCAGGTTACTCTGGATGTGGCCTCGCTGCCAAGCCGGGACACCGTGTCCCCTGCCCTGGCCCATGCCTTCCCTCACCCAGCGTGTCAAAACCCTGCGCATCTTTGAAGACATGGTTTACACCTCACTTCCTTTGAGAAGCCATGCACAGTGTTTCTCCTGCCTGGTCCAAGCTGTTCATTTGCACAGATCTTGATTCTCAACTATACTGGGGAGTCTCTCATGACTTCACCTTCCTGTCCAACGGGGCCAGGCTAGGCTCCAGGTCAATACCATTGATGGTGAAAGTCATGTGTGTGGGTGGGACGTTGGGGGCAGGAGAGACCCCACCCCCTACCCTGTCCTCAGTGAAGCCTCATTCCTATTTTTCTTTAAATATAATAACACTTGGGGCTGGGCGCGGTGTCTCACGCCTGTAATCCCAGCACTTTGGGAGGTTGAGGTGGGTGGATCACCTAAGGACAGGAGTTTGAGACCAGCCTGGCCAACATGGTGAAACCCTGTCTCTACTAAAAATACAAAATTAGGTGAGCATGGTGACTGGCGCCTGTAATCCCAGCTACTTGCGAGGCTGAGGCAGGAAAATTGCTTGAATCTGGGAGGCAGAGGTTGCAGTGAGCTGAGATTGAGCCACTGCACTCCAGCCTGGGCGACAGAGCAAGATTCTGTTTTAAAAACAAACAAACAAACAAACAAACAACAACAAAACCCACCACTACCACCATCACCAACAAAAACATTTGGCAGGATTAAAGATAGGGATTTTGGACTTAGACTAACTTGGGTTCAAGTTCACTCTCCTGCTTAGTGTGTGACAACCTTTCATGCTGTAATCCCACATCTGGAAATATGAGAATTTGACTTAAGAGAATCTAATCATCTCAAAAGATGAAAGAATGGCCGGGCACAGTGACTCATGCCTGTAATCCCAGCACTTTGGGAGGCCGAGGCAGACAGATCGCTTGAGGGAAGGAGTTCAAGACCAGCCTGGCCAACAGGGCAAAACCCTATCTCTACTAAAAATAAAAAAATTAGTAGGGCGAGGTGGCAGGCGCCTGTAATCCCAGCTACTTGGGAGACTGAGGCAGGAGAATCACTTGAACTCAGGAGGTGGAGGTTGCAGTGAGCTGAGATCACACCACTGCAGTCCAGCCTGGGCAACAGAGCGAGACCCCATCTCAAAAAAAAAAAAAAAAGAATGTTCCACATAAAGATGTTCACAACAGTATTATTTATAATAGCGAAGAACTGGAAACTATCTACCTATAGGTATACCTTCAAATGGGAGAATGGCTAAACGAATAATGGTGTTATCTACTAAATAAATATTAGAGTTCTTTTTTTTCTTTTTAAACAGAGTCTCTGTTGCCCAGGTTGGAGTGCAGTGTTGCAATTTCGGCTCACTGCAGCCTCCACCTCCCTTGTTCCAGTGATTCTTATGCCTCAGCCTCCCAAGTAGCTGGGATTACAGGCAAGTGTCACTACAACCGGCTACTTTTTGTATTTTCAGTAGAGACAGGGTTTCACCATGTTGGCCAGGCTGGTCTCAAACTCCTGACCTCAAGTGATCCACCCACCTTGGCCTCCCAAAGTGTTGGAATTACATGCGTGAGCCACCGCACGTGGCCTAGATAGATATTTTAAAAGATGGTTATGATGCCCTTCTGGTAACATATAAAGTTTTGAAATAATATAAAATATAGCATGAGGCTGAGCACAGTGGCTGATGCCTATAAATTCCAGCACTTGGAGAGGCCAAGGCTGGAGCATTGCTTGAGCCCAGGAGTTCGAGATCAGCCTGGGCAACATAGGGAGACACCGTCTCACATACAAAAGTCAGCTGGGTGTAGTGGCATGTGCTTGTAGTCCCAGCTACTCAGGAGGTTGAGGTGGGAGTATTACTTGAGGGTGATTGTGGCACTGCACTCCAGCCTGGGTGACAAAGCGAGACCCTGTCTCAAAAATTAAAAAAAAAATACAGTGTGAACAACAACCTTACACCCAAATGTCTGCATAGGAGAAATAGCAAAAGAAAACACAGCAGGCCAGGCAAAGTCACTCACACATGTTATCCCAACACTTTGGGAGGCCAAGGCAGGTGGATCATTTGAGCCTAGGAGGAGGAGGTTGCAGTGAGCCAAGACTGCACCACCGCACTCCAGACTGGGTGACAGAGTGAGACCCTGTCTCGAAAAAGTAAAGAAAAGAAAAAAGACAGCCAAATGTTCGTGGTTAACAGCACTATGGTTAAGTTCAACTTTCCACTTTTCTCTAACAACATGAATAACATATCAAGATTAATTATACTTTAAAAATATCTTTTCTCTTATCTTGAAAGTCATGTTTATTTTTTGTAAAACAATATGAATAAGGAGAAGACGAAAAACATGTTAACATTTCATGTATTTCCTTCCAGTCCTTTCTCCACGCATATTTCCACATCTATAAATAGATAGGCTTTTGACTGGGGAAGAAAAATCCCAAGGAATTTTGGAGGCATTCTCTCTGGGCTTGGAGGTCTCAGTTCCCTGGAAGTTCCCTGCAGCTCTGGGAAGCGTTGGGCGGCTAGCCCAGGCCTGTGGGGTGAGAGCTGCTCCCTGCCCAGGATCTCGGGCCAGGGTGAGCCCATCACCTCACCATCCTCCAGCAGGACGCTGCCCCTCATTGATCCCAGGCCCAACTTCTCCAGTCCAGCCTCTGGGCCCTGGTCCTGCCTCTTGCCTCCTTTTCCAGGGACGTCCGAGCTACCATGTGCGAATGAATCCTGACCTTTGCAACATCTGAAGCCTCTAACCCGTGGGAGACTTTTGCCTCTTTCAAGTGGTTTTGGCAGTTGTTGGCCACGGGTGGGGGATTTTCCGTTTCGGTTCCATGGGTTGGCCAATCAGCAGCAGATCTGGCCCCGGAGGTTTGGTGGGGCCGGGGCCTGCCGGGCCCTGCCCGGTCTTGCCCTGCTCAGGTGGGGTACTTGCCACCAGGCTTTGCCAGAGCTGGCCGCCCTGGGCCCCTGGGAATCTGTCGGCAGCACTCAAGTGACCCTGCAGGGCTAGCGACTCATTCACCCCCACAGGCCAGGCCAGCTCACCCTTCCCAGGCTCAGGGGCTCTCTGCTCTTCCTAAGAAATGCCATGCACACTGTGGGGATAAGACTCCCTGTCCCCACCCCAGTCCCGTCCCAGCTTGTGGCCACATCTGTCCCCATGAATAAGATTCTGTGATTCAGAACTTCTCTATTCCCCCTATACCCACCCTCCTCCTCCCAGCCTCCGCCCCACCCCCACCATCCTGAGCTCTAGCAGCTTTCTGATAACCACAGCTGGGTTTCTTTCTTGGTCAGAGGTGAGTATGAGCCGAGAGTCACTGGGCTCTGCCCAGAGCTGACTTTCCCTTGCAGCTCAGCGGCTTGTTTCCACTTAGAAGGCAAAACAGGTCAGGCCAGCAGGGCCCTCCCTGCTGGGTCAGGGTGAGGACAGGGCTGGTGCGGGGCTGGGCTGGGGACCAGAGCAGGAGCAGGCGCCCAGGAGCTGCCCTTATAAGTGTGCTCCAGTGCCCAACACGGTGCCTGGCACACAAAAGGCCCATTGGAGGATTTATGGGACAGACGCTCTTCCCAAGCCCCAAGGGGACGCGGCATAGGGATGTGGTCACATTTTTATTTTGTGTTGATGGGAAGAATTATTTTTGTTTCATTGTCTAAAAACTTAAGTCTATCCGAAAAACATCTGCTAAACATCCACTGTGTGCGGAACACGTACTTTTTTTGGTCACCCCATCCCTCACCCGCCGCCCCAGACTTTGTTGCTGTCTCTCTCACGTCTAAAGCCCCAGCCCCACTGGGGAGGAGAACAACGTTTTGCAGACCTGGTCTCCTGACCGGGCTGGTGTGTTGGAATGTAAGATGACCTTGTTTAGCAATGTCCCCTTGAATCCATTAGACGTTTATTTTAGGTTGAGATGGTACTTTTAAAACCATTGTTAATGGTTTAAGGAGGTCTCAGACACCAAGGTGCCCCAGAATCGATGGCTAAACCCACAAACTGGCTGCTTGCCAAGGTGAAGGCCTGAGCCACCCCTCCCACCCTGCCTTTTTTTTTTTTTGAGAGTTTTGCTCTGTCAACCAGGCTGGAGTGTAGTGGCATCATCTTGGCTCACTCAAACCTCCACCTCCCGGGTTCAAGTGATTCTCGTGCCTCAGCCTCCTGAGTAGCTGGGATTACAGGCGTGCACCACCACACCTGGCTAATTTTTGTATTTTTAGTAGAGATGAGGGTTCACCATGTTGGCCAGGCTGGTCTTGAACTCCTGACCTTGTGATTCACCCGCCTCGGTCTTCCAAAGTGCTGGGATTACAGGCGTGAGCCACCGTGCCTGGCCTATTTTAATGTTTAATATTAGAAGTTGTATTAGTCCATTTTCATGCTTCTGATAAAGACATACCCAAGACTGGGCAATTTACAGAAGAAAGAGGTTTAATTGGACTTATAGTTCCACGTGGCTGGGGAGGCCTCACAGTCATGGCAGAAGGCAAGGAGTAGCATGTCTTATCTCACATGGATGGCAGCAGGCAAAAAGACAGTACTTGTGTAGGGGAACTCCTCTTTTTAAAACCATCAGATCTCATGAGACCCATCCACCATCGCGAGAATAGCACGAGAAAGACCTGCCCCATGATCCAATCACCTCCCGCCGGGTCTCTCCCACAACACGCGGGAATCATAGGAGTTACAAGATGAGATTTGGGTGGGGACACAGAGCCAAGCTGTAGTTTGCCTGTTGTCCAGGCTACTTGGGAAGTGAGGTAGGAGGATCACTTGAGCCTGGGAGGCAGAGATTGCAGTGAGCTGAGATGGCACCACTGTACTCCAGCCTGGGCAACAGGGGAAGACTCTGTCTCAAAAAGAAAAGAAAAGGCTGGGTGCGGTGGCTCACGCCTGTAATCTCAGAACTTTGAGAGGCCAAGACGGGTATATCACCTAAGGTTGGGAGTTCAAGACCAGCCTGACCAACGTGGTGAAACCCCGTCTTTACTAAAAATACAAAATTAGCCGGGTGTGGTGGTGCATGTCTATAATACCAGCTACTTGGGAGGCTGAGGCAGGAGAATCGCTTGAACCCAGGAGGCGGAGGTTGCAGTGAGCTGAGATCATGCCATTGCACTCCAGCCTGGGCGACAAGAGCGAAACTCTGTCTCAAAGAAAAAAAAAAAGAAAAGAAAAGAAAAAGAGAGGTGGACAGGTCTCTCCTACATTGTGTTGTGGTAGCGTGGTGTTGTGGTGGTGTGGTAGTGTGGTGTGGTAGTGTGGTAGTGTGGTGGTGTGGTGGTATGGTAGTGTGTTGTGGTAGTGTGGTGTGGTAGTGTGGTGTTGTGTTGTGGTAGTGTGGTGGTGTGGTGTGGTTTGGTAGTGTGGTGTTGTGGTGTTGTGGTAGTGTGGTGTGGTAGTGTGATGTGGTAGTGTGGTGTGGTAGTGTTGTGTGGTGTTGTGGTGTTGTGGTAGTGTGGTGTTGTGGTGTTGTGGTAGTGTGGTGTTGTGGTGTTGTGGTAGTGTGGTGTTGTGTTGTGTTGTGGTACTGTGGTGTGGTGGTGTGGTGTTGTGGTGTTGTGGTGTGGTGTTGTGGTGTGTTGTGGTAGTGTGGTGTGGTGGTGTGGTAGTGTAGTGTGGTGGTGTGGTGGTGTGGTGGTGTGGTGTGGTGGTGTGGTGTTGTGGTGTTGTGGTAGTGTGGTGTTGTGTTGTGGTAGTGTGGTGTGGTGTTGTGGTGGTGTGGTAGTGTGGTGTTGTGTTGTGGTAGTGTGGTGTGGTGGTGTGGTAGTGTGGTGTGGCGGTGTGGTGTTGTGGTGTGGCGTTGTGGTGTGTTGTGGTAGTGTGGTGTGGTGGTGTAGTAGTGTGGTATTGTTGTAGTGTGGTGTTGTGGTGGTGTGGTAATGTCCTGGTCAAAGGGATTTCTGCCACTGTGTTATCTTCTTTTGCTGGTCGACTGTTGCAGCTTTATTCTGGTGGACTATACATGCAGGGACTGTGCTATCTGGAGGCCAGACCAGACTGGTGGAGAAGTGTCTTAAGTGTTTCCTGACACCACAAATCCCTAAACACACTTGTGGTTCAGTTTCTGCTCACCCTACCCAACTCCAGTAACTTGTGCAGGACTCCAGTCATCTCAGCATTAAGCCCTCCTGCACTCAAGGCCTTGCTGTGTGGCCTTTGAGCCTCAGCTTCCTGAACTGGAAAATCGAGTTAGTAAGACCTTTCCTGTAGAGTTGCAGGGAAATGAGTTCACTGGCATGGTACCCAAGGGAGGGTCCTGAAACTAATGGGTCCAGATGGGACAACAAGGGCTCAGAGAAGGAAGGTAAGCGGCTGCCCAGTACAAGCGACTTGTACTGACTCAGGAGGGTTGATTGATGATTTTCAGAAATCGCTGGAGCCAGTTTGTAAATACAGCCGTCATTAACAATTAAGTTCTATACACTTACGATTAAATAAATTATATTAAAAACAAAGCTCTAAAGACTCAAGACTCCTGGCTTCCTAATTATTTTACTACATTTTACCTGTGCCCTGAGGTTATTTATATCCATGGTTTCTGCCTGGTGGAAATACTAGTAGTGGTGGCTACTGAACACCTCTTCCCAACTCCACATTCAACAATGTCACACTGGGACCTCAAAATCAGCTGCTGGGAGTATTTCTACCACAGAAATGGACAAACGCTTTCAGTCAGGGCTTTCTTTACTGGTTTGTTGATTTTCTAGATTGAAGAAAGCAATGGAGAACATGTTAACATTGGCTGGGCACGGGAGCTCATACCTGTAATCTCCGCAGTTGGGAGGCTGAGGTGGACAGATCACCTGAGGTCAGGAGTTCAAGACCAGCCTGGCCAACATGATGAAACCGTGTCTCTACTAAAAATACAAAAATTAGCTGGGCTTGGTGTCGCATACCTGTAACCCCAGCTACTTGGGAGGCTGAGGCAGGAGAATCACTTGAACTCAGGAGGTGGAGGTTGCACTGAGCCAAGATTGCGCCACTGCACTGCAGCTTGGGCCACAGTGTGAGACTACAAAACAAAAAGTTAATATTGTAAATTAAACTTGAAAGTGAATTATACTTCTAGCAATAACATTGCGAATGGTACAAAAAAATAAGGAAATATTCTCCCAGTATTCAAAGCTGTTATCCAATTTAGCAAAAAAAAAAGGTAAAGTTCCAATACATAGTTGTCCCTTGGTGTACCAGACCCAGCCACCCAGGGTGGAAGAAGGAGCCCAGGATGGGGAGGACACAGAGCATTGGAGGTGTTAGGCCAGGCCTGTGAGGTTCAGAGCTGGACCTGAATAGGATGGGGCCTCCAACTCTATCCCTCTCACCCACCAAAGGGCAAGCTGGGCCCTGGCAAGCTGCAGGCCGAGAGAGGAAGCACAGGCTCCAGGTGTGAGTTCAAACACTCACCCTGACATTTATTTATTTATTTTTTTTGAGACGGAGTCTCACTCTGTCACCAGGCTGAAGTGCAGTGGCACGATCTAGGCTGACTGCAACCTCCGCCTCCCGGGTTCAAGAAATTCTCTTGCCTCAGCCTCCCAAGTAGCTGGGATTACAGGCACGCACCACCACGCCTGGCTAATTTTGTATTTTTAGTAGAGACGGGGTTTCTCCATGTTGGTCAGGCTGGTCTTGAACTCCCGACTTCAGATCCTGACATTTATAAGCTTCAATCTTGGGCAGTCGCTTACCTTCCTTCTCTGAGCCCTTGTTGTCCCATCTGGACCCATTAGTTTCAGGACCCTCCCTTGGGTGCCAAAATCCACGAATGCTCAAATCCCTTATATAAATTGGTGTAGTAGTTGCATATAACCTACACATATCCTCTCATATATCTTAAATCATTTTTACATTACTTATAATACCTAATATGTAAATGCTGTGTAAATAGTTGTTATACTGTATTGTTTAGGAAATAATGACAAAAATAAGAAATCTCCACATGTTTGGTGCAGATGCAACCATCCATTTTTTTTTTGAATGAATATGTTAGATCCATGGTTGGTTGAATCCATGAATGTGAAATCCACAGATTTAAAGCGCCTGCCGAATGTCTTTTTTGTTTCACGCTTTCTTACTCATTGACATAAATGAAAATGCCAATCAACCCTCATATTAGAACCACACTCGTTCATCAATACTATGAGCTATTTCTGGGCCAGGCACGGTGGCTCACACCTGTAATCCCAGAACTTTGGGAGGCCGAGGTGGGTGGATCATGAGGTCAGGAGTTCGAGACCAGCCTGACCAACATGGTGAAACCCCGTCTCTACTAAAAATACAAAAATTAGCTGGGTGTGGTGTTGGGCGCCTGTCATCACAGCTACTCAGGAGGCTGAGGCAGGAGAATTGCTTGAACCCGGGAGGAGGTGGAGGTTGCAGTGAGCTGAGATCGCGCCACTGCACTCCAGCCTGGGTGACACAGCAAGACTCCATCTCAAAAAAAAAAAAAAAAATGCTATGAGCTATTTGTTTTGTTGGTTGTTGGGCCGGGTAGTAATGAAGCACTTATTTGTGGTAGGATTTATACTCTCTATGTTCACATATGTATGCGTACTGTCCCCCATCCCACCCTGCCCTCCGGATAGCTGGTTGTTCAGCATTTACCCAGCACAGCACAGAATGTGGCCATGGATGTGAAAATTCTTACCACAGAGACGGGGCTCCACGATGTCAGCTCAGTGATGGCCCTGTGGCTGGAGCCCTTTGGAAAGGCGGCATGTGTGTCTGAGTCGAGGTGGAAGCTAGTTTTGTTTTGTTTTGTTTTGTTTTGAGACAAAATCTCGCTCTGTCGCCCAGGCTGAAGTTCAGTGGCACGATCTCGGCTCACTGCAACCTCCTCCTCCCAAGTTCAAGCAATTCTTCTGCCTCAGCCTGTCGAGTAGCTGGGACTACAGGCACGCACCACCTCGCCTGGCTAATTTTTGTATTTTTAGTAGAGACAGGGTTTCACCATATTGGCCAGGCTGGTCTTGAACTCCTGACCTCGTGATCCGCCTACCTTGGCCTCCAAAAGTGCTGGAATTACAGACGTGAGCCACTGTGCCCAGCTGGAACTAGTTCTTTTACTTTATTTATTTATTTGAGATGGAGTGTCACTCTATCACACAGGCCGGAGTGCCATGGGGCAATCTCAACTCACTGCAACCTCTGCCACCTGGACTCAATCAATCCTCCTGCCTCAGCTTCTCAAGCAGCTGGGACCACCGATGTGCACCACAATGCCTAGCTAATTTTTGTATTTTTGGTAGAGACGGGGTTTCACCATGTTGCCCAGGCTTGTCTCGAACTCCTGAGCTCAAGTGATTCTCTTGCCTTGGCCTGTCAAAGTGCTGGGATTACAGGCATGAACCACTGTGCCTGGCTGAGTTATTTTACTTTTTTTATTTACGTGTTTATTTATTTTGAGACACGGTCTCGCTACGTTGCCCAGGCTGATCTTGAACTCCTGGGCTCAAGCCATCCTCTCACCTCAGCCTCCCATGGTGCTGAGATTACAGGCATGAGCCACCACCCCTGACCAGAACTAGTTCTTGTAATCATGGCCTGGAGGTCCCACTGTCCCTTCCCATGAAGACACCTTGGATGGGCATGTTCTGGGCACAGGTGAGGTATCTGGGAACTCCAGGTGGGAGCCACCTGGTTTGGGCAGGTCCAGTGCTCACCCGTCTTGGGAGCTGGTCCAGGAACCGCAGGTTAACCTGGACTGAACAGGTTGGAAGGGCACGACTGGGGCCTTGGTGACTTCTTGTGGTTGGGGTTCAGGGAGAGGCCTTGAGGTGCATACCCCGAGTGAGCCCAGCCCAGCAGACAAAATTTTGAGCTCTGGGTCATTTGCACTGAGTCATTTGTTTATTCATTCAAACAGCATTCAAGAAGCGTCTGGTCCGTACCAACGCTGGGCTGGGTCATACAGCTCAGTTATTTTTTATTTTTATTTTTTGAGATGGTGTCTTGCTCTGTTGCCCAGGCTGGAGTTCAGTGGTGCCATCTCGGCTCACTGCAACCTCTACCTCCCCAGTTGAAGCGATTCTCTTGTCTCAGCCTCCTGAGTAGCTGGGACTACAGGTGTGCACCACTAATTTTTGTATTTTTCGTAGAGACAGGGTTTCACCATGTTGGCCAGGCTGGTCTCCAACTCCTGACCCCAGGTGATCCACATGCCTCGGCCTCCCAAAGTGCTGGGATTACAGGCGTGAGTCACTACGCCCTGCCATTTATCTTTCTTGATACTTAATATAGACTATTGTTACCTTTGCTGATAGTTTATTGATATTGGAATGGATTGTTATGGATGATTACCATGTTCCATGCCCTGCTCTGTGGTGAACAAGGCTCTTGTGGAGCTTATAGTTTCCTGGGAGATAATGAAGTAACCAGGAAATTCCAACATCGACCTGGGGTCTATGAATGGGCTTGGAAGAGGGGTGTCTGTAAATCCTCTGCAGTGGGGATTGTGTGTGTGTCTCAGGAAGGGGTTCCCAGGCTAGGACCCTCCCAAAGTCCAGACACAACTACCATAGAGTGTAATCAGTGTGATGACAGGAAGTTCAGGGTGCAGCAGATGGGCTGGGGGTGCGGGAGGGCTCCCAGGAGAAAGGCAGAGTGGAGAGCAAGAATATTCTTGGTGAAAGAAACAGGCCCTGGAAACTTGAGAGGGCTGCTGGAGTTGGTGGTGATGGTTGTTGGGTGACAGCAGGTGCAGGAACAGACGGGCCTGATCAGGAAGATATGTAAATAGTGACTGTAAGCGCAGCATTCTAGTTAAGCACATAAGCACATGTTGGTTGAGTGAGAATGATCGGGAGACAGGAAGCTCACACCTGAATGTCTACAAGGGAGGAATGAAAGATTCTTCTTGAATATCTGAGGACACTCTTCCTGGAGCATTTCATCCAAACCCCCTTCTTATGCCCCCTCCTAGCTGAAATCCCCTCACAGTGTTCTGCACCCCCACCCCTTAGGTAGCTAGATTTAGCAAGTAGGCAGGTCACTCAGTTACATTTGAATTTCAGATAATCCATCAATAACTTTTTTTTTTTTTTTTTTGAGATAGAGTCTCCTTCTGTCACCCAGGCTGGAGTGCAGCGGCGCAATCTCAGCTCACTGGAACCCCTGCCTCCAGGGTTCAAGTAATTATCCTGCCTCAGCCTCCCGAGTAGCTGGGACTACAAGTATGCACCACTACACCCGGCTAATTTTTTGTATTGTTAGTAGAAATGGGGTTTCCCCATGTTGGTCTGGCTCTTCTCAGACTCCTGACTTCAAGTGATCCGCCCACCTTGGCCTCCCAAAATGCTGGGATTACAGGCGTGAGCCACTGCAACCAGCCCACAAACAACTTCTTAGTGTACGTCCTGTACAACATCTGGTAACTACACTGCCAGCACTTGCCTGAGCTGGTCCCTTGGCCAGCGTTCCCTCTCTCCAGCCATCCCCCTGGGTGGGTTAGCTGCTGAGTGAGAGGGGCTGGGTGGGCTGAGCTCAGCATGAAAGCAGGAATCTGGGGTCAGAACCAGATGCAAGGAGGAGTCCAGGATGGGGAGGACACAGAGTAGTGGAGGTGTCAGGCCAGGCCTGTGAGGTTCAGAGCTGGACCTGAACAGGATAGGGCCTCCAACTCAATCACCCCCACCCACCAAAGGGCAAGCTGGGCCCTGGCAAGTTGCAGGCTGACAGTTTGGAAGTACAGGCTCCAGGTCTGAGTTCAAACCCTGACCCTGACTTATAAGCTGTGATCTTGGGTGGCCACTTACCTTCCTTCTTGAGCCCTTGTTGTCCCATCTGTCAAACGGTAATATTAATACTAAACATAGGTGGTTATGAAGATTACAGGGGAATGGGGCACTCAGCACAGTGTCTGGTGTATACTAAGAGCTCAATAAATGGTAGGCATGATCATCACGTATGTTATACATCTTTACACAATAATTATTTACGACAATGAGAAGTTATTATTCCTATAGACTGGACTTTTATTTCTGCTATCTTCCCAGCATCTAGAACGATGCCTAGAACACAGCAGGAGCTCAACAATTATGTGCTGAATGGCTACACGATGGCAGAACGGGCTTCGCCTGCAGGGGCTGGTATGGGACCAGACGCCCAACATTCAGGAGGGTGGCCCATCCCACTCCCACGGACCAAGCCACCCAGATTGCCCCAGTGATAAATAAACAAGACACAAGGGGACATAGAAACCCAGGGTGAAATGTGTGGCCTCCTTTCAGCTGAGTTCTGGACAATCAGCTCCTTTCCAGCCTGTGACAGGAGGTGGGTGGCCACAGGGGGCAGCTCTGAATCCTGACTCATGTCAAGGGCCTGTGGGGTGAAGAGTCTTGATCTGTTCCTCTAAGGCAGACAGAAAGGAGCCTGCAAAACAAATGCAGGATGAGCAAGGCACAACTGGCTGTCCTCACCTGGCCCCACCTCTGCGGCATCCACCACGCCTGGCTGGCATGGCCACAAGACGTCCTCAACACCCATGCCTGAGGACAGAGTACTGGCTCCATGGTTATTTGGGCAAATACACCTTCAAATTCCTGGTACCCCATTGGAGATGCCCCACAGCCCCGGCATGTCTGGAACTGAGCCCTTGACCTTCTGCCGCTCCAACCCTGTTGCTCCCTGGGTCTTCCACCTCTGTGAGTGGCACCTTCCTTCTCCTGGTTCTGCTGCCAGACAGCATGAGCTCTCTCCCGTCCCATACCCTCTCTCCCCACATCCTGGCTGCTCCTGCAGGTCCGACCTCCCAAATCCCTCCCAACTCCCTCCATGCCCATGGCCACCCTCCGGGTCCAAGCGTGCCTTCCCTGTCGCTTGATTACTCCCTGCCACGACCTGGCTGTGTCCCCAACCTCGTCTCCAGCAGCGGTTCCTGGGTGTGGGCCCCTGCTGGGCCACCCTCGGTCCTATGCACACTCTTCTCCCTGCTTTGCTAGGCTACTTCCCACTCAGCCCGCAGGAGTCTGCCTTCTGGAAGACCACCGAAATATTCGAAAGTCAGTTACAGACACAATGACACGGCCCTTCTCAATATTTCAGTAGGTACCTTCCAAAATCGAGGACAGTCTCCTGCAGGGCCAAAAGTCCATTTCCATGCTCAGGAATTTAGCTTTGATGCAGGGGATATTATGTAACGTGCAATCCATCATTAAATTCTCCAAAACACCCTGAAAGCAGCTGCTGCTTTTGCTTTAATGCAAGTTCCAGTCAAGAATCACACACTGGGGCCAGGCACGGTGGCTCACGCCTGTAATGCCAGCACTTTGGGAGGCCGAGGTGGACAGATCACTTGAGGCCAGGAGTTCGAGACCACCCTGGCCAACATGGTGAAACCCCATCTCTACTAAAAATACAAAAAGTGGCCGGGCACAGTGGCTCACACCTGTAATCCCAGCACCTTGGGCGGCCAAGGTGGGTAGATCACCTGAGGTCGGGAGTTTGAGACCAGCCTGACCGACATGGAGAAACCCTGTCTCTACTAAAAACACAAAATTAGCCGGGCGTGGTGGCACATGCCTGTAATTCTAGCTACTAGGGAGGCTGGCGCAGGAGAATCGCTTGAACCCTGGAGGCGGAGGTTGCGGTAAGCCGAGATCGCACCATTGCACTCAAGCCTGGGCAACAAGAGTGAAACTCCGTCTAAAAAAATAAAAAATACAAGAATTAGCCAGGCATGGTGGTGCACACTTATAGTGCCAGCTACTCAGGAGGCTGAGGCAAGATAATCACTTGAACCAGTTGCAGTGAGCTGAGATCGTGCCACTACACTCCAGCCTGGGTGACAGAGGGAGACTCCGTCTCAAAAAAGCCCAAAAAAACCAAAAAAAACCAAAACCCCCCAAAAAATCACACATTGCATTTGGTCGCACGTCCCTTTAGTCCCCGTGAGTCCCCCCGCAGCACCCACACCCCTCGCTGAGGACCCGCAGTCCCCTGTGTACAGCGGCTTCCTGCACCACCTGCCTTCCCTCTGGACTGCAAGCTCTTGAGAGCAGAATCAAATCTGTCTTGGGTTTCGTGGCCTCCCCACCGCCCCAGAGTGCTTGATGTATAAAATATTCTTTGAAGTAGAATTGAGGAGATGACACAAATCCTGTGTGCTCATAACCGTTCTTTGCTTTCATGATAAAATCTGTCGTCCAGTAAAGAGGGCTACAGTTGAGGTTTTTTTTTTTTTTTTGAGATGGAGTCTTGCTCTGTCACCCAGGCTGGAGTGTAGTGGCCCCATCTCGGTTCACTGCAACCTCCGCCTCCTAGGTTCAAGCGGTCCTCCCATTTCAGCCTCCCAAATAGCTGGGATTACAAGCATGCATCACCACGCCTGGCTAATTTTTGTATTTTTAGTAGATGGAGTTTTACCATGTTGGCCAGGCTGGTCTCAAACTCCTGACCTCAGGTGATCCACCCGTCTCAGCCTCCCAAAGTGCTGGGATCACAGGCATGAGACACTGTGCCCGGCCGTGCTGCAGTTGAGTTTTAATTCAAACTCTCACTCGGCCTAAACCGTGGAAAGTGTGAGTGTGGAAGGAGGAAAGGCAGCTTATCATTGCCTGGCATGTTGTGTCGGCGTGAGATGCGACGTCCTTTCCTAGCATGGAGAAGGGACAAGACACCCAGGCAGAGTTGTAGGGGGAAGGGCAGGGGGGACCAAGGTGGCGGCTCCCTTCTGGCTCTTTCTGAGTCAGGGCCTCTGCTTTCGCCCATCCTTCTGCACTCAGGGTCATTCCCAGGAGGTCTGGGGAGTTCTGGTGAAAGGAGCATGTGAAGCTAGGAGACAGAAAATGCCTTCTGAGTTATCAGCCTGCGGGGACCATTCGGTCCCCAAGGCCCTCTCACTGGCACGGAGCGCTACACGCTGGCTAGAAAAACAACAGCCTGGATGGGGTCTTTGGAGGGGCAGGAAGGCCCACACAGCCCTGCGAGACGGAGAGGTCATTAAGAGTCACCAATATTTATTGACACAGCCATGACTGTTCCTGGGACAGCTGTGAATCAGAGGAACTGCCGGGAATAGCATTCAAAGGCCAGACTCACACTGTCTGACCAGCCGCCTGCCGGCCTCCCTCCCTCCCCTCCGCCCCCCCCGACCAGGACGGGAACCTCGGCTGGGGCGGGTCCTGCCAGGCCCGGGGAGTCCTGGGTCCTGTAGTAGGCATTGCAGACACAAGGTGAATGCAGCAGGCTGCCTGCTTTCTAGAACTCACTCCATGGGGCTGAAGACAAACTTCATTCCTTCTTGTGTTCAGCACATGGATTGTGAGCCTACTGTGTGCCAGCAAGGTTTCCAAGAACTGAGCTTGGTTATTCGCTCTGCATTCTTTGAGCATCTCCTGTGTGCTACGCATTGTCTAGACACTAGGCGTCGGTACTCATTCTTGGCTTATTTTATTTTATTTTGAAACAGAGTCTCGCTCTGTTGCCCAGGCTGGAGTGCAGTGGCACGATTTTGGCTCACTGCAACCTCCGCCCCCTTTGTCAACCTCCACCTCAACAATTATTGTTTCTCAGCCTCCTGAGTAGCCGGGACTACAGGTGTACACCACCACACTCGGCTAATTTTTTGTATTTTTAGTAGAGACGGGATTTCACCATGTTGGCCAGGCTGGTCTCAAACTCTTGTCCTCAAGTGATCCACCTGCCTCGGCCTCCCAAAGTGTTGGGATTACAGGCGGGAGCCACCGTGCCCAGCCTCCTTTTGTTTTAGAACGCTCACTCAGGGCAACCTGAGGTGGTGAGGGGAAGCACAGACCCAGCCTCTGTTCCCAGTCCCTTTGGGTTCTGGCAGCACTGACCCGGGCTGGGAGAGGGCAGTTTGCCCCATGCTCTAGCAGGGATCTGTGTCCCCTGAGGTCCGTCTGGTAGTACGCAAGTACCTGGAGGGGACCGCATGTGTGAACCCAGGCTGAGTGGCTGGCTGCTGCCCACAATAGCTCCCAGGGTACCCTGCTCCCCATTGGAGTGGCCCCCGTTGCCGGGAGATGCTGTGCAATACAGTTCTGGCTGCTCTACAAACTGGCAAAGCCCACAGGCCCCTGGGCTGCTGCAAGGAGCCCAGTCCCCTAATTAGAACCGGTTGGCTTGGCCTGCACCCTCCTCAGGCCTAAGCCGGACCTCACTGGCCATAAAACCTGCAAACTCTTTCCCGCACACTCCCCCGGGAGGCAGCCTGCAGGAGCCTCCGAGGCGAGTCACTTCCCCTGGCTGAGGGACGGGCAGGTGCAGCTGTGGCCACCCGCCTCTTGGACCACAGACTTAGCAGCTTTGGGGTGCAGAGCTGACCCTCCCAGGGCCTGGCACTCTGTGGGTGCTAGAAGGAGACTGCTAAAGAAAGAACCCCCACTGCCAGAGACCTGGTCCCCCGCCTCCCAGGCCTCTACAGCACTATCACCACTTCCTGCAAAGCCAATCAGCTCAGCTGAGTCCCAGGCTGCTTCTCTGGGCCTCTGCCACATGGGCGCAGACACACTGTGTGGCCATTATTTTACCTGACTGCGAATTCCTCTAGGGTAGGGATTGAGTTTTGTCTCTCTCTGTATCTTGGCACCTGCCCTGGGTTTGGCACAGAGCAGGGAGCAGGGAGGTTTGCTGGGCAGCTGAATTAAAATCACCTGGCTCTGGCAGGAGGGCACCTACCTCCTTCTCCAGGAGCCAGAGATTTCTGAGCTGAACTTCTTTTCCCTGCAGACCCCATGAAGCTGGCGTGGCCTGGGCCGTCAAAGTCTCCGGCCAGGTGGGTTGGGCTGATTCCAGCTCGTAAGCCAGCTCTGGCTAAGCCCAGGCCGAGGTTTCCACTTGGAGAAGGTCCCCATGGTTGGGCTGGCGGAGGACACAACTCGGAACCTCTGACTAATCCCAGCTGTCCAACCTCTAGTCCCCGGTGCAGAGGGAGCAGCTGCCACTGAACTTCCTCTGCGGCCTCCCCTTCGCCCAGCCTGTGTGAGAGGTGGCCGGGACCTGGCTTCTAGGTTGAGGCCACCCTGATGTCTTCTGGCTCCATTGCAGCACCCAAAGGCCACGTCAGTTTGCAGAAAGCCGTGGTCTCAGCCCCAGGAACCGTGTGCAGTGGCTCCCAGCAGCGCTGGGCCGGGCTGAATATTCAGGAAAGGTGGCTACACTTTTCTGAGCTTTGCGAGTGTTTGTCCATACCAGAGGCAGTGGGATTCCCTGGTGGGAGGCAAGAGGGAAGGGCTGTCAACTGAGACAGGGACTTCAAAGGGCTCCCTGGGCCCCCTGCCCGGGCCTCCAGCTGCAGGATGGGCTGAGCTGCCAGCCGGCAGCTGGCAAAACACAGCTCTGCTTGCCCAAAGCACCAAATAGCAAACAAGGATGATGTGGAAGCAGTGGAAGGTCTGGATCTCAGTGACAGCGGGGGTCCTGCTGGAAGTGGCGGTTTGAGGGCGGCCTCAGGCTGCAGCACAGGCAGGGTCTGCAGCAGCACCTCCCTGGGGCGGAGCAGGGCAGGGACCCCCCTCAACGTCAAGTGGCCCCAGCTGGTCCTCAGCTGCCTCTTCCAGGGGCGAACGACTCAGCTTTTGCTGATGATTTAGTTCCTAATTTGGGCCGGGTGTGGTGGCTCACACCTGTAATCCCAGCACTTTGGGAGGCCGAGGCAGGTGGGTCACTTGAGGTCAGGAGTTCAAGACTAACCTGACCAACGTGGTGAAACCTCGTCTCTACTAAAAATACAAAAATTAGCTGGGTGTGGTGGCAGGCACCTGTAATCCCAGCTACTTGGGAGGCTGAGGCAGCAGAATCACTTGACCCCAGGAGGCGGAGGTTGCAGTGAGCTGAGATTGCACCGCTGCACTCCAGCCTGGGTGACAGAGTGGGACACTGTCTATAAATAAATAAATAAATAAACTATAAATAAATAAATAAACAAGTTGGGCACAGTGGCTCATACCTGTAATCTCAGCACTTTGGGAGGCCGAGGTGGGCAGATCACCTGAGCTCAGGAGTTCAAGACCAACCTGGCCAACATGGAGAAACCCCACTCTACTAAAAATACAAAAATTAGCCAAGTGTGGTGGTGGGTGCCTGTAATACCAGCTACTTGTAATCCCTTTAGGCTGTGGCAGGAGAATCGCTTGAACCTGGGAGGCAGAGGTTGCAGTGAGCCAAGTGGCGCCACTGCACTCCCGCCTGGGCGACCGAACAAGACTCTGTCTCAAAAATAAATATAAAAATAAACAAACAAATAAAATAGTTTCTAATTTGTCCATGTCCTGCAATGAGCCTACCAGGCAAAGTGAGGACCTGGATCATCTCTGTGTGGTGCAGTAGAGGAGGGGAAACTGGCATTTATTAAGCCACAGCTGTATGCCCAGCTTGTGCGAAGTGTTGAGGATAGGATGAAGGGGGAGGCTATCATCTAGAAGCCACGGGTGAGAGCAGCAGCCCCCACGGGTGGGAGAGCAGAGGGAGGTGAGGCCAGGCCTCGTGCTGCCCTGAGCTCAGCTGGGGATGGGGAGCCCCAGGCCCCTGCCCTCGTGGGTGGGACCTGGCTGTGCTTCCCGAGGATGAGGTCTTTGGTGGACCACATCACTGGAAAGGAGGGAGGGGTGGGAGAGAGGAAGTGGTGTCTGGGCTTGAGGCTGCAGCTGTATCCTCCTCAGCCTCTCTCCAGCTCTCCTCGCCCAGCTCTGGGCCTGTCTCTCCTCCTGCCCCCACTGGGATCCTGGCAGAGGCTACAAAAAAGCACGCCCCCGCCCAGTCCCCCGACCTGCCTCCTGGTCTCAGACATTCCCGTGTGACTCAGGAGGGTGGAGAAATGCCTGAAAGCTTCTCAGCATCCTCTTTTGTCCCCTCCCCGGCTGCTGGCCAGAATTCCCCACCTTTTCTATGGGACCCGGATAGCCTGCTGGACTCCTCAGTCCTGCAGGGCACAGAGGGCCTGAACCCTGCTTCCACTCAGGAAAAACCTGGCCTGTCCAAGGGTGTGGCTGGCGGGCCCAGCAAGAGGCCCCTGCCAACTGAGCTGCTGCTGCAGGGCCCGGACTTGTACGCCACGCACAGGGGTGGCTTCTGAGCTCTCTCACTGACTTAATTGAAAAATATTTAAAAATCTCATCCAGGCCTGGACAGGGGACCCTGGGCTCTAGAATCCATCCCAGGGCACAGATCTGCAGGAGCCCACCTCCTCTTCCAGGAGCCAGAGGTATCAGAGCTGAACTTTTCCCTTCAGGTCCCCCGAGGCTGGCATGGCCTGGGCTGTCGAAGTCTCCGGCCAGGTGGACTGCGCTGATTGCAGCTCGTAAGCCAGCTCTGACCAAGCCCGGGCTGAGGTTTCCACTTGGGGAAGTGGAAGCCCCCAGTCCCATAAGGCCCTTGTTCCTCCTGGAGGAAAGAAACAGCAAGGGCCAGGCCAGGTGCAGTGGCTCACACCTGTAATCCCAACACTTTGGGAGGCCGAGGTGGGAGGATGGCTTGCGTCCAGGGGTTCGAGACCAGCCTGGGCAACATAGTGAAACCCTGTCTCTACAAAAAAATAAAAAATAAAAAATTAGCTGGGTGAGGCGGTGCGTGCCTGCGGTCCCAGCTACTCGGGAGGCTGAGGCAGGGTGATCGCCTGAGCCTGGGAGGTTGAGGCTGCAGTGAGCTATGATTGCATAATTGTACTCCAGCCTGGGTGACTGAGTGAGACCCTGTCAGAAATAAAGAGGGAAAGAGAGAGAGAGAGAGAGAGAGAGAGAAGAAAGAAGGAAGAAAAAAAGAGGGGAGGAGGAGGGGAGGGGAGGGGAGAAGGAGAGGAGGGGAGGGGAGGGGCAAGAGCCATGCCCAAGCCTGGGGACTCAGCTTGTGTGAGGCCTCAGTTCCCATGGAGTCCAGTTTACCAGGACTCAGCGAGGCCCTGGGCTTTTATGGGGTTGGCAGCATGGCAGCTGGGCTGGGGGCAGTGTGCCTGGTGGGCACTGTCTTTGGACAGCATTTTCTTTCCTCTCCTCTTCCTGAGGGTAGCTGAGACCATCCCGGGACATGTTTGGCAGGGCCCAGCCCCTTGTCAATAGCACCTTTGCCAAGGCCCAAACTGTCCAGGGGTGGGAAGCCAGAATCCTGCTGACCCCACGATCCCACGTTTCTTGGAATGGGGAGAGGGAGTCACTCCTGTTGATGTCAACTCTAGGAAGGGTGACCTGAGTCAGGATTCACCATTCCTTTCATATTAGAAATAATTTACCTTTTTAAAAACAATACATCTTTTTTTTTTTTTTGGTAGAGACGATGTCTCCCTATGTTGCCCAGGCTGCTGTTTTTTGTTTTGTTAATTTTTTTTTTTTGAAATGGAGTCTCACTCTGTCACCCAGGCTGGAGTGCAGTGGCCAGATCTCAGCTCACTGCAAGCTCCACCTCCCAGGTTCATGCCATTCTCCTGCCTCAGCCTCCCGAGTAGCTGGGACTACAGACGCCCGCCACCATGCCCACCTAGTTTTTTGTATTTTTAGTAGAGACGGGGTTTCACCATGTTAGCCAGGATGGCCTCATCTCCTGACCTTGTGATCTGCCCCCCTCAGCCTCCCAAAGTGCTGGGATTACAGGCATGAGCCACCATGCCCAGTCCCCAGGCTGCTTTTGAACTTCTTGCCTCAAGTGATCCTTCTGCCTCATCCTTCCGAAGTGTTGGGATTACAGGTGTGAGCCACTGCGCCCAACCAAAAAATAAATTTTTTTTTTTTCCTTGAGTCAGAGTCTTGCTCTGTTGCCCAGGCTGGAGAGCAAGGGCACAATCTCAGCTCACTGCAACCTCCGCCTCCCGGGTTCAAGTGATTCTCCTGCCTCAGCCTCCTGAGTAGCTGGGATTACAAGTGCGTGCCACCACGCCCGGCTAATTCTTGTATTTTTAGTACAGACTGGGTTTTACCATGTCGGTCAGGCTGGTCTTGAACTCCTGACCTCAAATGATCCGCCTGCCTTGGCTTCCCAAAGTGTTGAGATTACAGGTATGAGCCACCACACCCGGCCTAAAAATAAATCTTAAGGCTCTGTATGGGACCTGGAATTCTGCCCCAAGACCCCATGCAAGTGGAGGTGAGGAGGCAAGTGGAGTTCTCTCCTCTGCCCAGGGATTCTTCTCCATGATTTTACTTTCCTGTGACTTCCTGGAGAGCTGGGACAGTGACCTGAAAGGACACAGTTCCCCTTGGATCTGGTCACTGGGCCTCTGACCCTGCAACCCCTGGGGCTTTCTGGGGAAGGTTCTCTGTCTGCCACCAGACCAAGTGCTGGACCCTGCGTGTGTAGGTCAAAGGTCAGGGGTAGGCTTCTCCACTGCAGGGGTCTGACCTATCAGACAGCCCTCCGAGGCAGGGACGAATAACTTGCAGTGGGTGAGAGTTAGGGCTTTGCCATAAGCATATGGAGATGGAGGTGAGGCTAATTCTCACTGGGACATGGTGGATAGAATAATGGCCCTGTGAAGATGTTTACACAGCAAAAGGGATTTTGCAGCCATGATTCAATTAAAGACCTTGAGATGGGATTACCCAAGTGGTCCTAATGTAATGCCAAGGGTCCTTATAAGCTAGGGGCAGGAGGATCAGAAAGAGAGAGGGAGAGAAAGAAAGAGACAGATGAGAGAGAGACACACACACATATAGAAACAGGGTCAGAGAGAGACAGAGACAGAAAGGAATAGAGACCGGAAGATGTCATGTTCTGCTGGCTTTGAAGAGGGAGGATGGGGCCAAGAGCCAAGGAATGCAGGTGGCCTTTAGAAGCTGGAAAGTTCAAGGAAACAGATTCTCCCTTAAAGCTTCCAGAAGGGACAATTCCAGCTGACACATTGCTTCCAGCACTTCTGGACTCCAGAACTGTACGTTAATACATTTATGTTGTTTTAAGCATTGATTTGTGACTGTGTGCTACAGCAGCCTCAAGAACCTCACAGGGGCCACCCGTGGTCTTGCCTGCCCTGCTGGGTATTGGTTCCTCTTCTCCTGGTGACAGCTCCTGGACCTTCTTTTGGGAAACTCCACTCCCTACTCTCAGTCCTGGGTTTGGGTAGAGCTGGCCCATCATGCCCCGGCTCCTCGGTGCATGTGACAGAAAATTAATCAGAAGAGGGCATCTCCCTGGTCACAGTGCAAGCCGCCTTGAGTTGACAGGGCTCTGTTTGGGGCCATTTACAGACACTGTGGGGAAGAGAAAATCACTCCTCCCTCAGAGGTGGCTGAGGATCAGTGTAAGCCCAGAGGGGCTGGCAGCTGCCTTGGCACTGTGGTGGGAGAGCCCACCTCTAGATGGACCCCATGCAGGAAAACCAGGGACCCTGAGCCGAGAGAGATGACAGGGTGGGTGCTCCCTGGTCACCCTATTCAAGCTTCAATCAAACTGATCTTAAGCTTTTCTGATACACAAAACACTAACGCTCCTGTTTTGCTTAATCCCGTTTGAGGTGGGATTCTGTTACTTGCAATCCCCAAAGCCCTACCCAAATGTCACTTCCATCCATTCCTATTCTCAGGTGGGAGAGAGGGTGGAGTTCCGGCCACTGTGTGGGACCCTCAGCCCACCTTTATGTCAGTTACTGCCATTTACTGTTTGTTGGGGGTAATTATGAATTATTGTACTGGTCTCTGAACAATTTTATTTTGGGAACGTCCATTAAAATCGGAGTGTGCTTCTTGTGTGAATGTCTTCCATCTGTTATGTCTACGGCATGGGAAAAAATGGAGAACTGCAATTTTGGAGGCCAGAGAGTCGTTGGACACGTTTAGCCTTTTCCTGGCAATTTGTAATCAGGAAACGTGTGCAGAACTCAGTTCCTGGCACTCAGTGGGAGCCACTGGAGCTGGCGATCACGAAACCAGTGGGGGGTGTGTTCGCTGCTCTCCGGGACCCTGGCAGGGGGTGGTTGAGGGGCTCGAAGTTTGGTATTTGGTAGAGGAGCTAGCAAAAGATGATTGAAACAAAACTGTTGCAACTCTCTTCACTTTGCCCCTTCCCGGTGAACACCTACCTCGGTTCTCTCTCGGGCCAATGGAGACCCTGTTTTCTGATGTTTTGTTCCAAGATGGTCTAGAACAGCATGTGGGCATGGGAGAAGAAAGCAAGGGTGGGTCTCTGGAGAAATTTCGTGGATGCACATGTGATAACCAGCAGAGAGGAAATAGACCAAGACGCCCATGTTCTCAGCAACAGCAGCATGACAGCCAAGTTGCCAGACAAGGGGCCATCAGGGTCTCTGTGGATGCAGTAGGAACAGAAGAGCCACAGACGTCCTGTAGACATCTGGGTGGGATGTCACTGCAACAATAACTCTTCTCTTTTACCTTTCTCTTGTCCCTCCAGATCCTAGCTCTACCTTCCACCCTCTCTTTCTGTGTCCTCTCCTCTTCTTTTTTTTAAAGACAGTTTTACTCTGTCGCTCAGGCTGGAGTGCAGTGGTGCAGTCTTGGCTCACTACTCACTACAACCTCTGCCTCCCAGGTCTGAGCTATTCTCGTGCCTCAGCCTCCCAAATAGCTGGGGCTAAAGGCAGGCACCACCACGCCTGGCTAATTTTTATATTATTAGTAGAGACGGGGTTTCCCCATGTTGGCCAGGCTGATCTCCAACTGCTGACCTCAAGTGATCGACCCGCCTCGGCCTCCCAAAGTGCTCAGGCATGAGCCACTGCACCTGGCCCTCTCCTCTTCTTATAGGGACACCCGCCATTGGATTTAGGGAACCCCCTAAAACCAGGATGACTTCATCTCTAGATCCTTAACTGGTTACCTCAGCAAAGAACCTATTTTCAAGCAAGGTTCAATTCTGAGGTTCTGGGTGGGTGTGAATCTTTGAGGATATGCGTCAACCCGACGCAAGGTCTCCTTGGACTGGCAGTGTCCCTTGACTGAAGGGCACTGCTCCCCTGAGGGTGTCCCACTATGCCCGGCTTGCATTCTGGTTCGGGTAATTGCTCCCCACCATTGTCCTTTTGGGCCTAGGAGTGGAGACAGTGCTGCCATCGCCAGCCCTGGGCTCCTTCATTTGCCACTTCTCTTGTGGGGCTCCCCTAGAGCCCCGCCTTGTAAGTAAGCTCTCCTAGAATTATCCTGAAGCTGCTGTCATTTCCTGCTGGGACACTGATGGGTACAGTGACTGGCATAGAGCACCAACTCCGTCTCCTTCCATCCCCACAATTACTGTCATTCCCATTTGAAATGAAGGGACAGAGGCCCCAGGAGGCCAAGGTGCTTGCCTGAGGCCTTGCAGCTAAGGTAGGGCCAAAGTTGGCCTCAAGACTCATGCTCTTGACCATGGGGCTTCAATGTCATGGGCAATGTCCTCCCTCTCAGGGTCCCAGGAAAGCCAGTTCTGCCTCTGGGAGGGGTTCTTTGGGTTCTTCTGGAAGAGGGGGGCCTGACTGCGTGGTTGCTGTAGGTGAGAGAAATCCAGCTCCAACTGGCGTCAGCAAAAGAGAGAATGTATTGACTCCTGTGCCTCAAGGTCCTGGGGGTGGCCTGGCCTGAGGCACCTCTGGATTCAGGTGTGCATGTGCCGGCCTGGAATAGGTGCAGCCCCCATCTCAATGCCTTGTCTCTGCCGGGAACTGGTTCCTTCTGCAGCAGCAGGGCTACGATGCCTCCCGGGGTCTCCAGACCCTCATCCCTACCAACTCCAGTCTCAGCAGAAAGAGAGCTGCTTTCCCCACAGTGCCTGTGAAGGTCTCAGGGAAGACACTGGTGGACTGGGTCACACGCCTGAAAGGTGGTTTCCCAGAGGGCAATCAGGGTACCTCTGAGGCTTCTGGGAAGAACAGGTGCAGACTGGGCTACAGAGCTCTAGTGTGCCAGGGAAAGAGATAGAGCTGAGGGGAAGGGGGAGAGTGGACGTGGGAGTGGGGCTTCTTCTTCCATGTCGCAGTGTCACTGTTCAAGGGGTTCAGCTCGCCCGCTGCCTAGACAGAGCTGATTCATCAAGACAGGGGATTGCAATAGAGAAAGGGTAATTCACTCAGAGCCAGTTATGCTGACCCAGAGTTTTAATATTACTCAGATCAGTCTCCCTGAGCATTCAGGGAGCAGAGTTTTTAAGGATAACTTGGTGGGTGGGGGAAGCCAGTGAGTCGGGAGTGCTGATTGGCCAGAGATGAAATCACAGGGAGTCAAAGCTGTCCTCTTGCACTGAGTCAGTTCCTGGGTGGAGGCCATAAGATCAGATGAGCCAGTTTATCGATCTGGGTGGGGCCAGCTGATCCATCAGGTGCGGGGTCTGCAAAATGTTTCAAGCATTGATGATTTATTTTTATTTTTATCTTTTTGAGACAGAGTCTTGCTATGTTGCCCAGGCTGGAGTGCAGTGGCAAGATCTTGGCTCACTGCAACCTCCAACTCCCAGGTTCAAGAGACTCTCCTGCCTCAGCCTCCCTAATAGCTGGGATTACAGGTGCCCACCACCACGCTGGGCTAATTTTTGTATTTTTAGTAAAGAAGAGGTTTCGCCATGCTGGCCAGGCTGGTCTTGAACTCCTGACTTCAGGTGATCCACCCACCTCAGCCTCCCAAAGTGCGGGACTATAGGCATGAGCCACCATGCCAAGCCTCAAGCACTGATCTTCAGAGCAGTTGAGGAAGGGTCAGAATCTTGTAGACTCCAGCTACATGACTCCTAAACCATCATTTCTATTCTTGTGGCTAATGTTAATCCTACAAAGACAATCTAGTCTCCATTCTAGAAGAAGTCTGCTTTAGGAAAGGGCTGTGACCGTCTATGTTTAAACCATAAACTAAGTTTCTCCCAACGTTAGTTCAGCCTACGCCCAGGAATGAACAAGGACAGCTTGGAGGCTAGAAGCAAGATGGAGTTGGTTAAGTTAGATCTCTTGCACTTTCTCAGTCATAATTTTGCAAAGGCGATTTCAGCAGGAGTCCTCCCAGGCTGAGGAGGGGTAAGGGGACAGTCAGAAGCTGTTTGGGGAGGGACATGCAAGCACCTGGATGTTTTGTGTTGGATGGAGAAGACACAGGGTGCCACATAGGAATCGCTCCCCTGTTGAAAAAACCGAACTTTGTAAAATATTTGAAGAGATTTATTCTGAGCCAAATGTGAGGACCATGACCAAGACATAGCCCAGGAGGTCCTGAGAACATGTGCCCAAGGTGTTTGGGTGACAGCTTGGTTTTATGCATTTTAGGGAGACCTAAGGCATCAGCAACACATGTGAGGAATGCATTGGTTCAGTCCAGAAAGTTGGGACAACTTAAAGGGTGGGGGCGTGGGGCAGTGGGAGTGTGGCTTACAGGTTGTAGGTGAATTCAAAGATTTTCTGCTTGGCAATTGGTTGAAAGAGTTATATTATCTAAAAGCCTGGAATCAGTAGAAAGGAGTGTTTGGGTTAAGATAAGGGATTGTGGAGACCAAGCTTCTTATGAAGTCTCCTGGGTGAGCACCCTTAGAGACAGCAGATGGCAAATGTTTCCTACTCAGACCCTTAAAAGGTGCAAGACTCTCAGTTCATCTCTTCAGGATTGGGAGGGCCTGGAAGGGGGTAAAAATTTAGTTATGTTAATAGAGATTCTTTACAGATGCAAATTTTCCTTCACTCAGGCTGGAGTGCAGTGGGTGATTAGGGCTCACTGCAGCCTCCACCTCCCAGGCTCAAGCCACCCTCCTACCTCAGCCTCCCCGAGCAGCTGGGACTACAGACATGCTGGGACAACCATGTTGGCTATTTATTTTATTTTTTGTTGAGACAGGATTTCACCATGCTGCCCAGGCTGGTCTCGAACTCCTGGGCTCAAGCGATCCTCTTGCCTCAGCCTCCCAAAGTGTTGAGATTACTTCCTTCTTTATCTATTTCTTTATCTGTCATGTGATGTTATGTTGGAGTCAGGTTGAAAAGTAAGCCACGTTATATCAGATTAACTAAAACCCATCTGATGAGATTCTACGGTTTCTAGGGTGTGACTCCTATAAACCAAAGAGTATCTGAGACAAGTCTTCATTTAGGAGGTTTCTTTTGCCAAGGTTAGGACATGCCTGTGACACAGTTTCAGGAGGTCCTGACGACGTGTGAATTATACACGGTGGTCGGGGCATAGCTTGGTTTTATACACTTCAGGGAGACATGAGACATCAGTCAATATATGTAAGATGTCCATTGGCTTGGTCTGGAAAGGTGGGACAATTCGAAGTGGGGAAGGGGCTTGCAGGTCACAGGTAGATGAACAGACAAGTGGTTGCATTATTTTGAGTTTCTGATTAGCCTTTCCAAAGGAAGCAATCAGATATGCATTGATCTCAGTGAGCAAAGGATGACTGAGTTCGGTCTGTCCTTTGTCCACAAGGAATTTCCTTGCGGACAAATTGTGAGGGAGGTATGTAGTTTTTTTTTTTTTTTTGAGGTGGAGTCTCACTCTGTCGCCCAGGCTGGAGTGCAGTGGCGCAATCTCGGCTCTCTGCAAGCTCTGCCTCCCGGGTTTACGCCATTCTCCTGCCTCAGCCTCTCAAGTAGCTGGGACTACAGGTTCCTGCCACTGCGCCGGGCTAATTTTTTGTATTTTTAGTAGAGATGGGGTTTCACTGTGTTAGCCAGGATGGTCTCGATCTCCTGACCTTGTGATCCATCTGACTCGGCCTCCCAAAGTGCTGGGATTACAGGCGTGAGCCACCGCGCCCAGCCATGTAGCTTTTTTTTTTTTTTTAATCTTAGTAGCTATTTTTTGAGGACTAGAGTGGGAGGCAGGTTTGCCCTAAGCAGTTCCCAGCTTGACTTTTCCCTTCATCTTAGTGATTTTGGGATCCCAAGATTTATTTTCCTTTCACACTCCCTAGGCCCCTTAGATACGAATTTGGGCAAGAGAGAAAAAAGGTCAGAGTTTAGTCCTCACCCCCGACCTGGTCCCAAGGACTTCAACACCATAAACCCTCCCCAGGGACGGATGACTCAGCTCCACCCCGGCTGGCCAAACTGCTACTTCAAAGTGTGCCCTTCCAGCCTCAGGCACTGTGGGCCCAGATGCTCCCCACAGAGGCTCTGGAGGAGCCCTGCCTACCGTAATCAGGCTATGTGAACCTGGACCGCCCTTGAACCCTCTGGGCCTCAGCTTCTCCTGCTGTAAAAAGGGGGCCTGCTCCCCTTTCTTGAGAGGCTGTAGTGGGACTTTGGATGTGAGCAGATTACCCAGGTCTTAGGAGATATTCAGCAAGTGCCATGCCCAAATCTGAAACCCCAGCCTCTGAGCTTCCCCAGGGGTGCAGCGGAGCGGGGCACTCGTCAATTATCCTGTCTGTGGATGTCTCCCTTTTGTCTCCTCTTAGATCAGCTTGTGCCTGGCCAGCCTGGAGGCTGTCAGGGCCGCTGGCCGAATGCTGCCTTTGTCACCCTCAACATCCTCAACAAATGCTTGTTTGAGTGGCTGATGTGTGAGATGGGAGGGCTTTGTTTATTCCAGATCGTGCATTGAATAAACACGTCTTGAGCTAACACAGTGCCAGGCGGTGCGGGGCACAAAGAGGCCGAGGGGGACAAGGCGCGGCTTGGAGTCAGAGCAGTCTCTGTCTGAACTCTGGCCCTGCCTCCTGCCAGCTGTGAGTCACACTTTGGTCAAGGCTTTCCCCTTTTGTGCCTCAGTTTCCCCCTCTGTAGAAAGAGGACAGAACTGCAGTCTCATAGGAGTGCTGCCAGCATTAAATGTGGTGGAATGTTCTGGGGGGCTTTGCATGGGGCTTTCGGAGCTGGTTTATGGAATAGCCTGGAGTCTTTTGATTGTTCCTCCAGTTCCTGTCTGCCAGCTGTGCAAGGTCAAACTACTCTTCCCTATTCTTTGACTCACAGATTTTCCTATCATTTTCAATTTCTTTCTTTCTTTTCTTTTTTTTTTTTTTTTTTTGAGTCAGAGTCTCTCTCTGTCACCCAGGCTGGAGTGCAGTGGTGTAATCTCGGCTCACTGCAACCTCTGTCTCTTGGGTTCAAGAGATTCTTGTGCCTCAGCCTCCCAAGTAGCTAGGATTACAGGTGTGTGCCACCACACCCAGCTAATTTTTTTTTTTTTTTTGTATTTTTAGTAGAGACAGGGTTTCCCCATGTTGGCCAGGCTGGTCTCAAACTCCTGACCTTAAGTGATCCACCTGCCTCGGCCTCCCAAAATGCTGGGATTACAGGCATGAGCCACTGTGCCCAGTCCCCATCAATTTCAAATGTAAAATGCTCAGGCCTGTGCATTGAAATGCTCTGGTCTCTTCTTCATTCTTCCCTTCTGCTTCTGATTTAGCTCCTCCTGTGTGCTGGAGAAGGGAAGGTTGGTGACAAGTCAAGAGACCTGCCGGTTTGGTCCTGCCCTGGTCCTAGTCCTTTCTAGAGGGGCCATCTTCACCTCCGTTCTTCCCTCCACTCCTGTCCCTGGGGAGAAGGGATGAGCGGCTGGTCTTCCCTTCTTTTCTTCACCGTTCCTGGTTCTGTTACCCCCTTGCGTCTCCCAGTATTTTCTCTGATTCTCTTCCTTGCAGCTGGGACGGGGAGACACATAGTGGGACAGGAAGTTGGGGGTGCAGCAAAGCCGGTTCCATGGCTCCCGCAGGTGAGGGGACACCTGGCCTGGTGGTCAGTCTCTGTGTCATGACGTAGGTAGAAGCTGAGGCCACAGGAGGCTGTCACTCGCTCCTCTTCCAACATCGTTACTATTGAGTACTTGGGCAGAGAGGCATTTTCTTCTCGCTTTGTGCACTGTTGGTGGAAGGGGAGAGAGCGAGGGGAAGCAGAAAAGCCTCCAGTGTGTGAAGCCCCTTTCATGAAGGCCTGCAGGCACCCCTCCCTCTGGAGAGCCCTGTCCTGAGCCGGGGACTGGCGGGATGGCCCCTCCCCATCACAGATCTGCTTGGCATGATTCTGGAAATTCCTTACTGAACGTTTAGGTCTACAGATTCCATTTAGGCCGGGTGCAGTGGCTCACACCTGTAATCCCAGCACTTTGGGAGGCTGAGACGGGTGGATCACCTGAGGTTAGGAGTTCAAAACAAGCCTGGCTTACATGGTGAAACCTTGACTCTACTAGAAATACAAAAACTAGCCAGGTGTGGTGGCGCACCCCTGTAGTCCCAGCTACTCGGGAGGCTGAGATGGCACAATCGCTTGAACCCAGGAGGTGAAGGTTGCAGTGAGCTGAGATTGCGCCACTCCAGTCTGGGCAACAGAGCGAGACTCCGTCTCAAAATAAATAAATACATAAATAAACAAGCCGTTTAGATCAAGAAGGTCAGCAGGGATCCCAACAGAAGGACCCGCGCGTCCTCCTGGCTGTTGTTGAGTGGGGGAGGGCCTCAAGTGCTTCTCGGGATGCGCTGTGCTGGCATTGTCCCTCCGAGGGTCAGCCCATGGCCCCCATTTTCCTCTGGCTTGGCTCTTGAGGGACCCGCTCTCTGTGGATGGAGGGGCAGGGTTTGGAGAGCCTCAGGGCTGTGGAACAGGAAGTCAGTGTGGTGTTACTAGTTCCCACTCGGGAAGCCTCCCCTCCAGGATGGGCCAGAGCACTGGATTAGAAGCCTGCACGGCAGGGACCTGGTCCCCCGGTCACTCGTAATGAAAACAGAAGCTCTACCCCATCTATAGGGCACATATGGTGTGCTGGGTCATATCCAGCCCACGGCCCTATTCCCCACCTTCAGCCAGTTCCATCTTACAGAATCCTCTTCGTTCTGTGTAACTCTCCTTCTTCTGCTCACCCACTGTCCCCCATGGCTCACCACACCCACATGAGAGGCCAAAATGAAGACTCTACAGACCCAAAGAGCAGCTAGGATTTTTGTTCCCGAGACTTGATCCGAATGGGGAAGGGAGGGAAAGTGGCGCAGGGCTGCCTTGTACAGGTATTCAGGTTGTGTACTGCAGTAGGGTATGTCACCCACCAGGCCGCCATTCTCAGTGTAGATGTAAACTAATCGATTGAGAGCATGTGGGTGAGTGTGGAGACTTGGGCCTGTGCCTGTGGCCTGGAGTAGGAAGCTCCACACTGGCCTGGACACACAGGGAGATGCCAGTACACCCTGCACACCCTGGCACACCCACATAATGTGTGCAGCAGCGCCGTGGCCACTGAGCTCAGGACCCCGGCTGCCTCCGCCCATCTGCTGCCCTGAGACCTGAGCCCACCCTATCCTGGCTCCTCAAGGACAGGCATTCACTGTTCAGGGAGCAAGTGAAGGAGCAGTCAGTGAGCGAGCAACGGAGGGAGCAAGGACCATGAGAGGAGGGGCCAGCAACTGAAAATCCCTACATTTTCAGGCCTTCATTTCTTGGGCTGAGCACCTTTTGTCTTGGGTGTAATCCCAGGCAGTCCCGGGTCTGGGTCCTGCAGCCTGTCCCAGGGCAGGCCTGGGCCCAGGGAACAGTAGGTAGAGCTCTGACTTTGGAGTTCAAAGTTAAAGCCCCAAGGCCAGGTGCGGTGGCTCACGCCTGTAATCCCAGCACTTTGGGAGGCTGAAGCGGGTGGATCACTTGAGGCCAGGGGTTCGAGACCAGCCTAGGCAACATGGCAAAACCCCATCTCTACTAAAAATACAGAAAATTAGCTGGGCATGGTGGTGCGTACCTGTAGTCCCAGCTACTTGGGAGACTGAGGCAAGAGAGTCGCTTGAACCTGGGAGGTGGAGGCTGCAGTGAGCTGAGATCACGCCTCAGCACTCCAGCCTGGGCAACGGAGTGAGATTCTGCCTTAAAAACACAAAAACAAAAACAAAGTAAAGCCCCAGATGACCGCCTGGGTATCCATTGCCCATGCAGCTTCCTCAGGCCACGTGCAGTGAGGGGCATCAAGGAGACATCGTACGGAAGCTTCACCAATGCGGTCCCAGCAGGCCACTCCAGGAACATCCGCCTCCTCCCTCCTGCCCACAGGCGGTGCGGGCTCTGCCAGGCTCCCCCGGGCATGGGATGCGGGGCAGAGCCAGACAGGGAGACTGGGTGAGCTCTGGCACAGCCAGCCTGCAGGGAATGTGCTGGCCCCTCCCAGGCTCTGGCAAGAGACTGGAATACAAAGCTATTTTTATTTATGATAGTGTCAGTGGGCTGGTCTCCGTCTAGACGGCTGGTGTTATCATTCGAGGCCATCCTGGAATGCGCAGCCCCATTTATTGAGAACAGAGGACAGTGTGCAGATTAAACAGCTCGTAAAAATACACTGGGAACCGACACTGGGCCAGGAAGACCAAGGTAACCTTGGCTAGGTCAATTGTGCTCATTCGTTTTGGACACGGGAATGTTTTCAGAGAAAACAAGGAGAGATGTGGCCCTGGGAAAGCCAGCACAGTCCTGCTGGTCACTGTCCTGCTGGTGCCCCCTCCACAGAGACACACATGGGAGAGGAGGAGGAGGGTGGGACGGAGGCGCCACCTTGCCTGGGACAGGCCATCCAGAACAGCTTAGCCTCGATGGGAAGCTCCGTCTCCACTGGCCTGGAAGCCAGGACGAGCAGCTGCCGCCCTCTCCCTGGGCTCCTGCCCTTGGCACAGGGGCCATTCCTGGCTACCCCAGTGATCTGGGCTCCATGGGGGAGCTGGACCCTGGGGATTGATCAAGGAGTCCCATGTCCTAGTCAACTTACTACTTCGTTCATGTATCCATCCACTTGCTCATTTTTTGGCCCAGTGAATTACAAATGTGTACTGAGTGCTTACTTACAAGGCGCCAGGCAGAGGCTTCCAGACAGACATGGGGAAGAGGGACATGAAAACACAGACTGGCCTGGTGTGGTGGCTCACACCTGTGACCCCAGCCCTTTGGGAGGCTGAGCGGGAGGATCGCTTGAGCCTGGGAGGCAGAGGCTGCAAGGCTGCAGTGAGCCACAGTTGTACCACTGCACTCCAGCCTGGGGACAGAGTGAGACCCTGTCTCAAAAAAAAAAAAAAAAAAAAAAAGGCAGGAGAGTCCCAGTGAGAAATACCGGAAATGCCCAAATCTGAGCATCACTCTCTGAGTTCTTTTTTTTTCTTTTATCTTTATTATTCTGGAGACAAAGCCTCACTCTGTCGCTCAGGCTGGAGTGGAGTGGTGCGATCTTGGCTCGCTGAAACCTCTGCCTCCCCAGCTCAAGTGAGCCTCAGCTTCTCGAGTAGCTGGGACTACAGGCATGCGCCACCATGCCCAGCTAGTTTTTGTATTTTTAGTAGAGATGGGGTTTCACCGTGTTGCTCAGGCTGGTCTTGAGTCCCTGGGCTCAAGTGATCCTCCTGCCTTGGCCTCCCAAAGTGCTGGGATTACAGGTGTGAGCCACTGTGCCTGGCCTGATTTTTTTTTTTTTTTTGAGACAGGGTCTCCCTATGTTGCCCAGGCTACACTCTCTTAGTGAAAGAGCTGCCCAGTGCCTGTGAGAGAAGGGAGGACCCCGGGGCTCAGGCTTCCTTGCTGTCAGCCTTTCCCCTTGCCAGTTCCTACCTCCCTGGTCTGCATCCCCGAGCCTGGAGATGACATTCCTCCCTCCCCGGGGCCATCTTCCCCTCCTTGGAGCCCCCGCTCCATCTGCTCTGCACAGGGTACCCTCAGTCCCCCCTGGGAAATCCATCCCAGAGTCCCCCCTCGGGGAAGCCCTGGCAGCTGGCATCCCAGGCTGGGGTCCTGGAAGCCCATGGGCTGTGACGACTCTGTCTCCCTCCCTTTCCTGGAGCTCCCGGGAGGCAGGGGTTGTGGGGCTGAGCACAATGGGCTTGGTTGGGCTTGACCTGTGGCCTCGCTGTGCATTTAGCTGCCCTGAGCCCCGGTGTCTTCATCTATAAAGTGGAGATGAGCGCAGACCCTCCGCCTCAGGGTGAGGACTGCAGGGATGAGGGGCTAAAGGAAGTTAGACAGTGCTAACACACACAAGGACATCACCGATGCCAGCCACTGTGACCCTGCCTTTCCCTCCGTCGCGCTGCCTCCTACCTTCAGAGCCTGACTCCGAGGGTGACCCACGGGGAATGAGCAAAACAGTTCTCGCCTGCATGAGTAACACGACAGGAGGAGGTCGGCTGGGAAGATCCCCTCGCTGCTGGCATCCTCAGGGGACCCATTTCTCAGCTCCAAACAGAAAAGTCAATTCCTGTGAAAGAGAAGGAAGAGAAGGCAGCAATGGTGGCCTTGACCCAGCCCTTCCCAAGGGGCCAACAGCTGCAGTGAAGGCTTTTGTGTGGACACCGCCTGGGCAGCACGAAGAGGGGCCCAGACCTGGTCGGGAGACAGCGCTTCCTCCAGGAACCAGCATAGCAGAAGGGAACGCTGGGCTGCAGCTCTGCCCTTCAGCAGAAAGTCACGGCGCCCCTCCGAGCCTGTGTTTCTGCTTCTGAGAAACAGTTACAGCAGCAGCTCCCCTGCAAGGTCCCAAGGCTTGCCTGGGGTGGAGTGTGCCTAGTGTCCAGGGAGCGCTGGCTGCGGTCTGAATGCCTGAGTCCTGGCTTCTCCTGAGAACAAGCAGACAGACCAGCAGCAGAGCCCATGCTGGGTGAACTCTGCAGGCATGGCGAGCCCAGCACTCAAAGACAGCCCCTCCTTTGCGCCGGGGGAGAGAGGAATGTCGTCCTTCCTGGTACCCGGTGCATGTCCTGTCCCCATCCTTACCCTGGCCCTGGCTGGAGGTGCCAGTTCATTCTGCATCGCCCTGAAGGCCACCCGGGCTCTCAGTGTGGAGTCCTCCCTCCCGACCTGCCCTCCAGCCTCCTCCCTTGGCCTGGGCCTCCTCAGTCTTCATCTTTGATAAAGCCCAGGGTTTTTTGAGATGGAGTTTAGCTCTTGTTGCCCAGGCTAGAATGCAATACTGCGATGTTGGCTCACTGCAGCCTCTGTCTCCCCGGTTCAAGCTATTCTCCTGTTTCAGCCTCCCAAGTAGCTGGGATTACAGGCGCCCGCCACCACGCCTGGCTAATTTTTTGTAATTTTAGTAGAGATGGGGTTTCACCATGTTGGCCAGGCTGGTCTCGAACTCCTGGGTTCAGGTGATCCGCCCACCTCAGCCTCCCAAGGTGCTGGGATTACAGGCGTGAGCCACTGCACCTGGCCCAAAGCCCAGGGTTCTTTTCTGAGGTCCTCTAGAGCAAGTTTGCAGCCCTGCCTTTCTCCATTCAGCTGAGCTGCTCCTGTCCCATCCTCTTTTCTTATTTATCCAACACACTTTTTTTTTTTTTTTTTTTTGAGACGGAGTCTTGCTCTGTCACTGAGGCTGGAGTGCAGTGGTGTGATCTCAGCTCACTGCAACCTCCACCTCCCAGGTTCAAGCAATTCTCCCACCTTAGCCTCCTGAATAGCTGGGATTACAGGTGTTTGCCACCAGGGCCAGCTAATTTTTTTTTTTTTTGTATTTTTAGTAGAAACAGGGTTTTGCTATGTTGGCCAGGCTGGTCTCAAACTCCTGACCTCAAGTGATCCACCTGCCTTGGCTTCCCAATCTGCTGGGATTACAGGCATGAGCCACCGAGCCCAGCCCATGTGCATTTGTTGAACACCTACTGTGTGCCAGGATCAAGCAAAGGACCAGAGGACACAGCACCACCCCTCCCATTCCTGTGGCAGGAAAGCCCCAGGGCAGAGTTCACTCTGTCTCTAGGGTCCACACTCAGAACCCAATACACTGTCCTGCACAGAGCAAGGGTGAGTGAGCGCCGAAGGAATAAGAGCAAGACTTCTGGGTCTCAGGAAGCCCTTGACTGCCTGCAAGCTGCCTGGGATCTGCTGAGGGAGGTGGCGTAGCATAGGGTCAAGACCTCAGGGTTTGATGCCAGTGAAGCCTGGTTTTCAGTTCCAGCTGTGTGACCTTGAGCAAGCGAATGAACCTTTCTGAGCCTGTGGGGTCACAGCAGCACCTGCCATGGAGAGCTGGTAAGGGATTACATGCATTAATACATGCAAATTGCTTTTCCTAGACAGGGCGAGTTCTCAGAATTATGTTATTGGCAAGATGTGAATATTATAATCATGCCTGTTTGGGAGGGCAGGTACGGAGGCTGAGAGAGGTGAGGCCCACAAACGAGTAGCAGAACTGTAGCCCTGTCTTCCACCCGAGTCCCAGGTCTTCTACCTGGATCTCTTTTTCTGAACTTACTACCCTTAGGAGGAGCAAACTCCAGCTCCTCCTGGGATCCTTCCCAGGAAATGAATTTAGGAGGATGGCAGTCTGGGTTTGCTCTTGGCGGTTCTGGAGCCTGGGAGGTGCTGAGTCCTGCTCCCATCCACAGCAATGCTCCATTGTACAGCATCTCCGGGCTGGCCCACCGCACACTCAGAGTGCCCGAGGGGCTGATCTCCAGGCACACAGGAGGTCTAGGATCCAGGACACTCTGAGGCTAGCCACCCCACATGGCACTGAGTGGGCTCCAAGCAGTCACTGTGGCTACTCCCAGAAAAATGAAACACCAAAGGGCAGGGCTCAGGGAGCCACCCATAGAGGCCCACGTTCTTCTTCTTCTTTCTTTCTTTTTAATTTTTTTTTTCAGATGTAGTCTTGCCCTGTCGCCCAGGCTGGAGTACAGTGGTGCAATCTCCGCTTACTGCAACCTCTGCCTCCCCGGTTCAAGCGATTCTTCTACCTCAACCTCCTGAGTAGCTGGGATTATAGGCGCACGCCACTACGCCCAGCTAATTTTTGTATTTTAGTAGAGACGGGGTTTCACCATGTTGGCCAGGCTGGTCTTGAACTCCTAACCTCAGGTGATCCACCTGCCTTGGTCTCCCAAAATGCTGGGATTACAGGTGTGAGCCAACACGCCTGTCTGCTTCTTTTTTACATTTTATTTATTTATTTTAAAAAGAAAAAGGTTTTAATCTGTCTTTGTCAGCACGCCTCCAAGAACTCCGACTTCTTTCTTTCTTTTTTTTCTTTTTTGAGACAGGGTCTCACTGTGTTACCCAGGCGGGAGTGCAATGGCACAGTGTTGGTTCACTGCAAGCTCCGCCTCCCAGACTCAAGCAATCCTCCTGCCTCAGCCTCCTGAGTAGCTGGGACCACAGGCGCGCACAACCATACCCGGGTAAGTTTTTGTTTTTTGGTAGAGACAGGGTTTCACCATGGTGCTCAGGCTGGCCTCGAACTCCTGAGCTCAAGCGATTTGCATGCCTCGGCCTCCCAAAGTGCAGTGATTACAGGCTTGAGCCACCGCGCCCAGCCCAGGTTCTTCCTGTGAGAGGCTGGGGCCGGCCTCTCCAGGGAAAACACTTGGGATATAGACTGCTAGTGGGTTTCACAATGGGAGCACCCAGTGGGAATTCAGAGTCAGGGCCCAGACCAGGAGCTGCCTGGAGGCAGAAGAACCTCTGAACTTAAATAGAAAAAATGGCCCTGGAGACCTGAAGTTTTGGGTTTCAGGCACCTTCAAGGTGTTGCCCGTAGGAGGCAGGGAAGCTGTGAGCATAGATAGCATGTTATTACTGCTATCATCGTCACTGTATCCGCCCAACACTTAAATGGCACCATGTGCCAGGCCCTGTTCTCAGTACCTTACAAAAAACCTTACCCAGCAAGGTCCCCACTTTACAGAAGAACCTAAACAAATGAACTCACTTTCCTCCCCTGGCAAACTCCTACTCATCCTTCAAAACCTTGCTAGCACATCCCTGTCCTAATTGCCTGGCAAAGTTTATTGCTCCGTCCTCTGCATCGCTTGAGACCCCTTCTCCCGTGTTTCCTGGTCTGTGCCCCGCACTGGACTCCTTGCTCAGAATCCTGGTTTTCCGAGTCTGAATCTTATTTTTTACTTATTTATGTTTTATATATATATTTTTGAGACGAAGTCTCACTCTGTGGCCTAGGCTGGAGTGCAGTGGTGCTATCTCAGCTCACTGCAACCTCTGCCTCTTGGGTTCAAGCGATTCTCTTGCCTCAGCCTCCCAAGTAGCTGGGATCACAGGCACACGCCACCAGGCCCGGCTAAGTTTTGTATTTTTAGGAGAGACAGGGTTTTGCCATGTTGGTCAGGCTGGTCTTGAACTCCCAGCCTCAGGTGATCCGCCTGCCTCGGCCTCCCAAAGTGCTGGGATTACAGGCATAAGCCACCGCGCCTGGCCCTGAGTCTGAATCTTGATGTCCACATGTATCCAGCACGGACAAAAGAGTCATGATATATTTGCCAAATGGGACAATGGAGACTGTGGGTCTGCAGCAGCACCTATATGCCCCACCCTGACAGGACCTCTCGGACTTGGGGGCTAGGCCCTGAAAGGGAAAGGCGCTTGCTGGCTCCTAAGTGGCCAGGACGTCCTCAAGGGCTGTCCTCCGAAGCAGTGTCTGGGCTGGGCTGCTGCCTCAGCCTCAGGGCTTCCCTCGGGGGAAATGGCATCCCCAGCTCATCCTTCCAGCAAGCTAGGGGTGGGGTTGCTCAGAAGGGCCCCCAGCGTCCAGGGATGGCTGCAGGAGACCCAGGAGGAGAAGCCGCTGGGCCAGAAGGAGGGATTTCTCCAGAAGGCGTAGACATTCCTAGGGATGCTTTTCTTTCTCTCTTTCCCATAAGCACATTTTATTAGATTAAGACCTTGGGGCCAGGTGCAGTGGCTCACACCTGTAATCCCAGCACTTCGGGAGGCCAAGGCAGGCGGATTGCTTGAGGTCAGGAGTCTGAGACCAGCCTAGCCAACATGGCAAAACCCCATCTCTACTAATAGTACAAATACTAGCCGGGAGTGGTGGCGGGCGCCTTTAATTCCAGCTACTCAGGAGGATGAGGCACGAGAATTACTTGAACCCAGGAGGCAGAGTTTGCAGTGAGCCCAGATTGCACCACTGCACTCCAGCCTGGGTGACAGAGTGAAATTATGTCCAAAAAAAAAAAAAAAACAACCCTTGGGGAGTGTGGGCTTTGAAACCTCCCAAGGCATGGCCCCACACACAGACCTCATTTGATCTTCACGACGCCACAGGCTTGGCTGGAAGGTGTCATTATTCCCCATTATTCCCACTTGAAGGCAGAGGAAATTGAGGCTTCCTAAGATGGTGACTAGTCCAGGGTCCTGGGATCAGCGGCGGCTGGTGTTCTGAGTCCAAACCCCAGACCACCTGGGTCCTGGCCTGCACTTCTGTGCACTCTTGCAGCCTTCACTCCTGCAGCAGGCCAGCCCGGGAACTTGCTAATTTCCACCACCATTTCTGGGCTCTTGGGAGAGGGTGTCCTGCTCACGATCTCCTCTCTTTCTGATTCTCAGGATTCAGAAGCAAAAAAAGGGAGCAGGGGCTGGGTCTGGGTGGTGCAGAAAGAGTTCCTTAGGGCTGCCAAAAACACAGGCTAGAGGGGTCTGCTTTTGTCCCAAAGGGAGGCAGGGTGCTCGAGGCTGGCTGCACGCCCCCTACACCCTGCCCTGCAGCCACCGGCCCGCTGCTCAGATCGGGGCCCTCCGAGGTGTCTCCTGTGAGGGAGAGCCAAATTTGAGTGCATAAGCAGAGGATGTTTTCCTTCCCAGTGGACAAAACATTTCTGGCGCTTTCGGGAGGGGACTGAACACTCTGTCCACTTTGGCACTTGCAGGATTCCTGGACGGACACAAGTGTGTTTCACATGCAACAAGATTAATTACACAACCTCCTCCGTCCTGGGCCTCGCCCGCCCCACCTCCCGCCCCACCCGCTTCCCTGGTTACCCGCCTTACTCCAGAGCAAACCTTTTGAGACGTCCATTCCAAGTGGCCTCAGGAAGTGAACACTGAGTCATGTGCCTCTTGCCACAGGTCTCCCCAGAGTGGGGAGGGGCTGAGAAACACCCTCTGACTCCAAGTGAACTCCCGTAGTCTCGCTCGGAGAAATCCCACCGACCCTGACGGGGTGGGTCTGGCCTGGACACAGTGGCCTCCACCCACAGGTTGGTTCCACTGGTGCCTGCCTGGAGCTTCCCTGGTACACTGGGATTTCCAGAGGATTGGGATCCATCCAGAAGTCCCTAGCTGAACTGGGGTCCCAGCCCTGGTCCCCTGTGACCTTCCATGGTCCAGTTAAAGAGGCTGGCATCAGCCAAAGTGAAATGAGCGGGAGGGACTGGGATGGAAGAACAGGACCTGCCAGTCCGTGCCACACCTCCCAGGCCATGCTCAAGGGGTTGGGGACAGTCTTGCTGTGGAAGATCTATCTGCTCCAAGGGGTGCCTCATTGAAAGCTGTTTGTGAAATTTCTGCCTCTCCCAGAGGATCCTGCAGTGAGCTCAGACAGAACATTCCAGAGCATTCTTAGGGTGCCTGAAGGATGTACCGAAATCGGGGTCCCAACACCACCCCAGGAAGGTGGGATGCTTCAGAAACCAGGCACCCACCCCCAGTGCACTCGAGGCAGAACAGACACGGGCTGAACAGGAGGGATCAGGCTGCTGAGCAAAGGCCTGTGGGCCAGTGCCAGGACCCTGAACCCGCCGGGGCAAGCTGAACTCTGGCGGGAGGCAGGCTGCTAACCAGTAAGCAAGTTGTAAAAACCCATTTCAGACACAACATCTGGCAGCTGCTTCAAATAGTTCTCTGTCTGAAGTTGGAGTCACTCGCAGCCCTCCTGTAAATCAAACCATGTGCATAGAGGAGCCCTGTGCCGATCCGAGGCACCCTGGCTTGGCTGGGCCCCCGCCGAGCCCCCAGTCTCCCTGGCTCTTTAAATAGCCTGGGGCTCGCATTCCATTTCCTTGTACGATGAATTCAGAGCAGGCCTGGCTGCAGAAGCTGCAGGGATGCAAGCTTCATCTGTCTATCTCAGTGAAAGACCGGGGGAGGCGATGCTTGGCACTTGGGGCATGATGTCTTGAGCTTAGCCCCTATTTCCAGTGACTCCTGGGCAATGCCCACTCTTCGCAGGGCCCAAAACCCACTCATTAGAGCCTGTCAAGGAGAGATCAAGAGAAGAGTCCAAGTCCTCTGTCGAACAAGTTTCTGGTCCGAGCCTGGTCCTGTGGCTTCTAAGCAAGCCCTTGGTACTCATCTCTTAGAACATCAACCAATTAATTCTAGAGCAAATCTGGTCTCAGGAGACTGGCTGCAAGAGGCCAGGGCAGGAGGCAGATGGCATGTCACGAATAAGGATGGGAGTCATTGCCTGTTGGGCAGCACCCACCATCGGCCTGGTGCTGGGCTCTTTTCTACCTGCATGGTTTCATCGGTCTTCATGGCCACTCTAGGAGTGGGTACCATTATGCACTCTGCTCTGAAGGTGTGTGTGGAGGGATGCATGGTGGCTCCCCACGTCAGTGGCGTGAGGTTAAGAAGAATTTACTGGGGCCGGGCGCGGTGGCTCACGCCTGTAATCCCAGCACTTTGGGAGGCCGAGGTGGGTAGATCATGAGGTCAGGAGATCGAGACCATCCTGGCTAACACGGTGAAACCCCGTCTCTACTAAAAAATACAAAAAATTAGCCAGGCATGGTGGCAGTGCCTGTAGTCCCAGCTACTCGGGAGGCTGAGGCAGGAGAATGGCGTGAACCTGGGAGGCGGAGCTTGCAGTGAGCCGAGATAGTACCGCTGCAGTCCAGCCTGGGCGAAAAAGTGAGACTCTGTCTCAAAAAAAAAAAAAAAAAAGAATTTACCAAGACAATTGTAGGTAAAGAAAGGCAAATTTATTAGATAAAATATGGCAATATGTTGCAAGGTTGCAATGGGCAGATCAGCAAGAGAGGAGCTGATTGCAATGAGACAAATGAGACAAAGGCTTGCTGGGATTTTACAGGATGGTGCTTGTGCCATGTGCTGAAGACGGCTTTGTGTAGTACTTAAATGCCAAGGTTGCAGTGAGCTAACCTGTATTTTCCTATCAGTTGAGGGTCTGGTGATAGCTGGGCACAGGAAGATTGAGAGTTATTTGCGCAGGAGGGCGCTGTGTCCTGGACCATGAAGAAAGACAGATTTACAGCTTATCTGCTTTCTCATTTTGCTTCCCCTTGGTCCCGCCAGCCTGACTCCTTTTCCCTAATTAGGACCCCACAGGTATGTCTTGTCCTAATCCTGAAAACTGTGAAGGTGACCTTATTTGGAGAAAGGGTTTTAGCAGATGTCATTGATTTAAGGATCTTGAGATGAGATCATCCCAGATTATCTGGGTGGGCCCTAAATCCAGTGACAAGTGTTCTTACAAGACAGACAGAGGCACAGAGGGGAGGAGGCCATGAGAAGATAGAGGCAGAGATTGGAGCCATGCAGCCACAAGCCACAGGCCATACAGTCTAAAGCCACCAGAAACTGGAAGAGACCAGGACGGATCTTCTTTTTTCTTTTTTAATCACGTTTATTATTATTATTTTGAGACACAATCTCACTCTGTTGCCCAGGCTGAGGTGCACTGGCACAATCTCAGCTCACTGAAACCTCTGCCTCCCAGGTTCAAGTGATTCTTGTGCCTCAGCCTCCCGAGTGGCTGGGATTACACCAGTGTGTGTGCGCACACCACCACACCCAGCTAATTTTTTGTATTTTTAGTTAAGTTTTTGTATTTTTAATAGAGACGAGGTTTTGCCATGTTGGCCAGGCTGGTCTCGAGCTCCCGGCCTCAAGTGGTCCACCCAGCTCGGCCTCCCAAAGTGCTGGGATTACAGATGTGAGCCACTGCGCCCGGCCATAGGCCGGATCTTCTGCTAGAACTTTTGGAGGGAGTGCAGCCCTGCCCACACCTTGATTTTGGACTTCTGGCCTCCATAGTGGGGAGAGAATAAATGTGCATTGTTTTAAGTCACCCAGTGTGTGGTACTTGATTATAGCAGCCCCAGGAAATGAATAGAGTTTGGAAACTAGGGATCAGAGGAGCCGCACGAGGCCACAGAGCTCTTAACCACCCAACTCTGCTAGCCCTGGTGACCAGACTGGTTTTTAGAAAACCGGATCTGATAAACTGAGGCCCCTGGGCCCAGGCAATTTCCCTGCAAGGCGCACTCTAGGAAAGGGTCATTCATGGACTAGGCGACTTCAGTGAGTTTAGGAGCATACACAAGGGTCTCTGGGTGCCCTGGGGATGGAGGAGTAATTATGCTAGCTATTTTTATTGATTACTTCCTGTGACCAGTGACCAGCGTTCTAAGCACTTTACATACATGGCTCGCTTAATTCTCACAACCCTAAGAAGAGGAAACGTTCTCCTATTTGATGAAATAAGGAAAGGAAGACACAGGGAAGTCACGGGGGAGGGGCCGGGGAGCAGCTCCTTAAAAAGCCAATTGGAAATGAAAGACGCCAGACCCAGAGGGTCACCTATTGTTTGATACCATTGATAAGAAATGTCCAGAATAGGCAAATCGAGACAGAAAGTAGATTAGTGGTTGCCAGGCGCTGGGGGAGCGGAATGGGGAGTGGCTGCCTAATGGGTGTGAGGTACCCATTGGGGGTGATGATAATGTTTTGAACTAGATAGAGGTGACAGTTGCGCAACATTGCGAATGTACTACATGCCACACTGATGTGCGCACTTCAAAACAGTGAATTTGATATTATGTGAATTTCACCTTAATTACAAATCAAAGGGTGAGATAGGAATACCCTGGGCTCAGGCCCTGAAGTGCCCAGCCCTAAGCATATGGGTCTCAGTGGCCCTGCTGGGAGGAAAGCACTGTTCCCATTTCACAGATGGAGACGCCAAGGCTCCAGGCTTTAAAGTCAGCATCCTGGACAGGAAGGAGGAAGCCGGGCGTCAGTCCTGAAGCCAGGCCCCTTCTCCCCAGTCACTCAGTCTCCACACATGGCCAGCCTGGAAGGTGGGGTTCCTTTTCCACTGGAGTTGATTCCACCTGTAGGCATCAGAAACCCTGGCGGCCCCACTTTGCTTAACAGAAATCATTGGCAAAGCTGAACATCTTTCGAAAGGTAGGGCCCAGGATTAAAATGTTTGCTTCTTAGGCTGTAAAGGGAGAGGAAGACATACTCCGAGAGGCACATACTTGGGTTGACGAGGCCCTTGTCCCTACACGCTGTGCTGAGGTTGTGGGAAATACCCCTGAGCAGTTCCCGTGGGGATGGCCCTGCTGGAAGGGTCTTGTGTGGGCCGTGGCTTGTAGACCCGAATGTTGTCTCCAAGCTCCTGGTTCAGCTTTCCAGAGTCTAATTTCCTTGGGGAAACTGAGGCTAAAGGCTAGAGCTCAAGGTTTCCCTACCTGGACTCCAGTATTTCTCCCTTGGATCTACTTTGTTCATTCCTAAGACGAGCACTTTTGTGCCTGGGTGAGAAGTTTTTGTGCCTGGCATTGATGCATTGATCTGTAGCTCTCAGAGTGCCTGTGCTCTGAGACACAGAGCAGAGAGAGCTGGGAGGGCCACTCAAACAGAATCTTCTTCTTTTTTTTTTTGAGATGGAGTCTCGCTCTGTCGCCCAGGCTGGAGTGCAGTGGCCGGATCTCAGCTCACTGCAAACTCCGCCTCCCGGGTTTACGCCATTCTCCTGCCTCAGCCTCCCAAGTAGCTGGGACTACAGGCGCCCGCCACCTCGCCCGGCTAGTTTTTTGGTATTTTTTAGTAGAGATGGGGTTTCACCGTGTTAGCCAGGATGGTTTCGATCTCCTGACCTCGTGATCTGCCCATGTCGGCCTCCCAAAGTGCTGGGATTACAGGCTTGAGCCACCGCGCCCGTCCCAGAATCTTCTATACCCGTGGTCTCCAAGCTTCTGTGAGTCTCAGCCCCTGGCAGGACTCTGAAGGACCGTGAGGATACAGCAGAGAGGTCTGCATAGGTGCAGCTCTGCATGCAACTCTGCATGGATGCAACGCTGCACGTAACGCTGGGACCCCAGAAACCTTCAGAGCAATGTTAACTGATTCATCTATGGGTGTTCAAAGATGCCTATTCTCAGGCCCATCCTACTGCATATCAAGCTTACCAGGATTTTGCTTCCCCCCCACCCCCCCGCCCAGGTTCCCCCGGGTGATTCAGATGCAGGGAGCATCTGTGAACTTCAGGGTGAAATCCCCAATTAGGTCCTGGTACTCACATGCATTTGTAAGACACATCCTTGGGGACAGCTCTAAGGTTCACCTCCAAACACCACCAGGAAAGGGAGCTGGAGGAGACCTTTGCCTCTCCTGCCTATAAAGCAGACCCAGTAGAGGCTGCGATTGGGGTGGGGTGGGAAGACAACACTGCACGAGGTCAGTGCCACCTCTGTCTAGCTAGCTGCCTCAGCCTGAGCTTTCCCACGGAGCATATTCCTCTACCCAGGAAAATCATTATCAGCCCGGCAGCAACAACAGCAGCTGTTCTCTGGCCCAGGAAGAAAGGTTCCAGAGAAGAGTTCGTTTTCTCTTTTCTTACCAGAAAAAAAAAAAAATCAGAACCCAGGAGAGAACACCACGGTCTGAGTGCACCAGGGAGATGGTCAGCCCGAGTCCTGCCTGCCAGCAGCTGAATCCTGAGAAACCCGAGGAGAGCCATGAGCGGCTTCCTCTGCGTTTGCTGGGCCAGGACATCATTTGTTGACTCTAGAGCCCAGTCCCTAGCTCACGATTTCCTCCCTGGTTGCCATGGCCCCGTACAGAAAACACAGCAAACTCCTGGCCCTGGGCAGCTCATTTATTTCAAATATTCCTTGCAGCTGGAATCCAACCATGTTTGGGTGTCTGGACTGGAGCATGAACTAATTGCTCTGTCTTCGGCCCCCTCCCCAGCTCCCCCGGCATAGTTTATGGTTCAGTAAATTCCACATTCCTCATCTCGTTGAGGAGTGGAGAAGGCGGGAGGGAAGCTGCGTGCTGAAGGGTGGGGACGGGAGGACTCTTCCCATCTATGGCCAAGCCCTGAGAGTCTGCTACCTGCTTGAAGGCAGGGGATTAATTACAACCACATGGGCCAAGTCTGCACAGATGGTTTTATTAATCCCACTCCCTTCGGCACAAAACGCTGCTCCCCGAGAAGTCTCCTGGCAGCACGAGGGCCCTGATTTTCCCTGTGCCTCCCCCGCCCCCAGTGCCTGACCCCAACCCCACTCCTCCCCTGCCGCCCCCTTCAAAGGAAGCGGAGTTCCAACTGCAACCCAGACATGAACTCCAACCTGAAAATCATTTTAGACCACCCTTTCCTCCAACCGCATCTGGGAAACGCATCTAGGGGTCCCTCTTCCCAATACCTACCTTGACCTTTGGAGACTTTACCTGGGAAGAAAGATCATTATCAGGAAGTTGGTTTAGGAATGTCTGGTCCATTCTTTTTTTGGAGGGGACAGAGTCTCACTGTGTCGCTCAGGCTGGAGTGCAGTGGTGTGATCTCGGCTCACTGGAGCCTCCGCCTCCCGGGTTCATGCCATTTTCCTGCCTTAGCCTCCTGAGCAGCTGGGACTACAGGCACGCGCCACCATGCCTAGCTAATTTTTGTATTTTTAGTAGAGACGGGGTTTCACCATGTTGGCCAGGATGGTCTCCATCTCTTGACCTCATGATCCGCCCGCCTTGGCCTCCCAAAAGTGCTGGGATTACAGGCATGAGCCACCATGCCCAAACATCTGGTCCATTCTTAAAGACAAAGTCGCAACCCAGAAACTGCCATTTTCCAGAAATGCAGGAGCTTTTAAAGCATTCGTTTGCACACTTGCTAAGACACCAGGTCCTGTTCAGAGAGCCTCATCTTACCCTTGCTATCTTCCTGTGAGACAGGTACTACACTATAGTGCTACAACACTACAGTGACTGCTGTTTTCCAGAGGCTCATCCAAGGCCACAAAGCCAGTTATTTGAATCCAGGTCTGACTCAGGAGCTCATACGCTCCTCATTGGGCCAACCCACCGACACCATGGAATAATTTCCCTCTACCCAGCAACTTTGCAAAACAGCTGACACTGTCACAAATAGTGGTGTCCAAACTCTCTTAGGCACGGTCACCTAGGGAGTTCAGGAAATGCATATTCCTGGGCCTGGCCCTAGAAGTGTTGACTTGGTACATCTCAGGTGGGACCCTGGAATCTGCATTTTCTCAATCCCCTCCCAGATGCTGCTGATGTGTGTGGTCTGAAGACAGCTGGTCAGGAGGCTCTTAGAGAAAGGAACATGGGTCTTTGGGCCCAGGAATCTTAGGCCCTCAGGTCAGGCACTTTTCACGGCACTATCAGGACCCAGCACGCCTTGAGAATGAAGTGTCCCCACCGCAAGCTGAATGCGCTCTTGCTAATTCTTTGGAAACTAGCCGTGACATGGGATCACATCTTAGTAAATTTCTTGACTGTCATTTTATCACCCATTGATCCCCTAAATAAGCCAGAGTTTCCTGTCCTTTCTGTTGGGGGCTCTGCCCACGTGGCTAGCAAAACAAGTTCACTCTGCAACTGTTCAGCAAACCTCACCGTGCACTCGGCCTCAGGGGACACAAAGATGAATGAAGGACCTGCTCCTTCCCCTAGACCCTAGACTCTGAGGACGCCCACAATGGCTCACACTCTGCTCCTAAAAAGCCCACAGTCAACTCAAGTTCTACAGCCCCACAAACCAACCTGCTGTGCCCACGAAGGCACAGAATCACTTTCTGTTAGGCTCAGCAAGTTTCCGCAGCTTGGGCTGCCAGGCTGAGGAACTTCTGAAATGGGGATGAGGCTGTTCTGGGGTCCTCCCTCCAGGACTCTCCTCCTCCTTCTCTGGGGCTTCACCTGGCATCTCACCCTCTGCCAAGGGGTGGTAGGGAGTCGGCCCATCATCTGCTGAAAACTGTGGGCCGTGGAGCTGGCTGGACCCAGGAGGGGTCAGCCGTGTCTCTTCCCCTCCCCCGAGGCACAAACAAGGAACTCAAAAATGGTTTGATATTTTAACAAACGTTCCTTTATTAGGTTACTGACTATTATCAACCATCATAAAATAGAACGGGAGTTTCAAAACTGTACAAGCCACAAGGCTCTGGGCTGGTAGGAAAGAAGGGTGGGGTCGAGGGTCCCAGGGCGTCAGGGGGTGGGAGATGCAGAGAGAGCTAGAGGGTCACCCAGCATCCGTGGGGACGGCTGAGTCAAGGCCATAAGCTGGTATCTGTACAAGGGAAACATTCACCAGAATGTGACCCACCTGAAACAGGAGGGAGGAAAATCTTTGAAAGTCTTACAGATAAGGTCCCCTGCCCCGGAAAAAAACCCAAAAACCTCAAAATAATAAGGGGGTAATGTACATTTCTCACCCAGTCTTGGCACCAATTTTGTGCTTTAAAAAATATACTCCACTGGAAGATTTACTTAAAAAAAGGTACTCTACAGCAGCTGTTTAAAACATAATTCTTACAGACAAATACATATAATGTATGTATATATATTAAACATTTTAAACAAATAAAGTCATCTATTGTACCTGTGCAGAAATGAACCAAAGTTAGACTCTTAAGAGAGTTAACTTCAAGCTCAAAGAAATGGCAAAGGCGGTGGCAGGTGCTGGGGTATGCAACGTGGAGGGGTTGCCAGGGACAGAGCACCCCTCTCTTGCTGGCAGCCGAGCCACCCCTCTTGAGGCTCTGAGAGGGGTTGGGATGAACTGGGGCTGTTTCCCTGGGCCCGGAGCCCCAGCTGGGGTGCTGAGCAGAGACCCATGCTGGCTTCTGTGAGGCTTGACTCTGCCCCTAGCTTCTCAGGGAATGGAGACCCACTCGCCCTCCCTTCTTAGTTCCGGGGGTCCTCTGGCACACCCAGAGCTTCTGAGGATGTACTTGGGAAAACTCAGCTGGAAAAGCAAAAGCAAAATCAAACTCACACCAAAAGACCCACAGAAGACTAAAGAAATGCAACCATGTGCAAGGATGCCTGAGCCCAAGAGTTAACTGGCTACCTGGAGACCCAGGGGAATTGCTGCAGCCCCTCCAGATGGGCCCCCGAAGACACCCAGACTGCACGTGAGGCTCTTCCTCCCTGAAGGGCCCGCTAGGGAACTTGGAGCAGAGCCCTCTGGAAACTGCAGGGCAAGGGACCCAAAGACACACTTGTGCCTGGGCACGTGTGCACATGTGCCCAGGGAGGGCGGGCAAGGCATACACATCCCAGGGAGGGCACAGGTGGGAGGAAAGTAACAGAACAGCCAGAGAGAGGGGACTGAAACAAGGTTTCCTTTCTAGATGGAATAAATAAATGGCTTTTGTTATTGTTAAAAGAATAAATACAGGGTATGGGGCACCAACAGCCAGGAGGGATGCTGGGTGCTTATTTGCCTGCGGACGGTCCTTGGTTTCTGCTTTGGTGTCCATGGTGAGTTTCTGACGTCCTGAGCTTTATCTGTCACGGCATGGCCCTACTGGGCTGGGCACCCATGGCAGGGCACCAGCCCTTGTCTAAGCACCTCTTAGTACCCCTGGTATCTGCTCTCAGAGCTGTGGCACCACCTGCCACCCCCACCACCCTGGGACCCCAGGTGGCTGCAGCCTTCTCCCAGAGATGTGGGGAGCACCCATCCCACCCCGAGAGCAGATTGGAGCTCAACATAGGGCTTTCGTAGGAGTTTATTCTCTGTGTCTTTTCTCAAAGAGGGGTTGTATATGGACGGCATGCAGGGACGCTGCCTTCTGCTGATGTCGGGAAGGGGGAAAGAGGAGCCTGTGTTGGAATCGGTCCTTGTCCCATGGAGGCAGCCACGGAGGATGAGGGAAGACCAGGGACCTCTGTCCATGGCTGTGGATGCCGGTCCAAGGCGCAGGGTATGGCGGCCCCAGCGGCGGGTGGCTCAGTGAGGTGGCACCAGGTGGCTGTCATGCTGGCGGTCCGATGGCGAACATCACTGGTAGAGGAGGTAGGCCTTGAGGGAAGCCGGCAGCGGCAGCGTGTGGATCTCCCCCAGGCGCTCCTTCCCCAGGGCCAGGCGCACCGAGCGGCGGCACAAATCCATGAGCGGCAGTGGCTCGGCTAGGGAGACAGAGAAACTGCAGGTCAGCGCAGCTTGCGTGGGTGTTCAGCAAACAACGCTAACCATGGCAGCAATATTATCACCGATTAGTATTCATTCAAATCAGTAAAGAAACAATTAAAAATACAATGCTTTGATTTTCATTTTAAATTTAGCATGTGAATAGCTACCAACAGGAGCCCACCCTGGGCTGGGCACCTGGGCAAGCCCTCTGCTAACACTCATTTAATCCTCCCAGTGGTTTCTTATGAATGGCTTAATAGTCACAGACACCATTACCTTCATCCCCATTTTGCAGATGAGGAAACTGAGGGACAGAGTCTAAATGACTTGCCAGGGGTCGCCCTGCTGGCAGGAGATGGAGCTAGGTTTCGAACCCAGGCCATCCCTGCTCTTCCCCACTGGTGACTCTGCCTGTCCAGGCCAGCAGCTGCCGTTGGAGCCTGTGGGTCGGAGCACATGGGAGCCAGCTCCTCCCGGCACACAGCCCCAGCACTGGACCCCACACAGGCTTCAGGAAGGGAATCATTTTCTGTTACCAGCTGCTCTCAGATACCGTTCTCACCTCTATTTTAAAGCTGAAGACCAGCTGGGCATGGTAGCTCATGCCTGCAATCCCAGCACTTTGGGAGGCCGAGGTGCGTGGATCACTTGAGGCCAGGAGTTCGAGACCAGCCTGGCCAATATGGTGAAGCCCCGTCTCTACTGAAAATACAAAAATTAGCTGGGCGTGGTGGTACGCGCCTGTAACCCCAGCTACTCAGGAGGCTGAGACAGGAGAATCGCTTGAACCTGGAGGCGGAGGTTGCAGTGGGCTGAGATCGCACCACTGCACTCTAAACTGGGTGACAGAGCGAGACTCTGTCCAAAAAAAGAAAAAAGAACTGAGGACACACAGGCACAGAGAGGACACCCAGTGTGCCAAGGGTTAAGAGCTGGGATCTGAATCCAGGCAGCCTGGGCCCAGTGTCCATGCCCTTAGCCACTAACCGTGCTGCAAATGAAGACATGGCAAACCCTGTGTTGAATCACACGTGACAGGCCTGGCTGGCCCCATGGACTGAAGGCATCATTTCTGTGCCACACGGAGCCAGAGAAACCCCGGGTGTCTGTGTTTCTGTCTGACAGTGAGGCCGAGGGTCCAGGCCAAGCTCAGGCCTCAGAAACTGGAAATGCCAGCCCAGCTTCAGCTGATCCCCCAGAGCTGCCTCGGCCTTCTCCCCACAATTGCCCCAGGCACATGGGGCCCTCTCACAGCCAGGGGAACTTGGGCAGAGCTGCCTAAAGCCCCAGGGTTACAGAGAGCTTGCAGCTGCAGCCTCCTGGGCACCTCCATCCTGCGTTCCCAGAGCGCCCAGCCTTGCCTTCCTACAAAGGAGGCTGTGTTCATTCAGCTGCACCTCAGATGAGCCATCAGCTTCAGATCTCGGGAGTCTGAAACTCATGCCTTCCAAGGTTCCTGAGCTCGCAAGCCTGCGCGGCCCTGCTCACCGGCTTCGCCAGAGCAGACTCCTCTCTGCTCTCTTTCCTGAAACCAGGTACGAGTAAGCACACCTGGACCTTCACGGGACCGCCCATGCTGTTCTGCAGATGGAAAGCCCTGAAACCAATGGATCTGAGGCTTCATCCATGGTCTCCCCTTGACTTTGAGACTCCTTTGTGAGCAAAATAAAGTCAGCCCCCAAAACTAAAAGAACCCACAAAACTCCATCCTACCAGTAAAAAGTGGATTAAAGTTCTTCAGTATTCACCAATGTGTCTCAAAAATATGAAAATCAATTACTGAAGACCGAACACTATGGGTGGGGCATGGCAGAATGGAAAGAGGCTGCCTATGGGCACAGGCTTTCTTTCTGGGGTGATGAAAATGTTCTAAAATTGTTTCCCAGGTCTCACCACACGAGAGGCCACTGAACTGGATACTTTAATGGGTGAATTGTACGGTATGTGATTTATAGCTCAGTAAAGCTGTTACAAAATAAAAGAATGAAGCTTAGGCTTGATAATGCATTTACTAAACCCCAAGCTTTAAAAGAAGAGGGACCAGGTCAGGCACAGCGGCTCAGACCTGTAATCCCAGCACTTTGGGAGGCGAAGGATGGAAGACTGCTTGAGCCCAGGAGTTTGAGACCAGCCTGAACAACATAGGGAGACCTCATCGCTACAGAAAATAAAAATGAGCCAGGACTTGGGAGACTGAGGCGAGAGGATCAGTTGAGCCCAGAAGGTCAAGGCTACAGTAAGCTGTGATCGCGCCACTGTATTCCAGCCTGGGCAACAGAGACCTTTTCTCAAAAATGAAAAGAGGCCAGGTGTGGTTGCTCACGCCTGTAATCCCAGCACTTTGGGAGGCCAAGGTGAGCGGATTACCTGAGGTCAGGAGTTTGAGACCAGCCTGGCCAACATAGTGAAACCTCGTCTCTACCAAAATTAGTATATAAAAATGAGCAAGGCATGGTGGCCTGGGCCTGTAATCCCAGCTACTCGGGAGGCTGAGGCAGGAGAATTGCTTGAACCTGGGAGGTAGAGGTTGCAGTGACCCGAGATCATACCACTGCACTCCAGTCTGGGTGACAGAGCAAGACTCCGTCTCGGAAAAACCACCACCACCACCACCACCACCACCACCAACAAAAATCCAAACTGAAAAAATAAACAAACAAACAAAAGAAGAGGGACCACTGCTCTTCATCCTCCATGGACGGTCACAGCCACAGCTGCTGACAAGGAACTGAAACGTTCAGTGTTTTTAATGGAGAATTTTGAAAGGGGCCTTTCGTGGCCAGCTTAGGATGATTAAGAGGAGCTCTGCTTGGAGATGAAAGGAGGAACGAAATAACCTCAGGTCCTTTAAGGTCCAGGAGCCCACAGATCCCTTGTGGATGGGGCGGGACTGGGTTCCCCCACCCAGCGGTTCACAGGGTTGGGTTTCTCTCGGGTGAAGCACCAGCCTGGTGACTCCAGACCCTGACCTGGAGCAGATCCCTCCGTCTGCCTGGACTTGTTTCCTCATCTGTAAGACATGGAATCCAGACCAGATTCTCCCCAAAGCCCCATGCAGCCAAGATTCTGAAGGCCGGAAGTGCTTATCGCGGCCCTCGGCCTGGCCTGGCTTGGCGGTCGGGAGCGCGTCTTCCCATAGAGAAGTGGGGAATTTGGAGGTGTGTTCTCTTCCCTGCTTGGACGCACGCCTGCATCTGGCCTTCATCGGGGCCAAGGGGCCTGGGCTGCCCTGAGCCCCCTCCTGGGAGGATGTGGCTCACCCCCACTGGAAGGTGGAGGGGTTCTCCGTGGTGGCTGGAAGGCACCTGAGAAAGCTTCAAGAGTCACTGAATGTGGCCCAAGAGCTCTGCCAGGCTGCAGCAGTGAGGGCTGAAAGGGAGTTCTGTCGCTACCCTCTTGGTGTAATGGGTTTCGAATCAACCTATTTAAATGAATGAGCACCTAAGCTTCCCGGGGATGGGCATAGCAGCCAGAGGCCCCAGGCCACAGGACAGGTGCCCACCCCCTTGGTGTTTCTAGGACGGGCGCGGTGGCTCATGCCTGTAATCCCAGCACTTTGGGAGGCCGAGGTGGGCAATCACCTAAGGTCAGGAGTTTGAGACCAGCCTGGCCAACGTGGCAAAACCTCATCTCTACTAAAAATACAAAAATTAGCCGGGTATGGTGGTACAAGGCTGTAGTCCCAGCTACTTGGGAGTTTGAGGTAGGAGGATTGCCTGAACCTGGGAGGCGCAGGTTGCAGTGAGCTGAGATCGCGCCACTGCACTACAGCCTGGGCGACAGAATGAGACTCCATCTCCAAAAAAAGAAAAGAAAAAAAAGAGTTTCTAAACTGCAGAGGCCCCTGAGCCCCCAGCTCCATCCAGCACCTTGAGTGGCTGACACTGCAGCCCCAGCCCCAGTCATGGCTTGTGGGGTACCAGTCGTGTGCCTGGTGGGGACTGTGACCCCAACCTACAGATGGGGAAATGGGCTTGGAGAGGTGAGAGTTAGGGGTCCAAGGTCTGAGAGCCATGGACTCCAAAGGGATGAGGCCCTCCAGCTGGCGCAATCCATCCCCTGTGAATGCAGCTGTGTGGGGTGGAGGACTTGCCACAGCCTGGCCATCTCTGGATCCTACTGAATAAACCAGTTAGGGACAGGTCATGGGATCCACCAAGATGGGCTACGGAAGCGACAGTGAATGGCTGCAGTGATGCGTTATGAGCTGAAAATAGGACCAGAGTCACCCAGGCATCCTGTGAATGGGTCTATTCTCTGGGGCCTCAAGTACATAAACAGGTCACGCCTCCTTGATCTTGCAGGAGGAAATTGATGGCGCATAGGGCCCGGTCTGACTGCTTTCCAAAGGCTGGGCAGAGACCAAGAATGCACGGCCACAGAAACAGACGTGGGCTTCGTGCCGTGAAAAAATGCCCAGCCCCCATTCCAGCTGGTCACTACCAGGACCAGGGAGTTCTCCCCAACCTCCACACTCTTGACTGGGGGCTGCCAGCTTTGCACCCAGCTCCAGCCACAAACCCAGGTGCCTGCTGAAATCCACCGAGGGGGTGGGCACCTGTCCTGTGGCCTGGGGCCTCTGGCTGCTATGCCCATCCTCGGGAAGCTTAGGCGCTCATTCATTTAAATAGTTTCTTTGAATGAGAGAGTGCAATGCTGAAAGAGCAGCAAAGAAATCAGGAAGTCAATCAGGAGCTATTTCTGGGAGCAGAAGGCTGAGGAACTGGAAGAGACGGTGCACCAGCTTCCACATTTCTGTGAGAAACGGCTACCTGGTGGCCAACGTGAACATGCACAGCCCCAGAGCCCACGACTGTCTCGCCGTTCCCTGAGAGATTTCAACCCAATTCAAGCAGCAAGAGTGTGGCGCTGTGCCCAGTTCATGGGCTGAATGAATGAGCTGCGGAACGGTGAGGTCAAAGTAAAACGTTCCGTATCAGAGAATGCCCTGGCTTCTGCATTGTCCTCACTGAGGGCTGTCATGGCTCCTGGGGCTGGCCCTGCACGCAGCTTGTGGGGACCATGCTCCAGGACATGGATCCTAGAATGTCACGGGTGGGGTGGCCGTCATAGATTGTGTGTGTGTTTTCCTCTACACTAAGCAGTTCTTACAAAAGAGCGCAGCCAAACACAACATGGAGCCTTTGTCCTTGTCAACTGGGGAAGGACGCCTGAGATTCATCTAGGTGATCAGACACCCTCGGTCCCCTATCCCCCCTGACCTCTGACAGCCTGTGGTCCTCATATGACCAGACCTTCTGGAGGCCGTGGGGAATAGGGTCTGGAACGACCCCTCCCCAACATGGGAGGAAGGGAGGGAGGGAGGGAGGGAGGGAGGGAGGGAGGGAGGGCGGGCGCAGCCCTGGTGGCGGGGGTATCAGTCTCCTGAGGAGTAGCTCCCCACAGAGCCCAGCTGGAGTGGAGGGCAGGAAGGAGGCACCCGGGAGGAGGCGCTGATCTTGAGGAGACGAGCTGACCTTCCCTGAACCTTCAACCACGACAAACCACAGCAAACCCATGTGGGAGCCATTAAAGAAAATTCGAAAATGCGGAACTGCACGGAAGATGCCTCCTCAGTGGGAGTCTTCAAAGCAGTGCGGGTGGAGCCAGAGAACCCGCGAGGTCAGGGGCTCTCCCTGGACTGCTGCCAGCCTGCTGCTTGCAAACAGGCCTTTCCACATCTCCAGGGAGGGTGGCGGGCAGGCCTGGGGACAGGCCAGGCCCTGTGTCTCCCCACTTAGCAATGGCCATCTCCACTCCTGCCCCCCAGGAAACAGAAGGAGGATGACACAGCAGCCTCTCTGGCTGCATCCTCAGCACAACAAGGCCTTGTGCCTCAAGCCTTGAGGAGGAATCAGAGCATGGGGCCTGTGGCCCCAGCTGGCTGGGCAGTGGGGAGACCGCACGGGGAAACGTCAAGAACTCAGTGCCCCTGCTTCTGCCCGGCCATGGCCTCAGTGTGGAAGCAGGGACTCTGCTGTGGGGGGCGGGGTCTGCCTGGCATGCAGGAAAGAGGCCACAGGGGGCAGTGGGCTGGGAGATCCCCGGGCAGGCACACACGCAGGGTAACTGCCTGAGCGGCCCTGCAAACAGCTGCCCCTCGCTAACATCGAACCCAGGTGTGGCAGGGACACTGATGACTCTCCACATGTCCCAGGGAGTTGGAACTACCTCCACCTCCAAGACAGAGACAGCAAAGCCCCAGACCTCGCCCAGGGTGGCAGCTCTGAAGCCGCCTATATGCAGACAACTCCCCCACTGATCGCTTTCCAAGACTGGGCTCACAAGGCCCCCTGGATGTGTCGAAGAAGCGTCTCAAATGTAACATCTCCTCCTCCTTCGGGCCTTCCCATCTCGGGTCAGCAGCCCCCACCTTCCGACTGCTCAACCCAAACACCTCGAGTCACCTTGGTGCTTCCCTTTCTCGTCACATCAAGTCCATGGATGAGCCCATTCCAAAGAGTCCCGGAACTGGGCGGCCCTGCCCCACCTCCGCGGCACCCATCACCTCTTACCAGGACAAGCCTGGCTCCTCCCTGGCCTGGCCTCTCAGAGGCCACTCTTGCCCCTGCCGTCCATTTCTATAAAGCAGCCAGAATGATACTTTTTTTCTTTTTTTCCCCAGAGATGGGGTCTTGCTCTGTTGCCCAGGCTGGAGTGCAGTGGTGCAATCTTGGCTCACTGCAACCTCCACCTCCTAGGTTCAAGCAATTCTCCTGCCTCAGCCTCCCGAGTAGCTGGGATTACAGGCATCCACTACCACACCCGGCTAATTTTTGCATTTTTAGTAGAAACGGGGTTTCACCATGTTGGCAGGCTGCTCTCAAACTGCTGACCTCGTGATCCACCTGCCTCGGCCTCCCAAACTGCTGGGATTACAGGTGTGAACCACCAGGCCCAGCCGCAGAAAGACACTTCTAAAACACAAGATGCTGCCTCAATAAGCGCCTGGAGGTGTCAGGTTAAGCGGGTTGAGGCTGGCAGCGCTAACTCCTGCACCTCCCGCTATCGCCACGCTGCAGCGGAGCTGTGACAGTGCCCCACCCTCCAACGTTTTGCTCAGTGTCCCAAGAACGACCACATCTATCTTCCAATCTGGAGCCTCTAAAGTCAACTGACCACGTGGCCCAGGGCCCGTTCATGTCTGAGCAGGACTTGCTGGGCATCTGATTCTGGTGGAGAGGAAAAACATCCTCGTCATTGACTAATAGTGCCCTGCTGTGATGCTCTGAGTGGCCATCCAGATTCTAGTTCACAGATGCGGTTCCCAAATACTGATTCCCAATCTTGTATCCCCTGCTCACCCAACACCTTTAGGATTTTCCAAACAAGGAAACTTACGAACGCATCCAACCTTCCGTCTCACGCAGAGCTAACTAAGCAGGAAATCACCTATTCACAGGACACGCGTCTGCACCTCCAGGAGTGGGTGGGCGGAACTCTCTGTTCAAATAGGCTCCAGTGCCCTCCCGGCCACTCCGGGGGTCTGTGTACTGTATTGGAGCTGGGATATATAACCATGAAGCTGTGCAAACCCAGAGCTCATGACAGTATCGGGGGCATTTCCTGAAAGACACAGGGCTGGAAATCTTCATGGATCCCCCACGGTCTCAGTGGCCAGGCAACAAGAGCAGGCCTGGCAGTCTCCTCATCTGTCTGTCTGCAAAGAATGAACATTAACCTCCCTGGCTCCGTGACCACCCCTTGGCTGGGAGGAGGGAGGCAGGGCTGAGGGCCAGGGCTCCTCAAGATCCTAGGTCCTCGGCAGGGCTCCCAATCCACACCCATCCCAGCTTGAGGCAAATTGGCTGTGGATGTGGTGCCACTCATTTCTGACATCTGGGGAGACAAACACAGAACTCACTCTGCTGGCTCCCTCATTCAGTTCCAAGGTGACTACTTCCCCAGGGAGGTTACCTGCTGGCTGCAGACCCGGCCACCCACCTCTTCCAGGAGTCCCATGACCTAGGGGCACCAGGCTGCATGGACGAGGACCAAGCAGCCCTGGGAGCCTGCACCACAGACGTCGTGTGTGGCTGTCAACTCGCTGCCATCACAATCAAAGTCACAGCAGAGGACCAAGAAAAAGAGAGGTGGGGAGGCTTCCAAAGAGAAATATGTAAGCATTTGCACATGCTTGACCACCCCAACACTTTCCCCAGTATCTTTCAAAGGTTGAGGTGGGGGAGGAGGAACAGGAGGAGGACCTCCTTCTCCAGGAGAAACTGCAGGCTTGGAGACTTGAACACAGAGTCAGCATCTGTATTCCTGACCTCTGGTGGGGGGCCTCACCCCCCTCCGCCTCTTGCCTGGCCTGCAGGGTGGGGTTAGAACTCAGGGTGCTGAGCCAAAACTGCCCTTTAAGGACAGTCAGCCCATGGGCGGATGGAGTTTTCCAGCCCCCTTGCTTCCCGATGTGGGACTTGCAGGCGGTAGAAGGGACTCATGCAGGCAAGGAGCTCTGAGAGAGGGCCATGCATGGGGTGAGCTGTTCTGCAATGCCAGGCCCTCCTGCTACCACGGGCTCCCAGCTGGGCAGCCATGGAGCCTCCATTCCCACACCAGCACCGTGTTCCTGCACATGGGCTGCATTTACACAGTCTGAGAAAGTCCACTCCCCTTCCCAAAGGGACAGGTGGAGTTCGCTGTTGACTCAGCCTGTTTCTGATCTGCGTGCTCCTCCCCAAATTCGTGACTGAACAAGTCCCTCGGGACTGTATCTCAAAGGAGCCCACTCAGAAGCCTCCAGCAGGCTTCTGAGAGACTCTAAGCCTGTGTAATGAGTGAGAGAGGTCACTAGCGTTCATTTACCGGAGAGGCCCTAGTATACCCAAGGTTACCAACCCCAGCTTGATAATATGCTGGCAACTGGGCTAGAATTTGGTCAACTGAGGATCAAACCTGGAGGCAGGTCACCCAGAGAAACAAAGACCACCTACTCATTAATTCATCCATCTATCCATTTATCCATCAATTCATTAGTCTATCTGCTTTCCATCCACTCATCCATCCGTTCACTCATCCATCCGTCCATCCACCCACCCATCCACCTGTTCATTTATTTATCCATCCATCTATCCATCCACTCATTCATCCATCCATCCATCACTCATCCATCCATCTGTTCACTCATCCATCCACCCACTCATCTATCCATCCATCCACCCACTCATCCACCCATTCATTTATCCATCCATCCATCCAACCATCCATCCATCCATCCATCCATCCATCCATCCATCCACCCACCCACTCATCCACCCATTCATTTATCCATCCATCCATCCAACCATCCATCCATCCATCCATCCACCCACTCATCCATCCACCCACTCATCCATCCATCCATCCACCCACTCATCCACCCATTCATTTATCCATCCACCCATTCATTTATCCTTCCATCCATCCATCCAACCAAACATCCATCCATCCATCCATCCATCCACTCATCCATCCACCCACTCATCCATCTGTTCATTTATCCATCCATCCACCCACCCACCCATCCATCTATTCATTTATCCATCCACTCATTCATCCATCCACTTTTTCATCCACTCATCCATCCATCAATCTAAACACTCATCCATCCATCCATCCATCCACCACTCATCCATCCATCTGTTCACTCATCCATCCACCCACTCATCCACCCATTCATTTATCCATCCATCCATCCATCCACCCACTTATCCATCCATCCATCCACTCACTCATCCATCTGTTCATTTATCCATCCATCCACCCACCCACCCATCCATCTATTCATTTATCCATCCACTCATTCATCCATCCACTTTTTCATCCACTCATCCATCCATCAATCTAAACACTCATCCACCCACCTACCTACCCATCCACCCATCCGTCCATCCTTTTGTTCAACCACTTATCTATCAATCCAAACATTAATCTATTAATCTATCAATTCATTATCCACTCATCCATCCATTATTCACTCATCTATCCATCCATTCATCATCCATCCATCCAACCAATCATTCATCCACCTATTCATTCATCATCCATCATCCATCCATCTGTCCATTCATTCATGAGGCACCGTTAGGTAATCTAGCAGACTCTGGGTAGAATTCCTCACTTAACCAGATGCAAAAGTTGCCTCTGAGGGTCTGAATACACTGGAATATCAACTTTAAAACACCTTAGTTCCAATGACTGTATCAACTTTTGGCCTAAGCCCAGCCAGGACCATGGGGACAGAGAGAGGGCATTGCCTCTGACAGCAGAGGGGACACTTACGATCGAGTCCGTTCAAGTAGCGCATTCGGATCTCACAGTGGCCCCAGACGGCACTCACTACAGGATACAGTTTTTTGCCCTTGAGTCCCCGAAAAGCCACTCCCATGTACTGTCCATCCACAATGAAGCTCAGCGTCCCATCGTCCATGTCCAGGGCTACCAGGAAGGAGTCAGGGACAATGAATGTCTCATCTGGTTCCAGAAAGGCTGGGTATGTTTTGCTTGGCTGGTTCTTGCCATCATGGTAGAGCCGGTTGCGCCCCAAATCCCAGCCCCAGGACTCGTGATTATTCCCCACGAGGGTAGTGTACCCGACCGAGTGCAGGGGGGCGTCTGCCGTTGCCACCCCCACCACGGCGTGTGTGCCCCGCTGTCTCATAGCCCATGTGATCTGCCACACGTGCAGCCCACGGGTATACCCGACTTTGCCCCTGATAGCGTCTGTGCTCTGGGCCACCGGATGCCGGTGAAAGATGAGTTTGTCGTCTTCCTTCACGAAGACGTTGAGCGACCGGTCGTTGTTGTTCCACGAATGCAGCAGCTGGACGTCGTAGGACACAGGGGGCATGTCCAGTAGCAGATCCAGCCGGGTGGGCTTGCAGTAATCCAGACCCTGGAGCTCCTGCTTCAGGGGCCGGTACGTGGGGTCCCTCATGTCTACAGTCTTGATCCCTCCAGTGACCTTCTGACCCATGTTCGCCCTGGTTTCACCTTCTCACCGACTCCCAAGGCAAACTCATCAATCTCGTGGTCTCGTCTCCAGTATTCTGATTGGGGCCAGACAGAATTCCTAAGGCGAGCTGCCAGGAGACCTCTGCAAGCTGCACGGCGTTCAGTATTGCCTAATGGACGGAAAGACAAACAACCGGTGAGCGGGGCTGCGGGATGAAGGGGAAAGTTAACCCGGAGGTCGAGGCGACCACATCAGCACGTCCCGGCAGCCTGCACCTGGGCTCCGTCACGCCTGACATGGACAGGCTGGAGTCTTGGCGTGGAATGAAATCCCCCGTTCCCTGGCTAGTTTGTCACAAAGGAAAGGGGCTGTCCGTCCACCCGGCAGACTGCACGGAGAGGTGGGCTTGGGGGCTGCGCGTCACCCTCATCTGTGTTGGGTGCAGGCATACGGCTGATGCCCACCAAATACCTCATCAGGGTTCCACAGGACGGCAGGCCATGGTGTCACAGAACCAGGACTCAGCCACGACAGTGGGCATCTGCTTGGTCAAAACAGAGGGAGGTGGTTGGCCCTTGCCTTGCTGTTCAGAGGGGAAGTGGAGCCCCAGGTAGCAGCAGAGGCTGTGAGGATGCCAACCCCAGCTCCTCCTCCCTGTCTCTGTCTCTGTCACAGCCACCTCCAGCAGACGCACCACCAATTCACTCCAGAGAAGGGCTCTCTGGTGCAGTCGGACGGTTCAACTCAGGCATCTGTGTACGCTTGGCGGGAAGGGCCCCAGGAGCCTCCTCCGCCAGCAACCTTCTTCTCAAGGGCAGGCCTCGATTCAGACAGCATGGGGGGCTCATCCCCCGACCCCCAGGAGTTCTTAGATGACTGCCCACCTCTTTTTCCTGCCCACACCCTTCAACTAGAAGCCAGGGTTTCGCCCTCTGGGTCTCAACAGCACGTCTAGGGAGGAGAGTCCAACGCTAAGATGCCTCGTTCCCTCTCTGGCCTCACCATTCCCTGGGTCCTTCAGGAGGGAGAACAGGGACTGCGGGATGGGGGAGAGATCTCACTGTATCATCTACCCCATCCTCTCCACTGGCAGCCCAGGAAGAATTCTTTTTATTTTTTGAGACAGAGTCTTGCTCTGTCACCCAGGCTGGAATGCAGTGGTGTGATCTCGGCTCACTGCAACCTCCACCTCCTGAGTTCAAGTGATTCTCCTGCCTCAGCCTCCGGAGTAGCTACGATTACAGGCACCCACCACCACGCCTGGTTAATTTTTGTACTTTTAGTAGAGACGGGGTTTCACCATGTTGGCCAGGCTGGTCTTGAACTCCCTGACTTCAAGTGATCCACCTGGCCTGGCCTCCCAAAGTGCTGGTCAGGAAGAGTTCTATCCAAGGAGGAGAAGGCAGCAGAAGATTTGAGCCTCGTTCAAGAGAGAAGTTTCTTTCTGCCATCAAGAACCTCCTTGGTCTCTGGAAGGGACCAGAGAGGCCAGGGAGAGCAGCCTGGTTTGAGGTCAGGCTCCTAGGATCCACCAGGCTAGGGGCAAGGCAGGCTCCTGGCTGAAGAAACGGTACTAAAGGAGCTTGCAGGGGGTGCCTGGGCGGTAGGCCATCGGAGCCTTGGCTGCCGGGAGAGAGTCATGCTGGGTCGCTTGTTACTAGGGTGCCCAAGTAAAGGAGACAAAGAGAATCCAAAGGAACCCGGGGTGGGGGAGGCCGTGGGCTCCCAGACACAGGGAAATCCAGGAATCTCCGAGGGCTGGCCTCCCCGTTCAGTGTGGGGCCAGCCAGGCCAGACTCTGCAGTGGGGCTGGCCTCCAGCTCCCTCTCAGCTGGGAAGAGGCCCCACGAGACCCTGTCCCCGGGGCGGCCAGGCCTCCAGGAAGTTTGGTCCTGGCAGAACCTTCCCATGTGGGAACCCTTGGTGCCCCGACCCCCTTATCTCAGGGGCCAGGTCATGCTTCTCGCCCTCCCCTTTCTGATGTGAGACAGAGGGTTCTTTTTTTTTTTTTTTTTTTTTTTGAGATGGAGTTTTGCTCTTGTTGCCCAGGCTGGAGTGCAATGGCGCGATCTCATCTCACTGCAACCTCCGCTTCCTGGGTTCAAGTGATTCTCCTGCCTCTGCCTCCCAAGTAGCTGGGATCATAGGCGCCCACCACCGCACCCAGCTAATTTTTCTATTTAGTAGAGGCCAGGTTTCACCATGTTGTCCAGGCTGCTCTCGAACTCCTGAGCTCAGGTGATTCACCCACCTCGGCCTCCCAAAGTGCTGGGATGACAGGCGTGAGCCACCACGCCCAGCCACAGACAGAGGGTTTTGATCTCAGGGGCACGGTCATCTCTTCAGAGACAGGGTAGGACTCCTTGTGTCCAGTGTCTGCAAAACCATTAGAGCGGAGGTGTACCCTCTGCAGCCTGGAGGGCCGCCCTGGTTCCAGAAAGTTCTGTGAATACTGTGACCTCACATCCATGATCTCCCAGGAAAATCCCATTTTCAAGCTTTCAGTTCCATCTCCTCTCCTGGGAGCCACTGAAACCTCTAGGACTCCCTCTATGCTGCTGCAGAGGGGCACCCCGTGGCTTTGGGGCCTGCGCCTCAAGCTGCGGGAGCGGGAGAGAGTTAGGTCTGATGTGGCGCCAGTGTGGCCTTCCCTGAATTCCCCTCTTCCCCAACCTCCACTGGAGCATTTTCTGAGCTGTAGGAAGGCCGGGCCGAGGCGGCTCTGGAGGTCAGAGCTGCAAGGAGTAGGGGCGAAGAGGACAACCCCCATCTCTGTCTGGACACCCCCTCCAGCTTGGTGCCCAGGAACCTCTCCATATTCTCAATTCCGCAGGGTCTTGTGGGCACAGAGGTCAGCTCTCTGGGAGGACGGGGCGCGAATTACTTTCTAAGAGAGCTAGTTCATGTCATGCTTCCTGCAGCGTAGCCCCTCCACAGCCCCGCTGCCGCTCAACTGTCGCAGCAGGGAGGACCTTTCTCCTGGGATCTCGTCTGTCATGGAAGATCCGCCCTCTCTCCAGTATGGGAGCAGGTGGGAAGAGTGGGGAGGAGGCTGGGGGAGGGAGGGGAGAGTGGGAGAGAAAGGTGGCGGGGAGGGGTCCTCTAGCAGGTAACTGAAAATGCTAGGAGGGACCATAACAGGGAGGTTGAGGGGGGAAGAGGTGAGGAGAGCAACACCTCAGAGGGGGAGAAAGGGTGAAGTGGGGTGAGACGGGAAGGACGGGGAGGGAGCGGAGGGAGGGGAGGGAGCTCTCAGGCTAATAAACCCAGGCCTGAACACACAGAATGCCTGTCTCAGCGAGACCGGAGATCAGTTTTTTCTGAAATGGGCGAGATAGTAAATGCCTGGCTTTGAGGGCCAGACAGTCTCTGCTGTTGTCGCGCAAAAGCAGCCACAGACGGGACATAAATAAACGCGTGTGGCTGAGTTCCAGAAAACTTTATTTATAAGGACAGGCCGGCCTGGGGTCCGCCAGCCAGAGCTTAAGACGGGGCCCTGCGTCGACTCCACTTAAGACATAGCCCTGTGGGGCTGGGGCAGGCATTAGCCGGATGGTGGTGTGTGTGCGGGGGGGGGTCCCTGGAGGCTGGGCCAGCCTCATCCCAGAAAGAGCCACCAGAAAAAGGTGGCTTCACCCCGACGTGGGACATCCACTGTCTGTCTGTCCAGGTCGGTTCCACAAGCTCTCCTAGTTTTGAGATGCCACCACCTCAGGTGGCCCAGCAAGTCCTCAACACCAATGCTGGGCTGAGCTCCCTAAACCTAACCCGAACCGCCACCCCTCCACCTCCACCCACCTTCCCCCTACCCCCTCACCCCGGCCCAGGCCTTGGATCACATGGCTGTGAGGGGTGGGGGTCTGTGGGAGGGAGGGCCTGGGAGGAGGGAGGCTGGGGAAACAGGGTGGGGCGTTTTCCCTGGGCAGGGCAGGCAGGTAAAGGGCCTGCAGCACTGTGGGGTGACTCCCTCACAAGGGCACCCTAGGGAATGTGGCCCACCCACCCGGCCACTTCTGCCATCTGAGTCACCACCCAGGCGGTCAATCACTGTGGTGGCCCTGGGGCTACTCTTGACTCATCTGTCACCCGCCCTGTGTCCAGGCTATGGTTAAAGATGACAGTGCCTTCCCACCTTCCTGTTGTCCACACCTAGCCACCTCCTTGCTGTGCAGGAACACTGAAACCATCCATCTGTCCTCCTCCTTCTATTTTAAAATGTGGCCGCACAGATCCACCCTTCCTGTGGGTCCCCAGGAGCTGGACTCGCCACCTCCCCCGGAACTGCAGTCCGGCGGGCGCTTCCCCAGCCCTGTTTCCTGAAGATTCCAAGCTCATGTGCCGAGACAGTAGCTCCAGCCACCAAGATCCACCCTGAGGGCGCTGGCGTCACTGCATTTCCACTTTCATTTATTTCCTAGCCTGTGCTCCATTCACTGAACAAAGATCACTGTTCTCCCGTCTTCCTGGTCACCACATCTGGCCCGACAGAGGGACGCTGCCTTTGGGCCAAGACCCAAGGACTTGGAAGGCTGGGTTAGGGCAGACCAAGTTTAAGATCCCTTCTAAACCAAGGGTCAGCAAACTTCTTCCATAAGGGGCCAGATAGTAACCATTTAAGGCCCTCCGGACAATATGTAAATGAATGGGCATAGGTGTGTTTCAATAAAACTTTATTTACAAAAATAGACAGCAGGCCAGATTTGGCCCAGGAGCTGTAGTTTGCCGACCCCTGTTGTAAACCCATGGAAAATTGCTAATACGATCACCATAATTCCTGGACATGGTGCTCAGGATGGGGGGTGTGTACCACCCACAGGTGCCGAGTGACATTCACAGGTGCCTGGATGGCTCCTGTTAACACTGGACCGAGACGGACATCCCTGGGCCTGGAGGGCATCCAGCACTGGGCACCACACTTCAGGCAGGAGCTGGGAGAACAGTACAGGCCCCCGCTCTGGGAACACCTCCACTTACTGCTGCTCTGAGAAGCAAATGCAGATGCCTAGGCCTTGTGGGGCCCAGCAGCACCAGAGAAGCTTCGGGGCCTGGCATTGCTGAGCAGTTGGTGAGTTTCCAGGAGGTGGGAGGACTCAGCCTTCATCCCCACCCAGGAGGAGCAAAGTACAAGCCACAAAGGGCGTGGCTTGTACTGCCCTGCAGGGCTGGAACAGGAGAGCAGAGGATAGATGTGGCCTTGCTGCTGCCACCACCACCCCCCACACACATGCAAGCACCCATGCCTACATGCACACACGTGTGTACACCCATACACACACGTGTACTCTGTGTGCCTGCACACTGACAGTAAGGGCAGCAGCTGAGACTAACAGAGGCGTCACAGTCCAGGCAGTGCCCTGGCTGGCGGCGCCTGCTCTCCACTCCCTTAGTGAAAGTTTTTATCCCCAAAAGCACATTCTTGCATTAGCCACCATGTCCCCAGGACCGCACCTGCCTCCTCCTCTGCACAACTGTCTCAGCCAAGCCCCACAACAAACCAGTTCCTGGCCTGTACCCCTCCTGCCCCACCAAACTCTACTCACTCTAAATAATGACAGTTCTCATTGCACGCAGCCCTCAGGCTGCAAGGGTCAGCTGTCGCACGCAGGGGTCCAGTGTCTGGTGCTTCCTGAAGACCAGGCTGTTACCTCATCACAGGCATGAATGCCGTGAGGGTATTTCAACCAGGAGAAAGAGTGTGTATGTGTATGTGTGTGCATGTATGTGCGGTATGCATGTGTGTGTGTAGATATGTGAGGTGTGTATGTATCTGTGTGTGTGGTGTGTCTGGATGTGTGTATATGTGTGTGGTATGTATTCATGTGTACATATGTGTGTGCTGTGCGTGCATGCATGCATGTATATGTGTGTGCGTGTATGTACATGTATGTTGTGTGTCTTCATGTGTCTGCGTGTGTGGAGTGTGTCTGTGTGTATACATCTGTGTGTGCAGGAGCTCTAACTGCAAGACCCTCCTCCTCATGGGCAGCAGGGAGCTCACCAGTCACTCTGGGTCAGGAACTCCTAGCAACATTTTCCCATAAGATCAGATTAAAGTAAAGATCAAGAAGGGTCAAGAGAGAAAAACAGCCATAAAACAGTGGCTTGGGAGCTCCCGAAAGGACCTTCCTCACACAACTGGCCCAGAGGCCGTGAGTCACGGAGAACAGCTGCATCTCATCTGGGTCGAAGAGCCGATGCTGGTGGCGGATTGTGTGTGACGCGAGTTCCCTGACACTTGCTCAGGACATGTCCCGTGGAGAGCTTCCTCCGGAGGAAGGCAGGCGAGCCGTCCACACACCCACGCTCCTGCATGCCTCGTGTCAGAGATCAGCTGTCAAATCTGACGAGCATCTATGGCGCTGGCACCAAGGCCTCAGCCTCTCATGCTCCATGTCCCTCAGCCTTGCTGGTTGAGCTCAGCTGGGACAACCCCCTGACCCCACACTCACCTACCCCGAGTCCTGGCCCGGCACAGCTCAGGCCCCATCGTGCCACAAGCAGATGGGGGGATAAAGGGAGAGGACACGTCACCAATATCAAAGTCAAGCACATGGCGGGAGCGTCTGTCTCATGCATGAGAGGGCTGGGCTGGGGGAAGCAGAGAGGAGTGCAAAACGGGATGGAGGCAGGAACCACCGCCCGGACCCTCAGAGCCAGAGAGCAGCCACCGGCCCTGGAGTCACCTTGGCTTCCCCTGTAGAGGGATACACAGCCTGGAGGAGATTCTGCCTTTCCTACAACACAGTGAAGGCCACTAAAAGCTCTGGAGGAGGGGGAGGGGCTACCTGCAGGGACAGCAGATGACACGAAGCCCTGGGGTTTGGCTTCAGTGAACTTCTTCCCCCAGCAGGAGGAATACCCCACCACTACACACACACACACACACACACACACACACACACACACACACAAATTCTTGCATGAGTGAAAGGGGATGTCCCTTACACCCTTTGAGGGCAAAAGCCCTCAACCCAGTGTCTCCAGAGCAGCCATGGGACGGGGGTGGGTTGGGGTCCCAAACACCCACCAGAGTTGTATGTCTGTACTGGATTTCCTGGTGGCAGCCTGGGCTCTAAGCAGATGAGCTTCCGAAAGCCCCTACTCCCTTGGCCAGCTTTGAACAGCCATTATGTCTGGGTCCAGGGAAGAGGCCATCTTTGGATTTGCTGGGGGCCCCAGATCTTAGTAGGAAGGAAGAAAAGAACCTCGCAAAGCCTCCAGTTTCCTGGGCTCCTCCACGCGGGGGCAGCCAGGTCTGCAGATCCACAGGGAAGAAAGCCTGGAAATGAATGCTGATCCCCAGCAGGTGGAGAGGAGTCAAAAGCATCCCCGAAGTGCACTGTCTGGGAGTCCTAGACCCGGGACAGGTGAAGGGCACCTGTCTTCAGCCTTTAATGATCTAGGGAAGCCATTCTCTCTGAAGGCCGAGGGAGCCTGGAGTGGTAGGAGAGGCAAGGCAGGCCCCTGTGGTCGGAGAGTGCCTTCTGGATACAGCCACAGTTTGCTTTCATTATGCAAGGCAGAGAGGAATGTGTTGCTAGACACAGCACTACCACCGAGACAGGGGCGAGACAGTGCTGTGGCATGCACAGGGTTAAAAACAGTTGCCGTGGTGGCTCATGCCTGTCATCCCAGCACGGTGGGAGGCCGAGATGGGTGAATCACCTGAGGTCAGGAGTTTGAGACCAGTCTGGCCAACGTGGTGAAACCCCATCTCTACTAAAAAATACAAAAATTAACTGGGCATAGTGGTGGGTGCCTGTAATCCCAGCTACTCGGGAGACTGAGGCAGGAGAATCGCTTGAACCCAGGAGGCGGAGGTTGCAGTGAGCCGAGATTGTGCCACCGCACTCGAACCTGGGCGACAGAGCGAGATTCTGTTAAAAAAAAAAAAAAAAAAAAAAGTTGCAGGGACTGCAAAGGATGTGGGGAAAGGACATTCCTACACAGCATGGGTGTGTGTTGAAGGGGGACAGACCCTGAACTGGGACAGCCTTCTAGGTGTGCAGGTGCAACGAGGCAGTCCCTGTCCTGTCCATGTGCAAAACGCCCAACAATCACCCATGGCTCTTGTCTACCAAACCCTACAGGCCTGCACAGGGGCATGAGGATGAAGATGCTGGGGACAGCATGAGTCCCACCTCGTCCACATCATGGAGCTCCATGCAGCCCCTCCAAAGTGGTGACGCAACAGAAAATGTAACGCGATGCTGTCACATTTTTAAAAGCAAATCACAGAACAATACGCAGATCATGATGCCATTTCTGAAAAAACAGAATTTAAAAAGATTCTCTCTGTGCACATTTATCTGCAGGTACAGAGAAAGGTCTAGAAGGATAAACATCAAACCTTTCACAACGGTTAATGCTGGTGGGTGGGAGGGAAAAAACGCTTTGAATTGAATTTTTTAAAATGCATGTATTCCTTTTGAAACTAAAATGATGGTTAAGCACACAAAAGAGAATCAAAGGCTGAGAAACAATGATTTCACACACTATGTTTGCAAGAACAAGTTATCCCCAAAGCAATTCCTACGGGTTCGGCACCTGTGTTGCTTTTATAAAGCAAGCACAGTGTAATGTGTAGGCACTATTGTCCTGAATGTTTTTTCCATGAAGGTACGTGTTAAGGATCCATAACTGGCAGAAGGGCATTTAAAACGCTTTTTTTCCTTTTAAAGAGACAGGGTCTCACTATGTTGCCCAGGCTGCTCTCTAACTACCAGGCTCAAGCAATTCTCCTGCCTTGGCCACCCAAAGTGCTCAGATAACAGGTGTGAGCCACCATGCCCAGCCTGGCAGAAGGGTATTTAAATAAAGGATGAGAATCCTGGGGAAGCTTTGAGGCCATGCCAAAGAGGGACATTATGTCTACAGCGATCTATCCCAAGACTTCTGGTTATACTGCTTCAAAATTACAGATTTTGATTAGCCCAGTAAAAATGGGGCAGCTATCTCTCTCTACTGACCCAGAACACAAGAAGAGAACAGCTGGTCCGTCCCCATACCCAGCCAGGTGGCAGCTGCACAGCGGCTGTGCACGTGGCAAAGGCCAGGTGAGGCGGCCCCATCAGAAACACCGGTGGCTGTTCCGGCCCCGACAGACCCACTCCAGGGAAGGGGAGGGGAGGAGGAATGAGGCTCTGAGAGCAGACCCTGGGAGAGGCTGAGACAGGCCAGACTGCACAGCACCTGCCTGCAACCCCCCAGTGGCATTTCAATTAAAGCCACAACCCTGCAGGCCCCACCTTCCCCCAAAATGCTTTCAGATCAATTGTCCCGGAGCCTCGCTTCCACTAAAAATTACCTGTTCGTGGTGGTGTTTAGGAAGAGGTCTGTTGAAGGAGCAGCTACCCCCTCTTTTGGGGATGTAGCCAATGCGACTGGGGACAAACGGTCAGAAAGGGCAGGTAAGGGATGCACAGGGGTGGGTCGGTCACCAGGGAGTGGCAGACACTCACGCTCCTCCTTACGCCCGGTTCCCCCCCAGTGTCTGACTAACCCCAGAACAGTGAGACCATTGTTTTGCCCCAAGATGGGGAAAGAATGAAATTCAGGATGTGGAACAAGGTGACCTATTTATAAAGCCTCCTTTCACCTGAAGATCACGTAACTTCCCTCCCTCTGCCGCCCGTCTCACACACCAGTGGTGGCAGCCCAGGATTCTGCAAGAGAAACATGCCCCGAGCGATCTGCTATTTTATCAGAATGAACCTCTGCAGCCTGGCTCAGCCGCCGCCTGGGCTCTGCCTGCTCACTGGGCTCCTGTGCTCCCTCCAGCATCCTGAACATGAGTGGCAGGGACACTCTTGGTGGTGGAAGGGCTCAGGGAATGCTCCGTGCTGGCTGGGCCATGGAGCCCCTGGCAAAGGGGCCACCGCCAGCAGGGCTTGTGACACGTGGTTACCACCCTCCACCCCTCACCCTACCAACCGCCAACTTGAGGAGGGACCCCTCAAACAGGGATATAAAAATAAGTCTGTGCCCCTAGAATCAACAGGATCCTTCTGGAAAGTTCTGACAAGTGATTTTGGAGAGAAAATCCCACACGGTCCAGAGCTCTAGCCGCTGACCTCAAAAGACCCAAAATGCACCTGCTGTAAACGCCTATGGAAGGGCCCAGATGACTCACAGCACTTTCAGAGGGCTCGAATCAGTGGAGCCACAGCCTGGGAAACCAGCATGATATTCATATAGAGACTGAAAATTACAATAAATCGCAGCTGTAGCCTAGGCAGGGTGACGAGGACAACGAACTGTGCCTGGTGCAGACGAGAAGCCAGTTCTTGGAGGGACCCCAGGGACAAACAGCAACCTTCCCGAAAGGTGACCCAGATAGCAGCAGACATGCTGTCCCACGGCAATGGGAATAAAATGGAGACTATGGACCACCAACACTGCCTGGCCTCGGGGGTCACACACTGGGTCCACCTGGTTCACACAGGCGGTGGGTCGCCCCAAAGAGTAGAGGCAGAAAGCCAGGGCCAACAGCAGCCCCACGGCCATCTCCAAGAAAAGAGTCACCAACAGGATACCCACGGGACAGGCTCAGAGACCTGGTCCTCCTCGCCCTCTGATCCCCGGCAGCTCCCCAGAAGGCAGGAGACGGGAGCTCGAGGCAGGGTGGATCCGGTGGGCCCAGTGACTCCCAGGAGGAGGCTCTGCAGAGAAGCTGGTTCTCTGGAAGGGCCTTGCTCCAGCCTAGCCTCCCGAGGGACTCCAGAGCTCAGGGTTGCCTGGCTGAGAGGAGGAGGCTGGAGTGCATCCAAAGTCTGCCACTTCCCCCCAACAAGGCAGTCTCCTGGACACAGGGGATCCAACCAAACCCAGGCTTTCAGGGTGCCAAGGCCTGAATGGGAGGCGGTGACACACTGATCTCTCTCTGTGGGATGTGCCAGCTGGCAAAGGTCACCTCTGGGAGTGGTCCTTGGGTCACCCTCATGTCCCTCCAGGGATAATAAGCAGGAGGGTAACCAGGAAGGGGCTGGGGAGAGGATCTGAGGACTCAGGAAGCATCAACCCAGAGAGATTTCAGGGGTCATCACCCAGCCTACATGAGAGTCAGGGGGCCGGGTATCCACGCGTTCCCCCCTGAGGCCCAGGCGGCTGCCCTCAAACCACCTGGGGGAATAGGAAGGGCAATGTTCATGATTTCACCACAGAATCGCCTAACTAAAGCTCCAGGCACAAAGTAGGAGCTTCATACATGCCGCTCCCTGCCCTCCCCTTGCCGCCTCTCAACACCTGAGGCTATCGGGGGACACCTGATAGCTTGGAATCTTGAATGCCAAGTGTAGGAGAGCACTCAGCCGGGGAATGCCATGGCAGGTGCTGGTCCTACAGCTCACAGGGGTTGTGACCCAAGTTGCTTGGCCCCGTCACCAGACCCACAGGCCTCCCTCTATCTGGCAGTGAGGAAAACAGGAAAGGCCCTGTTTTACAGGAGTGGTTCTCAAAGTGGGGTCTCAACCCGCAACATCAGTCAGCATCACCTGGGAACTCAGAGATGCAAATTCCTGACCCCGTTAGACTTTCTGGATCAGAAACTCCGTGGGGTGGCCTGAATTCTAGAGCCCTCCAGGGCACTATGATGAGGCCAGAGATTGAGAACCACTGGTTTCAAGGAATGATGCCTCAACAGTTTAGAATCTCAGATCTCTATTAAATGAAAACTATCAGGATTACACTTGTACCAGAATTTAAAAAAATTATCTTGATATGAAATATTTCAAATGTTAGACATTCTCATAAGAAATCTCAATACAGAAATGTAAAAAGCATAAAGTGTTTCCTCTCACCCACTGCCCAGGGAAGCACAGAGGTGTGTCCTTCTAGAACATTCTGGTGCATATGAGAATAGTCTATTTACAGCAAAAGATCACACTGCAGATACGAATCCACAGTTTGCTTTTTCCATCGTAATATATTAGCTCCTCCATGAAATTTATGTTAGTGGCTGCATAATATCCCATTATGTGCTATTATAATTTTGGTGACATTCCCTCTTAGATGGACATCTAGGCTGTTTGCTGTAATCACGGTCATGTGTGGGGAGTTAATTATTTCTCCATAACAGGATGGCCTTAGAGCAGCTTCTTTTAATTTAGTTCACAGCCACCTCTCCTCTTACCGCTCTCAAAATCTTGGACCTCGGGACCATCCGCCCCACCATCTACTTTTAGAAGAAAATCAAGTGTCCAAGTAACCCACCTCCAGATTCCTGATCTTTGCAACTGACTGAGGCAAGCCCAGGGTGGTGGGGAGTGTCTGTGGAGATAGCTGGACTGGAGGTTTCTCAACTGGACCTCGACTGGATCTCGGCCAATGAACCTGAGAGGATTGTAAAAGGACTTAGGCTGTGCGCCTCCTTGTGCAACCCAATCGCCATTTCCCGTGTGGGATTTCACGGAACTGAGCAGGATGCCAAGGGAGGGGTAAATCCCGGGGCCTCCCAGGCAGGTGGTGAATAAAAAAAGGACTTCAACATACTTTTCAGGCCACAGTAACCTTCGGGCACTTCCTCTTACATGCCAGAGGTCTCCCTCCTCCAATTCCATCAACCTGGAACACACGGGTCAATACTCAAGAGGGGAGGGTCCCAGCAAGTTCAAAGGCAGTGAATAAATTCATCCTCAACTTCCCAGACAAGTAGAAAGGCCTGGGGGCCAGAATGGCATGGCACCAGCTCGTCACATATAGGATAAGGCAAGGAGTGTGGAAGTGCCTCCCCAGCTAGCGAGTGGAGTATTACCCACCAAAAATGCTAATGGGGGCTGGGTGTGGTGGCTCACACCTATAATCCCAGCACTTTGGGAGGCTGGGGTGGACAGATCTCTTGAGCCCAGGAGTTCAAGACCAACCTGGATAACATAGGGAAACCTTGTCTCTACAAAAAATACAAAAATTAGCTGGGTGTAGTGGTACATGCCTATAGTCTCAGCTACTTGGGAGGCTGAGGTAGGAGGATTGCTTGAGTCCAGAAGGTTGAGGCTGCAGTGAGCCAAGACTGCGCCACTGCACTCTAGCCTAGGCAACAAAGTGAGACTCTGTCTCAAAAAAACAAAAAACAAAAAACCTGCTAATGGGAAGGATCTCTGTACAAGAGGGCAAGGGAAAAGGTTTCCTATGTCAAGTGAAAAAAGGGTCATAACTGCATCTGCCCTGAGACTAAAACCTAGAAAAAACTGTATTGGCATACTCAGGAGAGAGGTAGAAAGGAGCCTGGAGAAATGAAAATGTCGCTGTGTTTAGAGTGGTGAGCTTATGAGTTCCCTCCCTTTTAAATTTCTTTACTGTTGTTTTGTTACTGTTGCAAAAACACAAATGGATGAGCCCGAATGTCCATCGATGGACGCATGGATAAACAAATTGTGGTATACACATTCAGTGGAATATTATTCAGCCATAAAAGTACTAGTGCATGCTACAGTGTGAATGAACCCCAAAAACTTTAGATTAATGTGAAGGAAGCCAGATATAAAAGGCCACACATTGTATGATTCCCTTTCGATGAAATGACCAGGATAGGCAAATCCATAGAAACAGAAAGCAGACTGGTGCTTGCCTGGGGCCAGGAAGCAGGGGGACGGGAAGTGGCAGAGGTCTCTTTTAGGGGTGATGAAACTGTTTTGGGACTCGAGCCTCTTTTAGGGGTGATCAGACTGTTTTGGGACAAGACAGAGGTGGTAATATACCATATTGTGAATGGACTGAATGCCACCGAATTGTACTCTGAAAAAGATGAATGTTAGGTGAATTTCACCTCAATAAAAAAATAAATAAATAAATAAATGGATGAAAAATGTCCACCTCTCCAAGATCCACATGGACAGGGGGTGGGTGTGGATGGGGCTGCAGGGCAGAGAGAGGCACAACCTGGCTGGTTGGACTGGGCTTGTTAGCCCAGAGTTACACAAAAGGACACCGTTAACGACGCTCAGATGTGGGGAGTAAAGAGCCTTTGAGAGCAGAATTGCTGCAGGCCAGGCCTCTGCCCCTCCCCTTTCTGTTCTCCAGAGGAAAAAGTGCAGTGCCGTGGTTTGGCAGCCCTTGCTGCCCCGAGACAGCACCTGTAGACCGAGTTTCTCCGGAGTTCGGGATGTGTGCCTGCATCTCCACCCCTGGGCCCAAACTGTGGTCTGGGGAGGGGATGACCCTGCGGGCTGGCGGGGGATGAGGACATGGGAGAACCGATGTCAGGGTGATCCCTACCCCGGGAACAAGGCAGGATGAGGCAGGAGAGGAACGTTTGGATTCCTAGGCGCCTACTTTCTCACTGAGCAGGTCGACACCCTGAGGCAGCTCCAAACTGGCAAAGGCCCTACCTTCTGCTATCAGGGAATCACCCAGCCACCGGGATCCTCCGTGCTCTCCCACGGATGATGCTGGAGCCTGACCGCCACTATCAGCTGTACCATGGAGTGTCTGCCCACAGCTAGGGGTGCCCCAGGCTGATCACAGGGTCTCTGGACTTGTCGCTATGCAAACCTCTTCTCATGGGCTGCATTTCTTCATTCTCAGGTGGAGGGGTCATCGCTCACAGGCCTGGCACAGCCGTGCCCACGGATCCTCTCCTGGCCAGGCTAGCTCACACGGAACATGGGAAGCCGGCTGAGAACTCGACCATCCGAGGCCTGTGCGCTGAGTTGCTTGCTCATCCATCCCACAAATATCTGTTAAGCCCTTAAGACAGGTTAGAATGAGCTTCTCAAGACCTTGCTTTGTTTCTCAGTCCCTAAGTGCCTCAACAAGGTGGTCAATTCAAAAACACAGGCCAACTAGGCTGGGCACGGTGGCTCACACCTGTAATTCCAGCACTTTGGGAGGCTGAGGTGGGCGGATCACCTGAGGTCGGGAGTTTGAGACCAGCCTGACCAACATGGAGAAACCCCATCTCTACTAAAAATACAAAATTGGCTGGACGTGGTGGCGGACACCTGTAATTCCAGTTACTTGGGAGGCTGAGGCAGGAGAATCACTTGAACCCGGGAGGTGGAGGTTGCAGTGAGCTGAGATTGCACCATTGCACTCCAGCCTGGGCAACAAGAAGGAAACTCTGTCTCAAACAAAAACAAAAACAAAAACAAAAACAAAAACACAGGCCAACGTGGTTAGTGTTCAGGAAGGGAGAAGAGGCCTTCCCCTGAACTGCTAGAAAACATCTTCCCCAAGGGGAAACTGGAAGGAACAAACAACATGGACAAGATGTCACCGGCAGAAGTGACCCAACCCGAGAGATGGTCTGGCAATGTTCAGCTGGTGAACAGTGGGAAAACACCCAAGTCCAAATAATGTGCCTCAGGGCTGGAATTCATTCCGAAAGTATTAAGCACCTACTGGATACACAGAACAGGCAGAACTTGCTGCCCTCAGGGAGCTTACTGTCTAGTGGGGGGAGGCAGGCAACATCCAATCATTTGAACAATGAGTGCAAAAGCTTCAGGGGAAGGGGCTGCTGGCAGTGGTTCTGCCCGCATCTCCGAACTCTCCCCCAGTGCCTCCCCCATGCCCTTGGGAAGCGGTGGCAGCTTGGGCATAGGTCTGCAGTGTACTGGTGGGGACGGGTTTGTGCGCCCTGCTTCTCTGTTCTGACGCCAGAGGGCCAGGACCTAAGCACTGCGGGAAGTTTCTCAGAAAAGTAACTTGGATCTGGGGTGTGCCTATTCCATTTATCACATTTTGAAAACACAAGGGGAAAAAAGGGGAACTGGAAAAAAGGGAAATTGGCCCAATATCCATTGAATGGGCTAGTCCAGGACAGCAATCAGGGCCGGAAGAGGAAGAGACAAGAACAGAGGCACTTGCTTGTCCCGGCAGAGTCAGCCCAGTGTTGGAAACTGAAGCCCAGGACTGGCCTTTTGAGCTAGACAGTCTTCTCCCGTTCCTGCTCTGCCTCCCCGCACCGCAGCCAGGTACACACGAGGACTACAAATGTGCATTTCATGTGCTTGCCTTGCTGGGCAGAGCTGCTCCGCAACATCAGACAGGGTGCCTTGAGAAAGGTATTTCCTCTGCGAGCTGGACTTTCCATAAAATAAAAAACAGCAGCATGTTACCTTTGCAGGCAGAGGGGCGAGCAGGGGACGGTTGCGTCCCACGCCCCTCAGTGGCAGGGAAGGCCAGCCACATCACAGCACAGGCGGCTCAGACCACAGACCCAGGTGCTGTGGGGACCCTCCCCAGCCCCACAGGTTGCCGTCTTCCCGCCAGGCGTGGAGTTTCCACAGCTGGAGGAGGACCAACGTCCTCTCCGCCGAACACACTAACTATTTCTAACATGGTCCCAAGTTTCCGTTCCCATATCAAAAGCGCCTCTTTTCTGCTGAGGCAGCAAGACCTGCCAACAAAACAAGCCGCTGGGACCCACGTTTTCATAACACAACGCCTTGCCTTGAAATGCACTACAGTGAATCACTGAGGTTTAATTGTATCGGCAGCTGGGCCGGTGGCAGGAATCCGTGTGAAAGTTAGACCGCGGGGCTTGGGCCAGTCCCCAAACACCAGTGTCCCTGCCCTCCCCACCAGGCCCCTCCTCTGCTGATTGACAGCACCCCTTCTCTAGGCCCCCAAATGGAAAACCAGACAGGAGTGAGAGCCTGCCCAAGGAGAGTCTGTCTCCTTTCTTGAGAACAGTTCCTGTAGGGGCGAGGGAACCAGTCACGCTGTGTGCCCTGCACCCGGGGACCCTAGGGCAGCCCACAGACTGTCAGCCAGGAGCTTGCTGGAAATGCAGAGCCTCGGGCTACCACCCCTGAATGGCACTGGCCCCAGACCTCCGGGTGACCCGCGTGCCCAGCTGGTTCAGCGCTGTCGGTGGGGGTCCTCCCGAGGTGGGGGGCTGGAGGAAACACACATGAGAAGCAAAAGGCAGAGGGGCTTCCATCCTTCTCCAAGTCAATCCTAAAATACAACTGACCTGAACCAGCCACATCTAGAGGCCGACCTGTGCCACGGAAGGAGCAGGCAGCATCCCCTGTCCTGCTGCCAAGTCCACAAGAATGGGGGGCAGGGCACATAAACAGGCTGCGATCCCCTTGCCCAGACCCTGTAGAAGCTGTCAATCACTCAGGGTCTGGGAAGACAGAGGTCAGGGCAACCCTGCTGGAGGCCCCTCCCCTCCTCACAGGCTCCCCGCTCTCCACCCTCCAAGCCCCTGACAGGCCCTCTCAGCTTCTCCAACGGTCCCTTAGACACGAGTGGCCACACCAGCCCTGCTAGTTCTTAAGAACCACATGAGTTAACAACCCCACCTGACAGGAATCCCATCTGTGTGGGATCTTCCAGTGCCCCCTCCTCCACGGAGCCTTCCCTGGTTGGCCTCCACTGCCGCCGTCTCAGAGCACCTCTCCTTTGGCTCCAAACTCGCCCCGGAATTATCTCAGGACCCTGGGTCCTGCCAGAACCTGGCCTGGCTGTCAGTCACGGCCCTGAGTCCTAGTTGAAGTCCACGCCCCACCCGAGACCACCCACATGTGGCTGGCCAGTGAGCGTTCTCATGGTGTCCCAGATACCTACCGGGGGATCTGGAGTTCTCGAATGTTCCAGGCAAGTGCCTGGGAAAAGACCCAGGAGAAAAGCCCCACAGGTCCTCACCACTGGGGGAAAAATGACAGAAGAGGGGTGAGGGCAGCACCTCCGGAGCCCCCGCAGTAGGGGGCCTCCCTGCTGTGTCCCCAGGCCTGCCTTGCCTGGGCTGGGTCAGCCCTGGCCCAAGCAAGCTCCACCGTCTCCAAGGGGAAGCGGCCCTTGGTTACCACTGGCCTGGAGAACCAGAAGGCAAAACAAACACTGGAGGCCGCTCCCGGGCCCAGACTCGCTCCTCACTGCTGGGAACAATTACAAGGTAATCGGCCAGGTTTTCCAGAGTTCTCCAGAATGGGGCCAGGGTGTCCACACTCCTGTCCTGCGGCTGCTGCACCCTCCCCCAAGACCCAGAGACCCCTTCATCCCATTCAGGAAAGCACAGCAGAGCAAGGCGGGTGCCCCCCAGGAAGTCGGGGCGAAGGCAGAATTGTGGCCCGCGCCACCCACGTTTCACAGCCATGAAGTCACATGGGGGAAGTGACGCCCCCCTCAGACCTCAAAAGGCAGCACTGAAGACCCCAGCCCTGCCTGCAGGGCCAGACTCAAAGGTGAAGCCGGTACAATTCCCTTCCCAGACCCTTTTCCAGCCGTGGCCAACTCTCTGGTTCCCAGGCAACTTGTCCTGAAATGAACAGAAACTCACAAGCAAAAGAGAAAGTACACTTCCTCCTGGGAGAGGCTGGGGCTGGCAGGAGAGTGGCCAGGGCAGCATCTGGCTGTGCCCCCTGCCCTCCCCAGCAAGTGCTGTCCTGGGGGGCCTTAGGTGCAGTGACCCCCACAAGTGCTGTCGTGGAGGGGCCTTAGGCGCAGCCAGGATAGCCTGGGCATGGATCCCCAACTGCCTCCTGTCACAGCACACTCAGAGCCCCCAGACAGTCACGAACCTCCTCCCTGGGGACAGGGTCTTCCCCTGGGCAGGGGCACCCCACAAAGGGGTCCTAGGGAGCCCACAGCCAGGGCCTTGGCTATGTCCCAGGTCTCCATGAGCAGAGGCCTGAAGAAACGGGGTAGGGGAGAGCTGAGCGATACCCCCCTCCCAACCTCCCTGTCTCCAGGTCTTGTGGGAGGAGGGAGGGGACAGGGGACCTGCAGGGAGAGATGTTGGCCCCTCCCCCATCTGAGCACTCAATGTCTTCCAGGAACCAATTCAAGCCATGCTCTCTCTGCCCTGCACCCCAGCTGAGGAGGTGGGAGCATCTCCATCCCTGCCTTTTTTCAGAGACAGGTTGCTGACCTTGGCCAGAGTGTTAGCAGCAGATCCATAGCCCTTCCGCACAGGAAGAGACACCAGGTCACTCTCTTAAGTTACCCCTCCCGCCCCTAAAGGCACTCTTAGATACGTTTTTCCCCGTGCTTGTCTCTGGCTAGAGCAGCTGCCCTGGCTTCATGGGGCCTCCTCCCAGGAGAGAGACAGAGACAGAGTAGGGGAGCATGAGGAGAATGAAGGGAGGCAGGGAGAAGGGAGGTTCATCCTTTCCAGTGGCTCTGCAGCCTCCACGGATGTTGGCTCAGGGCCCCAGTGGCCAGGGTGTCCCCATCAGGAGGGTGGCCTGAGGCTCTGAGTGGGTGCCACCCCCGGAAAGGTACCTAAGTGGGGACCCCACCTCCGCAAGGCTGGAGGCACAGCACTCACAGCTGAAGGGGAGAAAAGCCCGCAGAGGGCTGGGGTGTGAGATTAGGGTGCACCTCTCCCCTACCCCCAGCCTTGCCCTGTTCTCCCATCCTCCCAAAGAGGGCTTCCTGTCTCCAAACCACGGAGGCCTTAAAGTTAAAACGAGTGAACAGTCTCACTGGCTAGGTGGGCAGGTGGCTGGCCAGGCGTGAGGTGCCCGCCCTGGCCACACTCCTCCCTTGAGTGTCAGGAGCCCTCTCCTCTTCCCCCGGCTAAGCCCCCGGCCTTGACCTCTTAGAGGGTCTTCAGAGCCAACTCCTGCCCTCCACGCCACCTCAGAGGGGGAGGCCGTTGAGTTGGAGCTAATACCGGGGATTAGGGGCTCAGATCCTGACTTCGATGTGCTGATACCATAAATGGACCGTTTCTAGGATAACCAGATGGAAACGACCAGAAAGCACCCCTTCCCCTCTCGTGTAGGCCCCTCGTCATCTCTTTCCACTGGGACAAGCAGAACTGATGGAAGAGTTTCTTAGAATGCCATGAGCATTTGGGGCAATGATGCCAGGGAGAGCTAGAAACATGGTCTGCAGCCAGATGCCAAGGGCCTTGAGTGCCACGATAGGGAGTCAGGCCCCAGCGCTGCAGAGCAGCCCCTCAGTGGGGACCAGCAGGCACCAGAAGGAGAGGTGGCAGGTCAGAAGGCTCCTTCCCCAAACTCACCCGCACCCCCCTGGGTCTCTGGACAGAGACTATAGAAAGAAGTATAAATGGAGATGGAGGGCTAGTGTCCCCCTCTTTCCGGGGAGCAGTGCAGTTCCACCACCTAATGATAAGACAACGAAGGGCAGTGGTTCCCTGAATGCAGCAACCGATGCCCTTTTATTGTCTCAGAGTGAGGGACCTGCCCGAGCCGGCCAGGAGTTGCGTCCTCACTAGCCCAGCACTACGGGTAAACCCAGGCAGTGGCCTCCGGCCCCTGCCCCAGCCCCAGACTCTTCCTTGAATGCACACAGGCAGATGATCCCCCACTCCTCTTTCTTTTGCTTTGCGGGAAGTAGTAAAGAACCAGGAGGAAAAATTAGAAAATTGGTTTTCAGTAAACAGAAAATTCAAAGTGAGTTAACAACCCAAGAAACAACATTTCAAATCAACAGCATGAGAGAGCGCTGCTCATTTTTCACCTACAGAGATGAGAACAATAAATGCCTACCCTGGAAGACTGCAGAGAGCCTCAGAGAAGAAAATGAACAGACACGAAGAGTCTAACAGTTCCCAGCACACAATAGGTCCTCAAACAGTGCCAGATGCTTACACAGCTCGGCATGGGGCACCCCTGAGTACCTTGTACTTGATATGTATTCATGGATTAGGTGGTGGCTATTGTGTGCACATGACATTCAGAGGGTAGAAACTCCAAAGATCATCTTCCAGCCACTGACCAAGGGACTAGAGAGCGACAACATTCTTTCTTTGTTTTTTCCACGGACAGGGTCCTGCCCTGTTGCCCAGGCTGGAGTGCAGGGGCACAATCATGGCTCACTGCAGCCTCAACCTTCTGGGCTCAAGCGATCTTCCCGCCTCAGCCTCCCAAGTACCTGGGACTACAGGCATGCACCACCACGCTCAGCTAGTTTTTGAGTTTTTGCAGAGATGGGATCTCGCTCAGGCTGGTCTTGAACTCCTGGACTAAGTAACCCTCCCACCTTGGCCTCCCGAAGTGCTGGGATTACAGGCGTGAGCCACTGCACCCAGTCCCACAATGTTTTTTTTTTTGTTTTTTTTTTTTTTTTTTGAGACAGAGTCTCGCTCTGTCACCCCAGGTTGGAGTTCGGTGGTGTGATCTCAGCTCACTGCAACCTTCGCCTCCTGGGTTCAAGTGATTCTTCTGTCTAAGCCTCCCAAGTAACTGGGATTACAGGTGCTCACCACCACACATGGTTAATTTTTGTATTTTTAGTAGAGACAGCATTTCACCATGTTGGCCAGGCTGGTCTTGAACTCCTGACCTCAGGTGATCTGCCCACCTCAGCCTCCCAAAGTGCAGGGATTACAGGCGTGAGCCTATAATTGTAATTTCTACAGGCCCCGTAGAAATCAATATGGCAATTCCTCAAAAAACTCAAAATAGAATTACCATATGACCCAGCAAATCCACTTCGGGGTGTTCACTCAAATAAATGCAAAGCAGGGCCTTGAACAGGTATTTGTACACCCATCTTCATAGCAGCATTGTTCACAAAGGCTGAAAGGTGGAAGCGACCTGTGTCCATGGACAGATGAACGGAAAAGCAAAATGGGGCCCATCCCCACGATGAAATATTACTCAGCCTTAAAACGGAAGGACATTTTGATACATGCTATATGAGTGACTCCTGAACACGGTATAGGAAGTAAAGTAAGCCAGTCACAAAAAGACAAATACTGTATGACTGCACTTAGACGAGGTACCTAAGACAAGCGGATCCATAGAGACAGAACGTTGAATGGCGGTTGCCAGGGACTCCAGGGAGCAGGAATGGGGGGTCAGTGACTAATGGGCACAGAGTTTCCATTGGGGAAGATAAGAAAGTTCTGGAGATGGACAATGCTGATGGTTGTACAACAATATGAAGGTACTTAATGCCACTGAATTCTTAAAAATGGTTTTAAAATGGTAAATTTGGCCAGGCATGGTGGCTCACGCCTGTAATCCCAGCACTTTGGGAGGCTGAGACAGGTGGATCACTTGAGGCCAGAAGTTCGAGACCAGCCTGATCAACAAGGCGAAACCCTGTCTCTACTAAAATTACAAAAATTGGCCAGGCACGGTGGCTCATGCCTGTAATCTCAGCACTTTGGAAGGCTGAGGTGGGCGGATCACCTGAGGTCAAGAGTTCGAGACCAGCCTGGCCAACATGGTGCAACCTGTATCTATTAAAAATACAAAAATTAGCCAGGCATGGTGGCGGGTGCCTGTAATCCCAGCTACTCGGGAGGCTGAGGCAGGAGAATTGCTTGAGCCCGGGAGGCGGAAGTTGCAATGAGCCAAGATCGCACCACTGCACTCCAGCCTGGGAGACAGACTCTGTCTCAAAAAATAAATAAAATAAACTGTTAATTTTATGTTACATGTATTTGCTACAATTGAAAAATGCTTTGTTTTATATAAAAATAAACAGAAACCTGAGATATGGAGATTAGGTGATGAAAGGAGTCCCTCTGTCCTGATGCCACTGGGACAAAAGCGAAAAAGTGTGAAGGAATGTGGCCGAGCATCCCTGGCCAGGCCCCACCTGCCTCTACGCCAGTCAACAGCCAGGTCGTCTCTACCTTCAGCTGTTTTCCCAGGAGCCACGCTGGAGAGGAAAACCAGCTGGGCAGAGGGAGAATGTTGCTATTTATTTGGCTCATGGGCTCCTTGGGCCTCTTTGGCAACCTCTTCTCCTTTCCGTTGGAATAAAAAAAAAAAAGGACTGTGCTCTTCCCCGGGCCGCTTTGGGGGGTCAGCCTACACTGGATGAGGCTGTTCACAGCAGGCTCACACTGCAGGCACTTCAGGAAGCTGGCAAGGAGGGCTGGGTATGGTGGCTCACGCCTGTAATCCCAGCACTTTGGGAGGCCGAGGTGGGCGGATCACCTGAGGTCAAGAGTTCAAGACCAGCCTACCCAACATGGCCAAACCACGTCTCTACTAAAAATATAAAAATTAGCTGGGCATGGCGGCATGCACCTGTAATCCCAGCTACTTGGGAGGCTGAGGCAGGAGAATCGCCTGAACCCGGGAGGTGGAGGTTGCAGTGAGCCAAGATCACACCACTGCACTCCAGCCTGGGTGACAGAGTGAGACTCTGCCTTAAAAAAAAAAAAGAAGCTGACAAGAAGACAGAATTGGCAGGAAGTAGAAGTGGACTTGAAAAAGGAGATAAATGCATATAAGACCAGGCCCTAGATGGCTAAGAATTGGGGACGGGCTGCTGTCCAGAAAGTGACACATGGCTGTGCTGGTCCCTCTGGGAGCAGACACTGAACGGGGTAGACCAAGGTTCTCACCGAAGAAGGTGGGTTCCATGTTTCTGGCCATTTTTCTGTGGAATATGCACCCGGGAGGCTGATTCTTGGACCCTGGGTGTTTGCTGTGCCTGACGCAGCCCATGAGGGCAGGAGCTCAGTCAGCACTTGTTGGTGGATAGCACTGAAACCAAGTCTCAGCCACGGACCCCAAGATGGGGCCCAGGCCAGGACCACCCGCGGCCGATGCCCTCTCCTGCTGCCACCACACTTCCTGTGGTCTCCGTCACCCTCCATGCATTCAGGCTGCAGAAGCAGCAAGTTGACCTCACGCCTAGACTCTGCAGGGAAAATGCTCTTGCAAAATCATGACCTCCTAATCAATAAATTGAATGGGCCTAAAAAACAAGCATCCTCTCTCTACCTCTCAACTGTATCTGAAGATACCACCATGCCCTTGGCCTGAAATGCTCCTAGCTTTGTGACAGTATGTGAGTCACTCTCTAAGGTTCTGTCCCAGCTCCTCTGCCTATTCTTCCTGCTATTTACACACAGATGTTTTGGAGGGTCTCTCCCTCCACAGGGCCTCCCTCCGTGGGATCCTTTGCTCTCATGCACCAGGGAGTGTCTGCTTGTGAACTTGACGTGTCCACCAAATACCGCTCCCAAATAGCGGTGACCCTGCCTCCACTCATACATCCCTGTAGACTCAAATGGCCCCCTCCTGGCCTCTACAATGCTGCCAATTTCTATCATCAACCTCCAGTTCACCCAGATTCAAACCCCTCATCTCCCTCGATTCCTCCTCTTCTTGGCTTTCCACATTAGCACCGAACGTTGTAAATTGCTCCCCCCATACTTGCTCACTCCCACCTTCACTCTCACGGCTTAAGTCATCGCTTGCAAGGCCACTGCAAGAGTCTCCAAGTCCCTTAGATCTCAGCCCACTCAAACAGATCTTCCTAAAACGCTCCCATTGAGACTTTTTTTTTGGGGGGGGGTAGAGATGGGGTCTCACTATGTTGCCCAGGCTATTCTCAAACTTCTGGCCTCAAGCAATCCTCCCGCCTTGGCCTCCCAAAGTGCTGGGATTTATAGGCATCAGCCACCTCGCCTGGCCAAGGCTTTTTTAAATTTTGAAAATCTGTAATTCAAAGATGTACAAAAGAGTCACATATTTTCAACACTCAAAACAAACTGTCAACAGTTTGGCACATTTGTTTTCGGTCCTTTTATTACACAATAGTCAAATAGCCAGAGGACTGGAACAGACAATACAGAGAAAAAGTAAATGCAAACAGTAAGTAAACTTGCAGGAAAAGAAGCTCAACCTCCCAAGGAGACAAAGGGACATAAATGAAAAGCAGTAATGAGATCGCATGTTGCACCCTCCAGATTGCTACAGAGTCAATACAGAGATGGTGCCTCCTGTCTACAGGAAGCGGAAAGCAAGTACCAGCGTGGCTGGTGGGATCTGAATCCAGTATCTTCGGGGAAATGAACGGGCAACTGATCCAACAATTCCACCCCTGCTGCATGAACCCATAAGAACAAGAGTGCCGGCTGGCCACGGTGACTCACGCCTGTAATCCCAGCAGTTTGGGAAGCCAAGGCAGTGGATCACCTGAGATCGAGAGTTCGAGACCAGCCTGGCCAACATGATGAAACCCCGTTTCTACTAAAAATACAAAAAATTAGCCAGGCATGGTGGCGCACGCCTGTAATCCCAGCTACTCGGGAGACACAGGCCAGAGAATCGCTTGAACCTGGGAGGCAGAGGTTGCAGTGAGCCGAGATCGTACCACTGTACTCCAGCCTGGGCAACAAGAGCGAAAGTCCGTCTCAAAAAAAAACAAAAAAAACAAAAAAAAGGCCAGGTGCGGTGGCTCACGCCTGTAATCCCAGCACTTTGGGAGCCTGAGGCGGGTGGATTGCGAGGTCAGGAGATCGAGACCATCCTGGCTAACACAGTGAAACCCCGTCTCTATAAAAATACAAAAAATTAGCCGGGCGTGGTGGTGGGTGCCTATAGTCCCAGCGACTCGGGAGGCTGAGGCAGGAGAATGGTATGAACCTGGGAGGCAGAGTTTGCAGTGAGCCGAGATCGCGCCACCGCACTCCAGCCTGGGGGACAGAGCGAGACTCCGTCTCAAAAAACAAACAAACAAAAACAAACAAACAAACAAAAAAACAAGAGCACCAGTAGCAGAAGGAGATCCATAAACAGGTGTTTATGACAGAGGTGCGGCCACTTCCTGCCACTCCAAATCGAGTGCACGGTCATTGACAAAGGTCACTCAGGCAGGCCGCTCTGATATGTCTACAGCATGAACTGTCGTTATGCAGCAATAAAAAAGACGAGGTAGAACCACATCAGTGAGCCTGGAGACACTTCCACAAGCATTCAGCAGGAAGATCATGAAAGAATATGAAAGGAGAGCCCATTCTAATAAAATAATGGCATCCCCAAAGATACAGACATACAGGTCAGTGCAGGCAGGGAGGTATGGAACTATTCTGGGTGTATCATCCTTCAATAAAAGATTTATGGGGTTTTTTTAAGTATGTAAAAAAAAGACACAGAAAATTACAAGTGTTGGCAAGGATGTGGAGAAACTGGAACCCTTGTGTATCATGGATGGAAATGCAAAATGGCGTAGCCACTGTACACAAAAAACTCAGAATGATGATTGCACGATCCAGCGATGTACTCCACACTACTGAACTGCACGTCTTAAATGGTTAAGATGGTAAATTTTAGGTTTTTGTATAGTTTACCACGATTAAAAAAAACAGTTCAGAAGGACATGCTCCAGTCTAACATCAGTTTGGGAAGGGAGAGAGAAAGGAGGGGAGGAAGGGAAGAGAAAGGCAAACCCAAAATACTCCCCCGAACGTGTCAGGTGAAGTTAGGCATACGTGTGTCCGCGTGACAAGGTTGGCTGGCAGGACGTTACTGTGGTTTCCTTGGGGTGGTAGGAGTGAGGAGACTGGCAAATCTTTATTATTTTATATATATATATATATATATATATATATATATTTTTTTTTTTTTTTTTTTGAGATGGAGTTTCACTCTTGTTGCCCAGGCTGAAGCACAGTAGCGCAACCTTGGCTCACTGCAACATTCGCCTCCCGGGTTCAAACGATTCTCCTGCTTCAGCCTCCCGAGTAGCAGAGATTACGGGCATTCACCACCACGCCCGACTAATTTTGGATTTTTAGTAGAGACGGGGTTTCACCATGTTGCCCAGGCTGCTCTCGAACTCCTGACCTCAGGTGATTGCCCACCTCACTCTCCCAAAGTGCTGGGATTACAGGCATGAGCCACTGTGCCCAGACTGGTACACCTTTATGTGTACGTATCAGGGGTCATTCAGATTCTTCTAGATGAGCAATCACCTAGGAATTATTTACGCCACTGATCTCGGACAAACTACAGTGAGAAGAGACGCCTTGTGTCCTCAAAATGGAGGGAAGAGACCCAGCAGATGGTCAGGTTTCCCTTTTCCTCTTTGCAAAAACGTGCAATCACCTGCTCCTGGGCCACTCTGAACCCGCTGTCCTGTCATCCACAGCAATTTTCTCCCTGGACTCTAGGAATCAGTCCCAGAAAAGATTCCAAAGGCCTCATAGTATCCAAGTTTTGAGAAGAAAGGTCTGCAGAGTCACACTACCCACAGAATGTTCTCTTCTACCTCCACACCCAAGCCCACCATCCCCATGGCCCCACCGCCATCTGTCCGACGACGAGATCTGGGAGGTCTCCTGGACTCCAGCACTAACTTCTTTCTTTCTTTTTTTCTTTCTTTTCTCTTTGTTGTTGTTGTTGTTGTTGTTTTTGGGATGAGGTCTCACTCTGTCACCCAGGCTGGAGTGCAGTGGTGTGATCTCAGCTCACTGCAACCTCCCCATCCTGGTTCAAGGGATTCTCCTGCCTCAACCTCCTGAGTAGCTGGGACTACAGGCACCTGCCACCACGCCTAAGTTTTGCATTTTTTTTTTGTAGAGACAGGGTTTCACCGTGTTGGCCAGGCTGTCCAGCACTAACTTCTGAAGGGTGGCCAAGCCCATCTTCCCAAATGCTCTCCCCTACTCCCTTCCTCGATCCTCTCACCTGACCTACCCACCACCGTGTGTCACTTCCCCTGACCTCTCCATCACTGCCCTCCAGCCCTCAGCATGAAGTTCCTGGAGCGAGACACCCACACCTATCCACCCGTCCACCCATCCACCTGTCCACCCGTCCACCCATCCACCTGTCCACCCATCCATCTGNCTGTCCACCCGTCCACCCATCCACCTGTCCACCCGTCCACCCGTCCACCCGTCCACCCATCCACCTGTCCACCCATCCACCTGTCCACCTGTCCACCCGTCCACCCATCCACCTGTCCACCCGTCCACTCATCCGTCCACCCATCCATCTGTCCACCCATCCACCCGTCCACCCATCCACCCGTCCACCCGTCCACCTGTCCACCCGTCCACCTGTCCACCCGTCCATCTGTCCACCCGTCCACCCATCCACCTGTCCACCCATCCACCCGTCCGCCCGTCCGCCCATCCGCCCATCCATCTGTCCACCGGTCCACCTGTCCACCCGTCCACCCATCCAGGATCTCGCCTTTCCTCCCTCTGCAGCTGCATCTCCCCCCAGCCACAAACCCCTCAACCAGCGGCGCTCAGGCCCCGTGCAGACTGAACCACCTGCAGTGCTCCTCACGCTGCTTCATACAACTGCCCTTAGGTATCTTCAAGTCTCCCACTTGGGAGGCCGTCCCCGCCACCCTGTCCCCCAAGCGAACTCCCACACATCTGCCAGAGCTCTGGCAAGTCTTTCTGCCCTTTACTGGCAAACTCCAGCAAATGCAGGGTCCGCCCCTCTTAGGGCAGAGCAGTGGTTTTCAACCGGGGTGATTTTACTACCCTCCCTCCCTTACCCCAGTGTACCCCAGGGGATTTGGCAATGTCTGGAGATACACGTGGGGATCACAAGTTGGGGTGGCGTCTGGTGGGTGGGGGCCAGGGATGTTGCTAAACGCCCAGCAATGCCGACAGGCCTCACATCGACAATTCCCCTGCCCTGTGTCAACAGTGCCATGTTGGGAAGCCCTGATGCAGAGCGAGCTTCAGCTGAAAAGATGCAGGGTATTCCTGGGACAAAACCAACTTCACATGCCCAGAAGCACCACCTAGGACCCGATACCTGTGGCCCTGTGTCAGCTCCACGGCTTTCCCAGGCCAGAAGGGAGGTAGTGAGCTGGAGCTCAGTGCTCATCCCAACGCGCTCATCAGCCTCTGGGTTACCCCGAATGAGACGTTTACCTCTCGGGCCTTAGAGTCCCTGTTTATAAAACGGAGCACTGAAAGAAACCAGCACTTCCCCGAAGTGGCCTTGACGGATTCTTAAGGCACCTGAAATCATATCTGAGCTGGGAAAACATCACATCCGTCCTAAAGAGTCCTAAACCCATCAGCATCTAAAAGGCCCTGAGAAGTCCTGCAGCACAGAAACGCAAGGGTTCTGTTGAACTCTAGCAGTTTCCAAACTTGAAGAAATGGGACATTCTTCCCAGAGTACATCTTTGCACAACATCATGAAGGATGACAGTTTGGAGGACCTCCGGATGTCTTTGGGCTCAGCTGCTTCGAGATTCTATTGATGGGCCGGCCCTGCCTCCTCCCTCAGCCCCTGTACTGAATCCTTCAGACAGCCACGTTTGTCTGGCTCTAAAGGAGGGGGCGCGAAGGTGCACGGCAGAGCTGAGATGTTTCCGGTGTGAGGTATGGGGCTGTTCATCACCTGCTCCAGCTAAGCGAACTCTGAAACATCCACGCCACGGCTCCCAAATCCTCCCAAAGAGCAAGTGTGACTGGAGCCCCCCATTCACCAATCCCAGGTCAGGGGCTTGCACTCTGGTGAGAAACTGAGGCTGGTCCTGGGCCCCGTTAGGGCCCGTCCTCTTAAATCTAGACCAGAGTTGGGCAAATGATGCCCAGGGGCCAAATGTGGCCCACCGTCTACTTCTGGAAGTGAAGCTTTGACTGGCACACGGCCGGGCTTACGTGTTGTCTGTGGCTGCTTTCATGCTACAAATAGACTTGAGTAGTTGCGGCAGACACCATATGGTCTACAAAGCCTAAATCGTTACCATCTGGCCCTTCTGCTGACCCTTGGTTGAGGCCTTAGGAAATGGTGAAGAAACGGGTCAAATCTCTCCCCCAAACTCCCCCAAGACTCTGTCCTACTGGCTCAGGTGCCTGCATCCTGGTGCACTGGGGTGGCCAGCTGCTCCCCAAGCACAGACAAGCACTCAGATCCTGCCATCTGCCCAGCTCATGCCCAACCCTACCCTCCCGGTCTGCCCGCTCTGCCTCGTAAGGTGCATTCCCCATGGCGCAGCCTTTCCTGGGCCCCCGGTGACACCCCCTTCCCTTTACATCCCAGAACCTCATTTCCAGAAGCTACTATCCTGCTTCAGTTATGCACTTGCCTGGCGATTGACTTTTAAGTGTGTACCCGCCAAAGACATACATACCCATGCATACGTGATACTCACGCATACATGATACTCACATGCTTCTGTATCAATAGATTATATACGTTACAAAACACACATCCCCAAAATAGAAATGAAACTGGATGAGATAAAAATAGCTGCCCACACTTGGGTGGATCATCCTGTGAGTGGCCGCTCCGGAGGCCGTGGGCTTAGAGGACCATCCTGGGACCCCCTAGGACGTGCTGCCCATGGGCATTGGGGGTTGTGCTAGTCTCTTCCCCAGGAAATGACAGCAGACGCATCTAAGAATGAGGAACCATCCCAATGCCCTGCCCCGAGCACCTGCCCCTAAGCCAAGACCCCCAGGTGCAAGGAGGCTGGGGTTCTCGGGACCCAGGTGCCTTTCCAATCTGGAAGACTGGAAAAGGGTGGCAAGCAGGAAAGAAGGGGTTAGGGTCCCCCCCTCCACCTAAAAAAGGCGCCAGCTGCTCCCTTGGCAGCAAACACCCTGCTGCATCCACGGGGATTTTTGTGTTTTGACTCAGAGGCAATAAGCCTTTCCGATTAAACCAACACAGACTAAACTGCAGGAATGAGGAAGGCCCCTCAGCAGCGGCGGGCTTGCCATTTCTGCTCGGCCAGGGGGAGGGAAGACGGCAGATGGTCAGGCTGCTGTTTTTCTCTGGAGGCAGCTGACCAAGGGTGGCTCAGCCTCAGTGGCTTCCTTCTGGAAGGTGGCACAGGAGCCACAGCAAGGCCTCTGGTCCCCCAGCTTCTTGGCGCTCTCAGACTCACACCCCACGTCCCACTCGGAGCCCACCCAACCCTCCCTGACCAGTCCACCAGGGGGAACATTCGGCCACATACAGACGTGACCCTGGCGGTCTCGAGGTGAACCTCCTGCCCCCCCATTCCCTCCGGTCACGCCTTTAGCCACTGTGCCCAGGCAGTGTGAGGTGACCCCTCCAACACCACCCACTGACTTTTCTGTGGCCCCTGCAGAGACTCCAAGAGCTTCCATGGGGCCCAGTCTGAGTGGCCCCTGGGTGTCTCTGCCTCCAGTGCACAGGGAGAGTGAGGATCAGAAAAGCAACCTGCCCAGGCCTCGGGGTGGTGCTGAGCTTTCCAAGAGTCCCAGGGGACGGTTCTTTGTTCTTCAAGAAGTCTTCTCACGAGCGCCAAAGCCCAACCAAAGAAAGGCAGGGAAGACTAAATTCAGCGTCACCGAGAGCATTCCACCTGACCTTCCCACACGGCGGCCAGCCCAGCCACCCTCCTGGGGACAGATGGACTAAGGGACATGCAGGGGTGGAGTGGGACAGGTCACTGTGACCTCGTGGAGCCCACACTCCTCCTGGCCAGGACCCAGGACACTCTGTCACCTCCTTCCCCCATTCTCTCCCGCCTGCCCCACTGGTCTTCTGGCTGTTCCTGGCGCCTGACAAGCTCCTGCCTCAGGATCTCTGACTTCCCAAGTCCTCTGCCTGGCTCTGGGCACATTGGGCCTGAGGCCCCAGGTGGCCGTTCCCCCACTTCCCTCATGGCTCTGCTCTGAGGTCACCACGTCACCGAGGCCTTTCTCAGCCATCCTGCCCAAACGGCAAACATTCTCTGCCCCCGTGCCACGCTCTGAGCTTCCCCATGGAACTTCACAATGGCGTTCACTTGGTTATCTGCTCAAGACCTGTCCCCCTGTGAGAACACAGGGGCTGGAACTCAGTCTTGCTCACACTGTGCCTCAGGGCCTGGCACAGTGCCTGGCACAGAGTAAGCGCTCAATACATGCCTGCTGAGTGACTGACTGTTCCACGGTGCCACCTGCCCACACCACCATACGCTGCAGAAATGCCACTCCCATAGAAGCAGGGCCTAGGGTTTCCCACACCACCTTCCCAAAGAGGCAGGCAGGCATCCATCTCTCTGTCCCCGACCTGCTATGGAACCTTCCCCAATGGATCCAAAGCTCTCCTGCCCCAGGTCTGCCCTCCAGGCCCCTCATTCCTTGAGAACTCACTCCCGAAAGGTGGCAAGAGCTCAATCTTACACAGCCCAGACTGTCCCTAGCATGCAGGGCTGGTGAGGACCCAGGGAGCGGGGACAGCTCTCCGTCTGCACTGATGGAGGCAGAGTACAGGTCTTCTTGGATGCCCAGCGCCCCGGCTGGGGGAATCCCGGTCTGCAGTGAGAGCAGAGGAAGTTTCATCCAACTCCACGTGCTGAGCTCTGGAGTCCCAGCTTCCACCAAGTGCGGCCACTGCATCCGCACCAGCTGTCCGTTCAGGAGGCAGCGGCAGCAAGACCCAGTACAGACCTGCTCACAGGCGCCTCCGATCCACCAGCCCGCCAGGCCGGGTGTCCCTGCTCCCCCACTCCACTCGGTTTTCCAAGAAAGCATGTGTCTGGTCTGGATCCGACAAGACCATGCTGGCTCCACGGCCAGGCGAACAGACTTGTCCCAAACACGACTGTCTGGCCCGGTGGCGGCTCTAAGAAGTCCAGGGCCACAAGCGTTTTTGTCAGAGTGAGCCGTGGCTCGGAGGTGGCCGCGCTCCTTCCCAGAGAGAGTCTGGGCTCCAGGAGACGCTGGCTGGCCGCTGCCTCCTGCCAGGAGCCACACACAAAGTGCCCTTTATAGGAACAAGACAGGCCGGCCACTGGCAGTTTCAGCCTCAGGGAAACCCAGGTTTGGGTTTTCGCCGAGGGCACAACCAGGCTTTTGTCTTGACTCCCCCTCCCCACCCAAGCTGGTTTCCTCGTCAGACACACCGAGTCCTGGGCCCACGGCCCTCCGAGCCGACCCTCCAGAGGCTGGGCACAGACAGACACCATGGAAGACAGCCAGGGACGTGCACCCAGGCACCAGATGCCCCCACGCTCATCACAGCCTCATTGAGGACCTACCATGTGCTAAGCCACAGGATGGCAGCGGAACTCACCGGAGCAGAGCTGCAGATGGCACACCACCAACGGCTAATCGGAGCACGATTCATCCATACCATGAAGAGCTGTGAGTCCCACTACGTGCCGGCTCCACATGGTGATAAAGACAAAGTCCCTCCCGCCAGGGCCCATTCCAGCCACGTCAGAGGTGCCCACTTGCCGGAGGAGAAAAATAAGAGATTATCTACCAGAAATATGGTTCCCCACTTTGGCACACACAAAAAAGATGCGGACCGAAAAACCTAGGAAAAAAGGTGGGGCCATGACGGAGCAATCAGGCTCAGAGCAACCAGGCTGGCCCGAGGAGGGTTCCGCAGCCCGAGTTTGGGCTGTGAAGGAGAGCTTTGGGTAGTCACCCGCAAGCGGCCCACCTCCTCCGGGTCTGCACCCTGGCTCTCCTTCCTGCAGGAAAAGACCCCCTGAATTTCCCATGGGCCACCGAGAGGGCGGATCCAAGAGGAAGGGATGGGAGAAGGCCCTGGTTCCAAGGTACCACATGGCGCAGCCCCTGCCGTCCATGGGCAACAGCAGAAGAAATGTACTCCTCATCACCCTGGAAACTGGCAGCAAAATGGCACTGTCTCACTGAGGCCTGGAGGACCAGCCACCTGGAGGACCTCCAAAGGCCAAATCCCCAGAATCTGCCCAACATGGGCTCTCGGTGCCTGGAGATGCACGGGCAGCCATGTGTGCGAGACCATCTCCATGCAAGGAGGCGCGTCTGCCATTCTCCCTTCTCCGCTTCGTTCACATCTGGATTCCACAAAGATTAAACACTGAGCTTCAATGAAGTCCCTGCCTGTGGACAGGGCTCCGGGCCTCCATGAGGGCAGCACAGTCCACCACTGACTTCTGACCTTCAAGGTCAGCCTTGGTACCCAGCGCCAGGCTGAGCACCCTCTGAGATCCCCTGAGATCTCTGCCAACGGGCCCCGAGGGAGGCTCCACAGCCAGCCAGGGGGAGATGTGGAAAGTCCCCAGTGACTCCACAGAGGGCACATCCACTGCTGAGTGCCCCGCCAAGGGGCTGGGGCCAGAGAGGGGCCCAGTGGAGCCACAGCCCCCCTCGGCTCAGCGGGAACTAGAATGTTTCATCCAGACACTCAAAGCCACCAGCCCAGCCAGGGTACTTCATGAGAGCGAAAAGGCTGAGTGCCAGGACAGAGGCCCTGTGGATACCCCTCTCCAACATGGCAGCGGGAAGGAGTATCTGGCAGGCGGTTGCAGAGGTGGCAAAGTCCTCGAAGGCCGGAGCTGGGGAGGGGCGGCCGCCTGGCCCGTCCACCATTGGCATCAAAGAGTGACAGCCAGACACTGTCACTGTGGGGAAGGTCACATCTGGGTCAGTGCTGGCGGCACGGGAAGGGAGTGACCTATTTCCAAGGCCCATTCAGGAACCTCCTTGCGAGCCCAGACGTCTGACGCAGCCAGACAACAAAAGAAAGGGGCTGAGAAGAGTGTCCGGGCGGGTGGGGGGGGTGCGGGCTCGAGGTGTCTGGTGACCTAACGGCGCTTCCCTCCACGTCAGGACTGCCTGCCCCCGCTGACCATCAGACCTGCCAGAGCAAGACCCAACCTCCGAGTCACTGTCCCTCTCTGACACCTGCCACCTTGTGTGCTGGCTCTCCTCAGCCTCCAGAATATTCCAGTCACAGTGGAACCTGCAGGTGGTCCCGGTCTCCCCAGAATCTGGCCCAAGATTTCTCCCCAGCCCACCTCCCACCTCTGTCCGCAACGATGCCACTTCTCAGGGGCTTGAAAGAAAACTCATCAGCTACGAACCCTGAGCCCTCATCACAATTGCCATCCCTCCTCAATTAACCATCAGATTAGGGCTTTAAATGCCTCTGGCCAAGAGCCCAGTAGGTGACAGATCGTGCAGGTGAGCAGGCGCCTTTCGGGACAGGAATAACCGAAGAGAATCTGCTGAAACATGCAAAAATGAGAGCTAGGCACGGACTTTGGAGCTGACAACCCCGGTTCTAACCCCAGCTCTGCCCTGACCCAGCTATAACCTGAGAGACTTTCTGAACCTCTGTTTCCCCACCTGCGAACCGAGGTTAATAGCCCTGTCTCACTGGGATGATGTGGGGATTAGAGGAGACGATGCCGGTACACTACTCAGCCTGCTGCATTTTTAAGTGCTGATTAAAGAGAAGCCACAGAGATGAGTCCAAGACAAAGAGGGAGCCAGCCTCGATCACCAGGAGCTAAGTCCCGGGAATGTGGGTCGTTAATAAAGAACTATTCAAGCCCCTTACGGGATGGGTGCTCAGGAGCACACATATTTACATCACCTGCCCAGTGCGATTCCCAGGTACACACCACCTGGGGATGGTTGTGGTCCATCTGTAAAACAGACATTGTGGTTGTCCCCTGCAGGGTTATAGGTGACTGGAGAGCCCAGAGCAGGATCACTCCTCAACGGCACCTACGGGTATTAATCTTGCTGCTGTCACATTCCCCAGCCCCACTCTGCCCATAACGCACCACCCAAGATACTTGTGCCACTGAAGAGCCTCTCCCGTGAGCTCTGCAGTGCCCCGGCCAGTCTCCCAGCCTCTCAGAGTCCTCCTCCCCCGCCGACTCAGAGTCATGTGATTCACATCTTAAGATCTCTGCCATCAGCCTGGTCCTGGAGTCAAGGGCACATTACAGTGACAATCAGCACTATTTTTTTTTTTTAAAGGTGAAGCTCACGGTCGACAGGTCTCAGATGTGATGAAATACAGCATTAGCAAGTTGCCCATGCATCTGTCTCCCTCACTGACTCATCAGCCTCTCACACGCCCTCTTCCGTGTTCTGAGCGGAATCCCTGGCACAGAGTAAGTGTTCAGTAAAGGTCTGGAGAACAGAACTGCGGAGACACTTCTCTATCAGGCACCAAGGTGATGAATAACAGGTCAGGACAAGTTTCGTAAAATCACACAGGATCCGTTCTCTCCCAAGAACGGGCCCTGGAGCTCGGCGCCCACCCCCTGCCATCGGGCCGTCTAGAGCTCCACCACACACACGTGCTTTCTCCGTAAGGAGTTCTTGCTTCATCCTGGATGTGCCATCAACCCAGAAACTCGACGCTTGAAAGAGTCAGCTAAGCCCAAAGAATGTAAATGTTTAAGGCCCACCGCCTGAGACGCCTCTGCAGACTAAACTAAGAAGGTTTAAGAGCTTTTTCCAGCTTTGTGTTTTTGGGGGATTTTTTGGTTGTTGTTTTCTTTTTGGGGGAGGGGAAGGAGGAAAAGGCTGAAAGGGAAACAGGACTATTTCCAGTACCTGTAATTACACGGCTGCCTTTTCCAGCCAGAATCCCCCGCAGAGCAACTCCCACTGCCTTGGCCTGGAGAGTGGCAGCCAGGGACTCAGGAGCATTTTAAGCAGGGGAGGGGGGCCTTCCACTGGGGCCTGGGGGGGGGGGGGGGGGGTTGGCCCCTCCCCATCAGGCCAGCGTTTCATGGCCAGAGCTCACTCTAACTCCATCCTGCTAAACCTGGTACAGGACATTGTGGCTTCCAAACCACCAGTGACATAAAATAAAAATCCCCCACCAGGAAGCAAGAAACACAGAGCCACCCTCCAGGTACCTTCAAAAGGAAGGTCGTGGCCAGTCAGAGCCAAGAGAGGCGAGCCCAGGGTGCGGTCACGACCCTAAGTCACCAGGATAGGGCAACGTCTAGAAAAGGATCAGAGATTTGGGGCAAGCCAGTTTCTCCCGCTCCATTGCTCCAAATACTCGTAAAATGGAAGAGAGGGCTGCATGCTTCCTCTGTCTATCAAGGAATAACTTAGATGCATGGAGCGAGGCCACTATATACAAAACATCCCAGTAGCAGCGTGCTGTGGAACGCCAAGGGAAATGGCTTCTCCCAGCCCTCGAGAGGCCTCCCAATCAAATGGGGGAGATGGGGCCACCCCCTATCTGCACACACCTGGGGCAGGGCAAGGGGAGGAAAGGTGAAAGGAGCAAAGTCCCCAGGAGCTTTCAGCCATCTGGCTGGGGTGGGGGAGGTGACACAGACACAGAGGACAGTCCTGGTCCAAGAGGCAATAATGGCTGATGACCGCCCTGCAGTCTGTCTTGGTCGAGCTGCAACCCCCTGCCTAGAACAATGCTTGGCACACAGTGGGTGCTCCGCAAATATTTGTAGAAGGAAGTTTCTGCCATGCAAATTTAGGAGGACGACAAATAGAAACTCCAGTGGGTGGTGGGGCCGGTGAGACGCAAAAGCCTGGGGTCCCTGGCGGCCTGCCCTGAGCAGGTGAGTGTAGCTGCACACACACCTGGCCCAGTGAGTTTGAAGTACAGACTCCCCTCCACCCCTCTGAGAAGTTGAGGGTCCTGCCTCTGACCCCGGGGATCAGGCCTGCAGGTGGCCAGCTCAGGAGCCAGCTATGGTCCTCCCAGGAGGTCTGGGGCTGGATAGGCAGGGAGGCTGCCTCCCACCTGAAGCCAGGTGGAGAGTGGCTGGGCCAGCAGCTCCAGCGGCCACAGAAACAGCAGGTGTGGATGTGAGGGCTCACCCAAAGACTCATGGAACCAGTCACCCGCCACCCCAGGCCAACTTCCCTGTAGCCCCTCCCTTCACTGGAGCGGACCTTTGGGGGCTGCTCTGCGTCGCAGATCTGGCCAGGCCAGATGAGCAGGCTTGGCCTCCCGCAGCATCCTCTGCATCAGCCAGAACGGAATAGCAGCCTGGTACAGAACATCAGCTACCATGAGACACGGCACACGCAGGCCGGAGGGCCTGACCTAAGCGCTCCCCGCCTCCTCCACTCAACTTCAGCAGGGAGCACAGGGCCCAGGAGTCCCACAAGGAGGGCACGGGGACAGCAGGGCCTCGGGGCCTCCTCCCACCCTTGTACTTTGAGATCCTACAGGAGGGAGGAGGAGGGAGGAGGAGGGAGGAGGAGGGAGGAGGGAGGACGGAGGAGGGAGGAGAAGCAAAGCACCTGACCCTCGAGGGCTGGGTGTGTTCCCCACCTTGGTGAGTAACATGCCACAGCCAAGGCAGCGCACACGTGTCCACACACTGACCTGCAGCCCACAATGCTGCCTGCCTTGGTGCCCTCCCTGTGCCACCTCCCTGGTCCCCCCACTTCCCAGGTCCTACCTCCTCTTTTGTTGTTGTTGCTGTTGTTTTGGTTTGTTTTTTTTTTTTTTTTTGAGACGGAGTCTCGCTTTGTCGCCCAGGCTGGAGTGCAGTGGCGCGATCTCGGCTCACTGCAAGCTCCGCCTCCCGGGTTCACGCCATTCTCCTGCCTCAGCCTCCTGAGTAGCTGGGACTACAGGCGCCCGCCACCGCGCCCGGCTAATTTTTTGTATTTTTAGTAGAGACGGGGTTTCACCGTGGTCTCGATCTCCTGACCTTGTGATCCGCCCGCCTCGGCCTCCCTGTTTTGGTTTTTTTTTTTTTTTTTTTTTTGAGATGGAGTCTCACTCTGTTGCCCAGGCTAGAGTGTAGTGGTATGATCTTGGCTCACTGCAACCTCTGCCTCCTCCCAGGTTCAAGCGATTCTCCCGCCTCAGCCTCTGGAGTAGCTGGGATTACAGGTGTGCGCCACCACGCCTGGCTAATGTTTTTGTATTTTTAGTAAAGACAGGTTTTGCCATGTTGCCCAGGCTGGTCTTGAACTCCTGACCTCAGGTGATGTGCCCGCCTCAGCCTCCCAAAGTACTGGGATTACAGGTGTGAGCCACTGCACCCGGCCCTACCTCGTCTTTAGGACTCACTGCAGGACACCCCAGGCTGGATTCCTCTTTTGTCAGCCTGTGTTACAATCACCAGCTCATGTGACTGTCCCCCACTACATGCAGTGAGTCCTTGGAGATAGGGACCCCTGTCCTGCTGTATGTCCAGAGCCTGACAGAGGCCCTGATCTGAGTGAGCTGCCCGAATTGCTGAATGGATAGAAGAACAATCCTCTAAATGGTAGAAACAGCTGCCACTGAGGCACTGGCCACACAGTCTAGCTTTGGTCAATCTGCACGATTCCGCAAGGTAAGTCTCACGCCCGTTCTTACAGATGTGGAAACCAAGGCTCAAAGAGGCTGAGTAACTTGTCCAGGATCTGGGTCGGAAGCCAGATTCCAAACTCAGGGTCTTCCCTGGATGCTGGAAACGTGGGAGTGGAGGAAGGAGGGTGGCCTTGGGGACAAAGAGGAACATGGCAGGGGGGCTTCATGGGCGATAGGACAGGACGCTGTCCCCATTCCCTGTCTGTCCCCAAGGCAGCCTGGAAATGCTGTGCCTCAGGCAGGGTCCTACACTGTCAGCCAAGAAAGCAAGGAAGCAGAGGCCGGAGAGGACGACCAGCAAGGGAGGCGTGGGCGGGCAGAGACCCAAGCGGGCGGAGGACCTGTCACTGTTCTGCTGCCGGCTGCATCCCTGGTGGAGGATCTGGGGGCATCATGGGCCTCCAGGTGCCCACACCCACCTTCCCCCACTGCCCACTGTCAGCCCAGACCCCAGGGCCCCACCCTCACTGGGCCACAGGAAACGTCATCTCTCCCCAAGCTGCAGCTTCCCAAAACAATCGCTAGGTTTCCCCAACCTGCCCGGAAAGGGGAATGAGCGCAGCTGCTTCCTCTCCCCACCTGGTGCGTCACCAAACCTGTGACTGTCCACCCAGCTTCCTCTGGCTCCACAGATGCTCGGGCTGAGCCTGGCACACAGGGGCCCTTAACAAACTTGAGGAGCGAATGGGGGGCCAAGGAAGCAAGAAACTCCCACCGAAGCAACCAGCCAATCTAAGGGGCTCAAAAAAAAAAAAAAAAAATTGATTCCCTCACCACCGGAAATCACCTACATAAGCCTCTGAAACTGTCTTTTCTGGCCAGGCTTGGTGACTCACACCTGTAATCCCAGCACTTTGGGAGGCCAAGGAGGGTGGACTGCTTGAGCTCAGGAGTTTGAGACCAGCCTGGCAACATGGTGAAACCCCAACTCTACAAAAAATACAAAATACAAAATATAAATATATATATATATATGCGTGTGTGTGTGTGTGTGTGTGTGTATATATATATAGACATGGTAGTGCGTACCTGTGGTCCCAGCTACTCAAGAGGCTGAGGTGTGAGGATCCCCAGCCTGGGAGGCAGAAGCTGCAGTGAGCTTTGTCTCCAGCCTGGGTGACAAAGCAAGACCCTGTCTCAAAAACAAACAAAAAACCTGTCTGTTCTCACCTGGTGGTCTGAAAATCTCTACCACACGCCCCACACCCCTTCTCCCAGATACCTAAACCAAATCCTGGAGTCGGATCGATTCTGGCGATGACTTTTATCAAGCACTTACTATATACCGGCTATCATCAAAACTCCCAGTGGTTTTGCACACACGTGCCACCTTCCACCAGTGACATTTACTCCCTTCTTCCCTTCCTCCTCCCTCTCCAGTGCTTCTACAGCCTAAGGCCCAGTTTCAGCATCACCTCCTCCAGGAAGCCTTCCCAGATTCACCTGCTGAGAGTAAACCCTGATCCCCAAGGCCAGAACGTTGCCGGCCTCTGATCACCTTTATTACCCTCTGCCTAGAATAATATATTATTTGAGAGTTCTGTCTTTCCTTCCCAAGAGCACAGGAAGCAAACCCTCACAGGCCAGGTTAAGGATTCTAAATTCCAGTGTGTTTCCACTTGGAAGGAGGAAGGTGCATCCGAGGTGAGGCCGGGCCCTGCCACAGGCCTGGGATCTCTGCGACCAGAAAGACAGCATGAGGCAGCTCCCTCCACCCGGGGGCACTCTTATAGCCCCATTTCACAGATGGAAACCGAAGCTCAGAGAGGTCACACGGCCCGGCCAGGTAATAGGAACAGGGAGTACCGAGGCGGAAGGCCAGCCACCTCTCAAGCTGGGCTCGAAGCTGCTTCGCCCCCGGACCTAGACCCAATGCCGCTTCTGGGGTGGTCTCCTCTGGAGAAGCAGCCACGGTCCTGACAAAGGCCCGTGCCACCCCACAGGAATCCGGGAGTCACGGCTGACCGCCTGCGCCTGTGCCCCGAGGTGGCGGGAACAGGTGGGCTCCAAGGTAGCAAAACGCTACCAGCCTTTCGTAAATGGCAGCCCCTGAACCCGCTTTGATCAGCCCCCACCTCCTCACCATCTAGCACCTCAAGGGGTGATGCCTGGCCCAGCAGCAGCCCCCTAGGACCCTGCCCTTGTGCCCATCAAAGTCTGCTCTGCTTGGTGAGTACCGGTACCACCTGGTTGAGCCCGTGTGGGGACACACACACAGACACACACACAAGCACATATGCACACACATAAATACAAGTGCACACATGCCCCTCCCTTGTCCCCCAGGGGCTGTCTCTTACCTCTGCCCTAGCACAGTCTAGCATGCCAAAGGACACCCCCATCTCCAACTTACCCGAAGCAGGAGACTCGCCCACAGGGAGGGTCTCCTTCCCAGGCCAGGTCTCTTGGGGGTGCCGGAGCCCCAGGGTCAGGGAGGCCGGCTGTGTGACCTAGCACCTTCCTCTTCGCCCAGGTCCCCACCCCCTGCCAGCCCAGGGCAAGGCTGAGTCAGGAAGAACACAGGACCACCGTGGTTCCCTCAGCAGGACCTGGAGACCACTGTGCCGCTGCGTCCCCACCACCTCCCTGACCTTGGGCACCTGGTCCCGGCTTGCAAATGACTAAGCAATTTCCACCTCCGAGCCCGTCTGCCAAGAGGCCCCGCTGGCTGCAGAACTGCACCAGGATGCCCGGAGCCGCACGCGTGAAACCCGTAATTGGCGAGCCCTCTTCTTGGGAAAGAAAACTCCATGTTTTGTTTTGTTTTGTTTTCCCCTTAAATGAAACAAATCCACCCACATAGTTACTGGAAACTCAAGCATGTGAAACTGAACCGTTTGCAAAGAGAATTAGTCAGCAACCTTGTGAGCAGTGCGGTCCCTCCGTAGGTGGAGCTGCCTGTGCTCCTGAGGCCCCCCACCAACCCCCAACTCAGTGTTCTTCGCTGCACGTGATGCCCTGGTAGAGGGTCGAAACGAGGCTGCATCCCACAGGTGGAGGGCAAGGTCACTGGCATCAGGCCGAGGGTGCCATGCACATCTCCCCGTGGGCCTCAGAGTGTGCATCACTCGATGGTTAGAAGCTGTAGCTCAGGAGTCACATTCACATTCAACTCCCACCCCGTCATGTGACTCGGGCCTCTCCAGGTCTCGGTTTCCTCATCTGTAAAACGGGGAGAGCAGAAACCACAAGGTATGTGTATTGTGCTGTAAAGACTGCAAGAGACAATGACACAAGATGCTTTGTGCCTGGCACCCAAAAGACAGCCACAAAGTCCTGGCTGCTGCTGAGATGCCCTCCTGCGGGACAGCGAAGGTGGGCGAGTGAGACTGGCACAGGGCTGTGTCCCTTGGAGCTAGTATGGGGTCTCTTGTCACAGTGGAATCTGCTGAGTTGGTTCCCAGCCCTACTGCTTTGCCCATGATGCGGCATGGGGAGGCAGGCAGAGGGCCAGGCCAGGTGCTGGCAGCTACAGCTCTTGTCCCAGCACCATTGAGCTTCTCAGCCTCGCCCTCCTCACCTCTACAGAGAGGGGAGATTCATCCCACAGACGCTGTATTTTAAACCAGTGCAATGCTGTGTCTTTAAAAACAAACAAACAAAAATTCCACTGCATTATCTGCCAACATTTTAAAAAGTCTGGATTCTTGACTTCAAAGGGGATACTACAGAGCCAAGGACTCCACTCCCCCAGGTAAGAGAGGCCACTCCTGTGTGCAGGACATGCCGTTCCCCTTTGCCGCAGTCCTCTCCCTGCCCTGGAGTCTCCTGCTGGCTGCCTCCCTCATTTGTGCCTCCTTCCCGACCCCTGGGGGCATGTGAGTTTGTGACCCAATTTAAAACCCTACTTTTATTTAGGGGCACAATCTCAGACACTTGCCACTAGAAATGGCCACAGGAAGTGTCCCTTGGGAATAAGTAATTCAAGTCTGACACTCAAGGCTGATTCTTCCTGGAGAAAAACAAGACGATGTAAAAAGACCTATGCCCCAGTCTGGCCCAGGGAAAGTCAGGGATGAGGCTGCTACTTTCTGCAATTCTTCGTGTGATTTACTAGACGAAGAGCAGAGGCAAATATTTGGGGTCTTGCTCTTCCTTTTGCTAACCTGCCTCTCTCTCCATTTGGTGATGAATGGCCTCGTTGTGTAGATCTCAGTCCTTTGGGTCTGCAGAAGGTGTGTGGGCAGTCGGGGTCTAGATGTCCACAAGCAGGCAGCCCGGTGCCCGTCTTCCCATCAGGAACGTACCAGGATAGATGACTGCCGAACAGGCAGTCCTCCAGCTTTCCAAGCCAGACAGTTGCCTTGTATACTTGGGGGTGGGAGGGAGGAAGGATTTAGTGGGGCATGGCCAGATCTACTCCCCGCCCAGCAGAGATGCTGAAAATGTCAGGTGGGCCTTTGGGGGTATTTTCCAGTTGTCTTGTTCACTTTTTTTTTTTTTTTTTGAGATGGAGTCTCAATCTGTCGCCCAGGTTGGAGTGCAGTGGTGGGATCTCAGTTCACTGCAACCTCCGCCTCCCGGGTTCAAGCAATTCTCCTGCCTCAGCTTCCCAGGTAGCTGGGATAACAAGTGCCCGCCACCACACCTGGCTAATTTTTGTATTTTTAGTGGAAAAGGGATTTCACCATGTTGGCCAGGCTGGTCTCAAGCTCCTGACCTCAAGTGATCCGCCCACCTAGGCCTCCCAAAATGTTGGGATTACAGGCATGAGCCACCGCACTCGGCCAGTTGTCTTGTTCACTCCTACAGGGAAAAGCAGGAGATTCGAGATCCCCAGCCATCTTGCCTCTCCAATAACACTCCTCCATTCATTCAGCCTTCACTGAGTACCTGCTAAGGGCCGGCCACTGAAGCACAGTGGGCAGGCTGGACCGGCCAGGCCTTGGCCCCTGCTGCAGCTTCCTGTGAATGTTCAATCTTACCTCTCTGCCTATGCTCACTTGACCCCTCCCCCAGGGTACCCTCCCATGCCCTCTCCTTTGCCTGGCTAAGGCTTCTCTCCATCAGAAATTTCTCCCCCAGCAGCCCGGACCCACCCCTCCCAGAACTTACATCCCAGAACCCTTCCACCCCAGATCAGGAGCCTGTTCCCACTCAGAGGCCATGTGGGCAGCGGTTCGGAGCACAGATTGCCTGGGTCTACGTCCAGCTTGAGTTCTCGGCTGTGCAGCCCTGGGCAAGTTTATTTTATTTTATTTTATTTATTTTATTATTTTATTTTATTTCATTTTGTTTTGTTTTATTTTATAGATGGGGTTTTGCTCTTGTTGCCCAGGGTGGAGTGCAGTGGTGCAACCTTGGCTCACTGCAGCCTGTGCCTCCCAGGGCCAAGCAATTCTCCTGCCTCAGTCCCCCAAGTAGCTGGGATTACGTCTGGCTAAATTTTTGTATTTTTTTAGTAGAGACAGGGTTTCATCATGTTGGTCAGGCTGGTCCCGAACTCCTGACTTCAGGTGATCCACCCGCCTCAGCCTCCCAAAGTGCTGGGATTACAGGCGTGAGCCACAGTGCCCAGCCTTGACTTTTTTAAATTTTGGTTTTCCTATCTGTAAAATGGGCACAGTAATCCCCATTACACAGGGTTCTGTGCAGCAGTCGGTAAGTTAATGTGTGGGAAGTGCCCAGAACAGTGCCAGGCACAGAGCAAGCACTCAGTAAACATCAAGCAAACTGGTCTTGTTCTAAAGCAGGTGGGAAAAGGTGTGTCTGTGAGGGACACATGGCCTTGGGCCTGGCTTTGGACAATCCGCACGCACTGCCTCTGGCCACCTCACCTCCACTCCTTCCACACAGTTCCAAACTCCAACCAGGCAGCCTTCCCTAGGCGCCTTCCAAAACTGCGACCCTCTTGCCATAAGACTGACCAGGTTGAAAAAATCAATTAACAATAATAATAATGAAACCCAAAGAAAACCGAAACCGCGCCAATTTAATGAGATGAGTCCATGCACGATCATCTGATCATTGCAAAATTCAGCTCATGAGCTGCTCGTCCAGCAAAACTCCGAGCTGGCACCTGACTGTGTTACCATCAGCACTCAGGAAACTTGGGAGAATGCGGCCCTCCCCCAGTCTCCGCCCGCAGAGCATGCTGAGGTAGGAAGAAGAAATGAATTCTAGGACGGCGTCCATGGCTGCCTGACCATATGTGTGCACTAATAATCATCAATGTGTACACTTACAACAGGTGAACTGCATGGCGTGTGCATAATTCCTCCACAGGGCTGTTATGAAAGAACCTTGTGTTAGCGCTTACTGCCTACAATATTCAGGAAGGTCAGGGACTCCCTGCTTTGTCTCATAAAAAACCAGAGAGACCGGGCACAGTGGCTTGTGCCTGTAATCCCAGAGCTTTGGAAGGCCAAGTTGGGAAGACTGCTCGAGTCCAGGAAGGGTTCGAGACCAACCTGAGCAACACAGTGAGACCTCGGCTCTAAAAAATAAAATAGGAGAATCGCTTGAACCTGGGAGGCGGAGGTTGCAGTGAGCTGAGATCACGCCACTGCACTGCAGCCTGGGTGACAGAGTGAGATTCTGCCTCGAAAAAAAAATTAATTAATTAAAATAAAATAAAAATTAGCCAAGCATGGTGGCGTGCGTCTGTGGTCCCAGCTACTCAGGAGGCTGAGGAGGGAGGATCACTTGAGGAGTTCGAGGGGCAGTGAGCTATGATCACGCCACTGCACTCCAGCCTGGGCGACAAGAGGCAGGCAGGGCCAACGGTTACACCAAGACAAAAACGTCATCCGCGTGAAGGCTCCTGTATCTCAATACTTAGCCACTGGCTTAAGGAGAGAAAAAGTCCCATTTTCTTGCTTTGTCTGAGCATAGCTATTTCATCTGGCAGAGGATGAAACAGGGCTCAGTGCCACCAAGAAAATTCATACTCCCTAGGGATGCACCAAACCCACCTTTCCAGGGAGAAAATAGAGGTCCCATCCCAAACACACAAAACGTGGTGGATAAAGCCACGTTTCACGTCTACCACTCGGCAAACCCTGGCAGAAACATCCTGGGTGCTGACCCGAATCTACTCCTGCCGTTTTCCAGAAGCAGCGGAGTTAAATCTTCAGAGTGCTCCTCTGCCCCAAAAAAAAAAAAAAAAAAAAAAAAAAAGCCAAGAGATAAGAGTGAGACTGCTCTGGCTCCAGGGTTGGTTCAAGTCTGACCCTTTTCCAGGACTTTGATGCTATTTCTAAGCCCCAATCGGTCTTTCCAGAAGGAAGATGTCCTGTGTGTGGTGAAGAGACGAGTGAACATTATTGGTGCTGGGTGGTGTGGGTGTTAGGACGCCAGTCGCTCTACTCTGCCCTGTGTTTGAAATTTTCCATTCTAAAAATCTCCATAAATGCGGACAGCAAAGCAAAACCTCAGCCGCACTGAGACCCATCAAGGGGGAGAAAGAAACCCTAGTCATGGGTCAGGACTCGGCTCGGACGCAGCCTCCTGGGTCGGCCCTGTCTGGGCATGGCTCTCTCGGCGTAGGCACTGTGACAGCCAGGACAGAGCGGGCATTCAGGGAATACCAGCTGAATGATGAAGGCATTTAAAAAAAAAAAAAAACCTTTATCCCGCGCTGTCTAGACACCCCTGAGAGTGGTGTGGGGGTGAGGACTTGGCTTTCAGGGAGCCTGGGAGGCTAGAGGTGGGGGAAGAAAGGGTCTGTTCACACCGAACAGCTCAAAGTTGGCCCGATAGGATGCAACTAGAAGAAGGGGGAAAAATATTTATCTTTTTGAACATTCCATTTTTCCAAAGATGGCGAACTGCTTTTAGAAGAACCCTGACATTTACATATAATTTATATATTATGGAATTAGAATAAATTAAGCATGCTGTGGCCCCCTTAGGATGACGTCCCCAAGCTTCACAAATGTAAGGCGACCTTTCCCATTAGTGCTTTCTTCAAATCTCCAAATGAGAAGACCCTCAGACAGGAGAAACACCCATCTCCCCCGACCCCCATCTGCAGAGGAAGGAGATGACAAGGTTCTGCTGCCCAGATCTTTTTTTTTTTTTTTTTTTTTTAAGACAAGGTCTGACTCCCATTGCCCAGGCTGGAGTGCAGTGGTACGATCACAACTCACTGCAGCCTTGACCTCCCAAACTCAAGTGATCCTCCTGCCTCAGCCTCCAGAGTAGCTGGGATCACAGGCATGCACCATCACATCCAGCTAATTTTTCTGTATTTTTAGTACAGACAGGGTTTCACCATGTTGCCCAGGCTGGTCATGAACTCCTGGCCTCAACTGATCTGCCTGCCCCAGCCTCCCAAAGTGCTGGAACTACAGGCATGAGCTACTGTGCCCAGCTTCTCAGGTCTTCTTGATCTATCCAGGAGCTCATCCCTTAGAAATCCAGGAAGGCGCCCCAAGAAACTCACATGAGATGCCTTGCCCCTCACAAAAACCACTGTTGTCTGAGTCCTGTGCTTAATCCTGAGTTTGCATGAGGCTTCCTGGGATCAACCCAAGAGGCAAGTCCCACCAGCATGGCCCCTAGATTCTGTGACCTTCCCAGGGCAGGTGCAGAGGCATCATCACAGATGGCCCCTAGACTCTGTGACCTTCCCACGGCAGGTGCAGAGGCATCATCACAGATGGTCCCTAGACTCTGTGACCTTCCCACGGCAGGTGCAGAGGCATCATCACAGATGGGCCTAGACTCTGCGGCCTTCCCAGGGCAGGTGCAGAGGCATCATCACAGATGGCCCCTAGACTCTGCGGCCTTCCCAGGGCAGGTGCAGAGGCATCATCACAGATGGGCCTAGACTCTGCGGCCTTCCCACGGCAGGTGCAGAGGCATCATCACAGATGGCCCCTAGACTCTGTGACCTTCCCACGGCAGGTGCAGAGGCATCATCACAGATGGGCCTAGACTCTGCGGCCTTCCCAGGGCAGGTGCAGAGGCATCATCACAGGCCCCTCACCATCCCCCACCTGAGGAGAGCTTCTGGGCAGCAGGCAAAACTACCCCAGCCAGAAGCCCAGGACCTACAGCCAAACTCCCAAGAAGACAGATAAGAGCCCCAGGAACAGCCAAACAAAAGGACCAGGAAGTTCAATTGGGTCTCCCAGGGGAGACTGGCCAGGGCCCCCAGTTACTTCTATTCTATCCCATCCTATCCTATCCTATCCTATCCTATTCATTTGAGACAGAGTCTCACTCTATTGCCCAGGCTGGAGTGCAATGACACGATCTTGGCTCACTGCAACCTCTATCTCCCGGGTTCAAGCAATTCTCCTGCTTCAGCCTCCCAAGTAGTGGGACTACAGGCCTGCACCACCATGCCCAGCTAATTTTTGTATTTTTAGTAGAGGCGGGGTTTCACCATGTTGGTCAGGCTGGTCTCGAACTCCTGACCTTGGGTGATCCACCCGTCTCGGCCTCCCACAGTACTGGGATTACAGGTGTGAGCCACTGTGCCCAGCCTGATTACCACGTTTTAAATGCAAGGGAGAGCCTGGGCAGCATGGTAAGACCCAATCTCTACAAAAACTTTAAAAAATTAGCCAGGTATTGTGACATGTACCTATAATCCCAGCTACTCAGGATGCTGAGGTGAGAAGATTGCTTGAGCTCAGGAGTTCGAGGCTTCATTAAGCTGTGACTGCACCACTGCACTCCAGCCTGGGTGACAGAGAGAGAACCTGACACACACACACACACACACACACACACACACACACACACACTCTCTCTCTCTCTCTCTGCAGGGGAGCACAAAGGAACTGAAGGGGGAGTCTAGCTTATCTGCACATCTCAGGAACAACTTTGGAGGTGAATGGCGTGGAAGTGCAAGGACACCCCATGCCCACTGATGACCCCTGGGCCTGGCATTCGATGCCCTCCCTGCTACACAGCTCTGCAGCCTTCTCCCGGTCCTCCTCATGGCAGCCAGTCTCCTGGTCCCCTACCATGAAACCCCCCAGCCTAGAACAAACCCTCCTGACAGTCCCAGGAGGCCCTCTGTACCCACGCAGACCTGGTGCCAGCACAGCTCCTGGCAGGGAGCTCATGTTTCCTGCATGCACCTGCTGGGCCACAGGCTCTCAGGGGCCCGGAGGTGCATCACACACCTCCCTAGCTGTGCTTGGCAATAGCAGGTGCCCAGTCAACAGGACTGGCACGTTCCACTGTCAGAGTAGAAAAACAGGCCCACCTTCCAGCATCCGGGGAGCCATGCCACCTCCTTCGATGCAGAACATCTCTCTAAAGAAAAGTCCTTCTTCCTCACCTATAAACTGGGAGGTAACATCTAACTCACAGGACTGTTTAGGGGTTAAAAACCCATCTATAGTGGCAAGCATAGAGCCTGGCTCATGGCACACATTCAATCAACACATGTGAAGGCTATCTCCGGCAGGATCACACTCACAGCAGATGGGATCTGAGACACCCTAAACTAAACGCCAGCCCCAGCATGGGAGGGAAGAGGCAGGAACAAGTTGTTGGGAGTCGAAGGCCCCTCAGATGATGACAGCTTAGGTTTCCTCTCGTGCCTGGGGCAACCCCACCCGTCTCCTTTCTGCAAACTGTCCCCCAACCCACAGTCAGTGCACCGTGGCTCCAGGGGGCCCTGGTTATGCAGAACCTACTGCTGGAGTGCCCATGACCCTGCCAAGGGTGGGCCCAGGGCAAACAGCCCCCTTGCTAGGTGCCACCAGTCAGCGCAACTGCATCACTGCCCCAAGAGCACAGGCAGGAAGCTCCTAAGCACACTTCTGTCACACTCTCTGTCAAATGAAACAGTCCACCCCCTTCGGCGCCTGATATGTATTGGAAAACCGGAAGGAAAGGAATTAAGAAAGCAACTTGCTAAAGCTGAAGTTCTGGTCCCAGACAGGTTAACAGGATTTGGAAGTGGCACCAAATTGCAACCCTGTCAGCAACTAATCCTGGAAACAGTTCCTGCCCCCAGGAGGAGGAGCGCCATGAGTTGCAGATCCCCAGCCTCAGGATCAGTCCCCATGGGGATACCTCTGGCATCACAGTTGAGGTGGACCACGGCAAGGAGGGAGTGGCGCGGGGTAAGCCTAGGAGGGGCCACACGCAACCCAAAGACCACGTCACGGATTTGCAAGTTCACCATAAGAGCAAGGGAACGGCTGATGGGCTTCAGAAGGGAACTGACGACAGGTGGCATTTTTAATAGATCAATGAGGAAAAATATAAATAAGTAACAAGATCACTGGCTGCCAAGAGGATAGTGGCTGAGTCTCTGGTGACGAGGGATATGGAGAAAAAGACAGGTGGTCGTGTTTCCCAGCCAACCTCTTAGACAAGCTGTTTGGATCCAACTCTTCCATCCCACCTTCACGTGGCCTCTATGACTAAGCCAGGACGGGAAATCCAGCTTCCACTTAGGAAACGCTTCAATCTTCTGTGCAAAACTTAATTAGCCACAAGTCAGATGCAGAAGGCCACGCAATGTATGGTTCTGTTTATATGAACTGTCCAGCACAGAGTCAAACCCGTTGAGTCAGAATACAGATCGGTTCCCAGGGGCTGGGGAGGGAGGATGGGAGGTGACGCCTGAGGTGGATGGGGTTTCCCTCTGGGGGGATGAAGATGTTTTGGAACTAGACAGAGGGGATAGTTGCACAACACTGCGAATGTACTAAACGCCACTGAACTGTTCACTTTAAAATGGCTCGTTTTATAGGATGTGAATTTCACCTCAACTGAAAAAAGATGGCTGGGCACAGTGGCTCACGCCTGTAGTCCCAGGACTTTGGGAGGCCGAGGTGGGCAGATCACCTCAGGAGTTCGAGGCCGGCCTGGCCAACACAGTGAAACCCTGTCTCTACTAAAAATACAAAAATTAGCCAGGCGTGGTGGCACATGCCTGTAATCCCAGCTACCGAGGAGGCTAGGGTGGGAGAATCACTGGAACCCGGGAGATGGAGGCTGCAGTGAGCTGAGACTGTGCCACTGCACCCTAGCCTGAATGACAGGGCGAGATTCCATCTCAAAGAAAATAAGAAAGAAAAAGAAAAAGAAAAAAGACACCCTAATTAGCCAATATCACAGAGCTCATCTGCACATCGAGGACATCTTCCAGCTGACTCAACTTTCTCTCCGTTTAGCTCAGACACCCATCCCCATGTACCTGGGACCACCTCCGACTCTCAGCAGCCCTTGCATCCTATTCACCCAGCCACAGTGACATCCGCTCTGTTGACCTGTCTCTCGGATCGCTCATTTCTTCCTCGCTCCTTCTTTGTGGCAGGGAATGGTGGTGAAGAGTAAGACTGGGAGCCAGGTTGCTGGGGCTCAGCTCCCAGCTCTTCCCCTGGGTGGCTGGGAGGCCCGGAGCCATCCTAGATTTTTAATCTGTAAAATGGGTAGTACCTACCCTATAGGTATCACTGACGCTATGACGAATGAATGACTTCATGCATGCACAGCACCTGGAAGCGTGCTCAGATATGCCACATCCGGTTGGTGGCTGTTGTCACTAACCCCACTATAGATGGACCCCAGCCCATGTACCTCCCACAGCCCCCTCCACTCCATCCGTCTCCACCTCCTCCAGGCTGGGCATCACAAAGGAAAACTGGTATCCCTCCCACCCCAGCTCTGCTGTGCTCCAAAGGCTCTCCGTGGCGGAAACCGTAGAGTGAAAAAGTCGACTGCTGCAGAACACGAATAGGAAGGCCCCGGGCTTGGCCATCCCTCGACACATCCAAAACAATGAAGGTGGTTGATAGCAACAGGCAATCGTCCGAGGTGCCCTCAGTCCCTGCCCTGAGGGATCAAGGGCAAGGCTCACCTTCTAGGAGCCCCCACATCTTGGTCCCTCCCGCTGTAGGAGCACAGCTGGGACCCAGCCTGCTGATTCTCAAAAACCACTGCTGTGTCCCCAACACATCTTCGTTCCCTAAAGCACGAACCCCTCTCCCACGTTACTTGCAGTTGCACAAATGTCCCCAGGTCTGTGGGCCCTCCTGCCTCTCTGTGCTCATTTCGGCCACACACCAGCACCCTTCCTGCCTTTCCAACCTGGCCACCCCCGCCACCAGTGTCCTCTGATGCCCTGAGCACTATCATCAGCAGAGATGGGCCTGTCTCACCCACTAGACAATGAAAGCTTCCTCATTCTTTTTATCCTCGGCCCCAGCAGACTGGCTGCATACAGTAGGTGCTCGGCAAATGTCTGAACGAAAGCAAGAATGACAAGTGGTCCACTAACCACTCCTGAGAATGGAGGCTTGTTCAGAGTTCCTGACCTCCCACGGGGGCATGGAAGGAAGTCTCGTCTGAGAACAGAACACCTGGCAGTCCAGCTCCGTGACGGGGAGTCCCCACCCCCAGAACCCATACCCCGGGCCCATATCAAGCTCTCCCAGACCCTGCTAGGATCCAATATGCCACCAGTCTTCCCGTTACTCCTTCATCCAACAGGTATCCAAGAACCTACTGTGGACCTAACTACTGGGGACTCAGCAGTGAACAACGGCCACGTGGCCGGGTCCTGCCCTCCTGGAGCGCACAGGTCACTGGGCTGCCCACAACAGCAGCTGTCCCTGGCATGGTTGAGGGTGCATGTGTCTGTGTGACAGGGTGGACCACGGATGGCAGGGCTACCTGCTGAAGGGGACACCCCTGGGAAGAGGGGAGGTGTGAGGGGACCCGGTTTTGGAAAGTGAAGCGAGAGGAGTGTGGACCAGCTGGTGGGAACGGGCCAGCCGAGGCGGGACCAGGCAGCATGAAGAGTGTGAAACGGGGTCAGCAGAATACAGGTGACAGTGACTGAGGCTACAAGGGCGGAGAGGGACTCTCCTGAGGAGGCATATGGGCCACAAGGGCGAGAGGGAAAGGTGGGAGAGGCCCCTGTAGGGAAGACAATGCCAGATGGGTCTGGGTGCAGGAGGCAGATGCAGCCTAGGGAATGGCCAGAGCTTTCTAAGCCAGGATAGGGCAGCGGCACCCAAGCGGCAGAGGGTGAGCTCATGTGGCTCATGCCCATAATCCTAGCACTTTGGGAGGATTGCTTGAGCCCAGGAGTTTGAGACCAGTCTGGACAACATAGGGAGATCCCGTCTCTGTGAGAAATTTAAAAATTAGCTGGAGGTGGTGGTGTGCTCCGATAGTCCCAGCTACTAGGGGGGCTGAGGTGGGAGGATTGCTTGAGCGTTGAGCCCAGTTGCCAGACATGTCCACTCGGACCACTTCGACTTGGGACAGGTTCAAAGCACCTCCATGGACCTACTCCCCTAGCCTGTAGGTCATCACTCACGATGACTCCCAAACTAGCTGGGAACCTGAGGCACCTGCAGTTCTTCACCCTTCTCTACACCCCACATTCAACTAGTTACCGAAGCCTACCCACGCCACCTTGGAGATGCCACCAGCGTCCATCCCAACTGGCAGGTCAGGGATATGAACCGCCATCTCTCTGGCCTTCCAGCTCCAGCCTCCTCTCCACCAGATTCTTAAGGCGCGCATAACCGCATTAGCCAGGATTCTCCGGAGACACAAAACCCATAGGATCGAGAGGGAGAGATAGATGAGAAGGGATGGGTTAGGGGAACTGGCTTGCTCGGTTATGGAGGCTGAGTCCCACTACAGGCCATCTGTAAGCTGGAGACCCAGGGGAGCCAGGAGTGTGGCTCAGCCAAGTCTGAAGGCCTCGGAACCAGGGAAGCCAGTGGGGTCATTCTCAGCCCCAGGCCAAAGACCCTGGGGACCACTGGTATGAGTCCCAGAGTCTAAAGGCCAGAGAACACAGAGTTGTGACATCTGACTGCAGGAGAAGAAGGACGTCCCACCTCTGGGACAGAGAGCCAGGATTCGCCCTTCTTCCAGCTTTTCATTCCATCCAGGCCACCAGCTGATTGGACGGTGCCTGCCCCCATGGAGGGCAGATCCTCCCTGCCCAGTCGAGTGACTCAAATGCCGAAAACACCCTCACAGACACACCTGGGGCAGCCCGATCATTCTACACAATGCCAAACCACTGGGTTTCCCTTTCCGCAGAAAAGGGATTGGCTCAGTGTATACTGAAGCATTGAGAATAATCAATGCTTTACCATCTATCCGGGTATTCCTTAATCTAGTCAAGCTGATATCTGAAATCAATCATCACAGGTTCCCCTTATCAACTGGCACCCATTGGCATCTCCTTAAACCATACTTAATCTCCAAGGACAATATCAAGGTCATAGTTCCACCTATCATGACACTACTATGCTACATACCAAAGACACATCAATCCCTTCTCCAGAGAGGGGGTACAGTCCTTGAGTGCCATTCACTCCTCTCTCCTCTGATACTCAATAACTTAAATACTATGATGTAAATACTGCTATAGACTCAACACATGTTCTAAGAATAAGGAGAAAGAGAGGAAAGAAAACTGATATTTGCCTAATATACAAGTAAATGCATACAACCGTATTCTGAACAAAATAGGGAGGAAGTACTCCCGGCAATTCTGCCCTTGTTTCTGTAACTGGTCACGTGGTTGGAGCTGGTATTTATTTTAATTACCTCCCTCTGTCCTGTTCTGTGTTCCTTTCGTCTACAACAAGTACCTCAGCTGGCTGTGGTTCTTTAAGTGGCAGAGTGACCCAAACATTCATTCCTGAAGGGTCTGAGTCATTCACAGTCCTGCCTGGATTGTATCCTTGTAATTTCCCATTGACTTAATCACAGGGCATGGTAATACTAAGAGATGCCCTAGGGAGTATCCTGTACTCCAGACACACACTTCCTTACCTCCATTGTGGAGCGGTCCAGATTAATTTCCCCTTGGTAGTCCAGATCAATTTCCACAGCCAACACTATCACTCCCCTCTCAGCCTGCTGACCCAGAGGCACATGGAGCCCAAAGTGGCCAGGTGGCAGCCTTACCCCCAGTTCAATGGAATCACTGTTGTGTCTCCTGGGAGGAGCATTCCTCCCTCTGGAACGAAGACCTCCAAGCCAGCAGAGCATAAAGTCACAGGAACAGGAAGTAAAAATTTCGCTAGTGGGTCCCTAGGGGATATGATGCATGGTGCCACTCCCACTTCCTCCCCTTGATTCCTGGACCTGTGAATCCTGGCTATGGTAGAAACCAGCACCATATATTGGATGCTGATACAGAGTACATACAGCCTTTTGAAGACCCCTGCCCCAGCCCTACAAAGTACTGTCACCTAGCTGGCGTTGTAATTGCAACTTCAAAAGACTCTACTGCCCTTCTTTCAAGTCAGCTGCTTCAGGATGGTGGGAAACACGGTCATTCCCCGTCCCAGGTCAAAGACTCCGGGGACCACTTGTACAAGTCCCAGAGTCTAGGCCAGAAAACCTGGAGTTCTGACATCCAAGCGCAGGAGAAGAGCGTCCCAGCTCTGGGACAGAGAGCCGGGATTCGCCCTTCCTCCAGCCTTTTGTTTCATCCAGGCCCCCTGCTGACTGGATGGTGCCTGCCCACATGGAGGGCAGATCCTCTCCACCCAGTTGAGTGACTTAATTGCCAGTGTCCTCCAAAAAAAACCCTCACAGACACATCTGGGGCAGCCCGATCATTCTACATAATGTCAAACCACTGGGTTTCCCTGTCAGTAGAAAAGGGACAGGCTCAGTGTGTACTGAAGCATAGAGAATAATCAATGCTTTACCATCTATCTGGGTATTCCTTAATCTAGTCAAGTTGACATCCAAAATCAATCATCACAGGTCTACCCCTTATCAACTGGCACCCATAGGCACCCACTGGCATCTTAAGTCATACTTAATTTCCAAATAAAGGCAATAACAAGGTCATAGTTCCACTTAGCGTGATAGGTGAAACCAGTGAGCTCGTGCTCACCCGCCAGTTCCATGCACATGAGCCCACTGCCACACTTCTTTGGTTGTGAAGTGAGTTCCTTGGAAACAGTGCTATGTGGACAGCATGGCAGTGGGTATGGTGTTCTGTGGATCAATGGATGGTGACTTTGGCAGAAGCACTATGTGCAGGGAAGACGAATCTGTATCCAGAATAAGTGCCTGTTCCAGTAAGGACAAAATGCTGCCCCTTCTAAAATAGAAGTGGTCCAATGTGCCTTCGACCAGGTGCAGTAATCATCCTGGCGAATGGGGCCATATTGGAGCTCAGTGTTAGTCTCCGCTGCTGGCAGACTGGCACCCAGTGGTAGCCACAGCCAGGTCGGCTTTGGTGAGTGGGCAGTCCATGTTGCTGAGCCCACGCATCACCTCCATCTCTGCCACCATGACCACTTTGTCCCTGAGCCCATCAGGCGATGACGGGGTGGCTAAGGAAAAAGGCTGACTAGAATCCACCTAGGTCATCCTACCCACATACCTCACGTCCTCTGCCCACTCAGGAGGTCTATCCACATACATCTTCCCCCAATTTCTTTTTTGTTTGGTTGGGTTTTTCGATACAGGGTCTCATTCTGTTGCTTAGGCCGGAGCAATCACAGCTCACTGCAGCCTCAACCTCCTAGGCTCAAGTGATCCTCCCACCTCAGCCTCCCAAGTAGATGGGACTGCAGGCATGAGCTACCATGCCCAGCTAATTTTTAAATTTTTTTTAGAGATGGGGGACGGGGAGTCTCACTATGTTGTCCAGGCTGGTCTCGAATTCCTTGGGCTCAAGCAATCCTCCCACCTTGGCCTGCCAAAGTGCTGGGATTACAGGTGTGAGCCACTATGTCAGGCCCCCAGATTTCTTTGTCACCAATCTTCCAATCATATTCTTTCCAAGTCCCCAAGTCCCTGACCATCCAGCCAAATCATCAGGCACAGCCCATGAATCAGTATATAATCACTCATCTGGCCATCTCTCCTTCCAAGCAAGGTGTACAAGCAGGTGCACTGCCTGAATCTCTGCCCGGGAGGATTTCCCTTCACCCCTGTCCTTCAGAGACGTCCCAGCAAGGGGCTACAGTGCTTGCAGCTGTCCACTTTTGGGTGGTGCCTGCATATAGTAAGAGTCATCTGTAGCCATCTGTAAACCAGGCTGAGTCTTCACTTCCACTGTCAACTGATCATAGGGAACTCCCCAGGAGACCATAGGTACAGGCTGGAGAGAGAAGGCAGTGGGCAAAGTAAGAACCATGGGCCTTTGGACCACTTCCTTATGTCACTTACTTGTGCCTTCAGGACCTGCTGAGACCTGATCCCATATATACCACTTCCACCTGACGGGAGCATTCTGCCGTACATGCCCAATGTACGGTTTGGTGGGTCAGATCATAGATAACACCCATTTCATGATGGGCAGCTCAGGTCACATGGCAACTTCGTGGCTGATGGTCAAACGTTAAGTTTCTACTAGGGCCCAGTATTAGGCCAAGAGCTGTCTCTCAAAAGGCATGAAGTTATTTGCAGATGACGGCAGGGCCTTGCTCTAAAATCCCAAGGCCTGTACTGCGATTCATCTACAGGGGCCTGCCAAAGGCTTTAAGCAGCCTCCCTGTCTGCCACTGACCTCAAGTACCACTGGATCTGCTGGTGGTCCAAGTGGCAAAGCAGGCTGCACAGCAGCCTGGACCTGTTGCAGTCTTCTGCGACGGGCCCCGTTCAAAACTAGACACGTTAGAGTGACTTAGCAAATGGGCTGGAGTAACACACCCAAATGAGGAATGTGTTGCCTCCAAAACCCAAATAGGCCCACTAGGCATTGTGCCTCTTTCTTGGTTGTAGGAGGAAAGCTGTAACAACTTATTCTTCACCTTAGAGGGGATACCTTCACAGGCCTGACACCACTGGCCCCCGAGAAATTTCACTAAGGGAGAAGGCCCCCATTTTTCTGTCGAATTTCTTTCCCATCACTTGACATGTACATGTCCTACCAATCAGTCCAGAGTGGTTGCTACTTCTTGCTCACTAGGTCCAATCAAGCATAATGACATCAATGCAATGAACCAGCAAGATACCTTTTTTTTTTTTTTTTTTTTTTGAGACAGGGTCTCACTCTGTTGCCCAGGTTGGAGTAAAGTAGCACAATCACTGCTCACTGCAAGTCTTGACCTCCTAGGCTCAAGCGATCCTCCCATCTCAGCCACCCAAGTAGCTGGGACCACAGGCATGCACCATCATGTCTGGGTAATTTTTTAAACAGTTTTTTTTGCAGGGATGGTGAAACCCCATCTCTACTTTAAAAAAAAAAAAATTGACTGGGAGTGGTGGTGCACACTTGTAGTCCCAGCTATTCGAGAGGCTGAAGCAAGATAATCACTTAAGCCCAGGAGGCAGAGGATGCAGTGAACCAAGATCAAGTGAGACTCTGTCTAAAATAAAAAATAAAAAAAAATTAAAAAATTATAGAGATGATGTCTCACTATGTTGCCCAGGCTGGTCTCAAAGTCCTGAGCTCAAGCGATCCTCCTGCCTCGGCCTCCTGAAGTGCTAGAAGTGCTAGGATTACAGGAGTGAGCCACTGCGTCCAGCCCTAGCATATCTGTGGAAAGGAAAGGTGATCAAGATGACTGTGAAGTAAACTGTGACACAGGGCTGGAGAGCTGATATACCCATGAGCCAAGACCATCAAGGGGCACTGCTGGCCTGATCAGCTGGAAGCAAACTACTTCTGGTGGGCCTTATGGACAGGTATAAAGAGAAAGGCATTTGCCAGATCAACAGCTGCATGCAGTACCAGGGACCAGAGATGTATGAATTTTTGGAGTCACCACTTGGTTAAGTTTATGATAATCCACTATCAGTTTCCAAAGTCCATCTGTCTTCTGCGCCGGCCCAATCGGAGAGCTGAATGGGGGTGTAGTGGGGGTCACCACCCCCCTCATCCTCCAAGTCCTTGATGGTGGCGTTAATCTCTACAGCTCCACTAGGGACGCAATGTTGCTTTTGATGTACTATTTTCCTAGGCAGAGGCAACGCTCATGGTTTCCCTTTGACCTTTCCCACCATAATAGCCCTCACTGCACAAGTTACGGAACCAGTGTGGGGATTCTGCTAGGTGCTACGTATGTCAATTACAAACCTGGAACCAGGAAATAACCCCAGGATGGGTTCAGGGATCCACTGGAGCCACCACAAGTTGGACCGAAGCTAAAACTCCATTGATCACCTGACCTCCATAAGCCCCTTCTCTGACTGGCGGACCACAGTGATGTTTTCGGTTTCCTGGAATCAGTTATCAGTTCAGCATCCAGTTATCCCTGAAAAGTCTAATTATTTCCCTTTCCTCAATGCATATTCACCCTGGTAAAAGGCCACAGGTCCCTTTGGGGGAAGGCTAGGAGGAAGACTAATAGCATAAACTTGCTGTAGTGTACTGAGGTCCTTCTTCAAAGGGACCCAGCCTCCAATTCATTCGTTTATTCATTCATTCATTCATTCACTCACTCATTCATTCATTCATTCATGGGGGCTTAATTGTGTAAACTGGCTCAAGCCTGGGAAGCTGATTGAGGGCTGTGATTTTCTGTTTTAATTATTTTTCTGTTTCAATTATTCAAGTTAAGACTTCTTTTCTTTTTTCTTTTTTTTTTTTTTTTTCCGAGACAGAGTCTCGCTCTGTCCCCCAGGCTGGAGTGCAGTGGCTCACTGCAAGCTCCGCCTCCCGGGTTCACGCCATTCTCCTGCCTCAGCCTCCCGAGTAGCTGGGACTACAGGCGCCTGCCACCTTGCCTGGCTAGTTTTTTGAATTTTTTAGTAGAGACGGGGTTTCACCGTGTTAGCCAGGATGGTCTCGATCTCCTGACCTCGTGATCCGCCCGTCTCGGCCTCCCAAAGTGCTGGGATTACAGGCGTGAGCCACCACGCCTGGCCCAAGACTTCTTTTTCATTTGATCTGTAAGTTTCTGCTTATATAGAAAACTTCAAAGAATCAAGTAACTTATAAGATCAAGTAAGAATTTCATAGGTTTCCTGTCTATTTCACTTCTAAGAACACCACGATTAACTATCCAATGCCATAGATCCACACAAGTCAGACTATTCTGATTGCAGCTTTGCCTCTGCAGTCCATTAGGTAACCACACTGACCTTGCCTTGGATGGCTGAGTACTGCCACTTGGCCCCTGCACTCCAAATGCAATTACTCCCGTTGCATTTAAATTTTCCATTTGAGTGACTGTACTGTAAGGGCTGGATCACGGAGCTCTTCAGGGATGCGGGGGCCCCTCACAAATCTCTCTCTCAACGTATTGGTGAAAGATCTGTCTTCTGAATCTTCCCAGTGTGGGCGAGTAGCTTTTAAGTGACAGATCCACTCCAGCATTCCAATGTCCTTAAGCCTTTGAATCCCTAACTCTACATGAAACCTAAGCCTATGAATCCCTACCTCTACATTAAACCAAAGGAGACCCAGCAACTTGAACTCACTCACAGCAGGTCATCCTTTGATCCATGTTCCAGTCAACCAACCAAATGGATCTCTTCTTAACTCCCTGAGCTACAACATTAAGTACAGAATCTCTGCTTAGTGGGCCCATATCCATAAATTCAGCCGGATCCAACTTTATGTTGGTTCCACATCCTGATATCCACTCCCACACACGCTCCCTTGGTGTCTGCTTGTATCAGTTAGAAAACTCAAGTGGTTCTCTTGGAGTGGAGTGCAGCTCCTCACTCTGACCTTGGAAAGGGTGTGACCAGATCGGCCACACTCAGACTGTCTGGCAAGGGGTGTTCACAACTGGGGCACCTGTCAAGCCCTTGTCACAGGTAGGTTTTTCCAACCCTGGAATCCTATATTCCTACTCAGCAGTCATTTCTCAAGGGTGGGGTTTGCATCCTAATACTTTCTTCATCTTGCGCTCAAATCACCCAGTGCCTTCCTAGTTTTCCAAGAGACGCCCAAAGGTGGCAGAGACTCTTGGACTCCTCCACCCATCGCCTACGCAGTAAATTCAAGAGGGGCAGGCTCAGTTTCAGATCAGATGCAGAGGTTGTTGACAAACCATTCTCACAGTCACATCTCCTGACAGCCAGCCCTGCCACAAATCCCATGCCTGCATTGCACAAGGTCTGGACCTCAATGGCGGGCAAGGCTGGGCTGTGCCTTGGCGGATTCTCTTCCCCATCTCCAAGAAAGGCCCCGAGAGCCTAGGCCTGTTGTTGATGTGGTCTGTCTCATGACCACTGGACTCATTTATTTTTAACGTTGGGCAATGAACAGAACTTTTAAAACACAAAGCAAACAGGCAGCTTCCCAAAGGTTCCAGGGGGCTGGCAGCAGGACAGATCCCCCAATGAGCTGTTGGGTTTTGCCATCCTCCCTTTGTCCAAGCAAGGAAGGAGCCTCAAGTCCAAGTCAGAATGGATGTACATCTCCTGACTCTTGCCCTGCATAAAGTAACAGTCAACCTCTTTGAGACTTGATGCTTCCTTTAAATGCTTCTTAGGAAGAAGCTACGGATGACCTGACATCTTGTACGCGCTTCAAAATAATCCAGCGTGTGTGTGTATGTGTGCATGTATGTGTGTACATATGTAAGTGTGCATGCATATGTTTGTGTATGTGTGCGTACATATGTGCACGTCTTCTGCGAGCATAAGTATGTACGTGCATATGTGAGTATGTGTGTGCATGCAAGGTGAGGAAACCTGGGGGCTCATCATACTCTGCTTCTAACTTTGGTATTTTTGATATTTTCCATAATAACAAAACATTTCATTTAAAAAATGAGCACATACTTCTTGAAGAAAAGGCACAGGTGGTGGAAGTGACAAACTGCACTGGCAAAGGACTTGGGTGCCAAATCTGGATTCGAGTTTTGGCTCCACCATTCCGTTGCAGCGAGACCTTAGCCAAGTTACCTGCCCATTCCAAGCCTCAGGAGAATGGACATGGAGGCAGAACCCACTTCCCAGGGTCCTTAGGAAGCCCATGAGTCAACGTGTCAAGGACTCAGGTCAGAGCCAGCACTCACATGCACTGTGAAACCATGAAACCATTTCCCACTATTATTATGCTTAGGACTCAAAGTCACGTCCATAAAGCACTCTGTAGCACAGAGCCTGGCACCTGGCTGCCAGTGGAACTTTAGACTGGGGGAGATGTTATCAGATAACTGGGGGAGGGGAGAGCAGAGCACTCACTGAAAGTCCAAAATCAAAGTGCCTTAGAGTCTGAATTTCATTGATCGAGTGTTGGGGGTTGGGGAGAAGGTAACACACCCCTGGGCAGACTGAGGCACACCTGTACCTGACCTTGTGCTTTCGTCTGATAACATTTTTCAGAACAAAAAGATAAACTGAATCATGCACACCAGCCACAACCTATTTCTTGAGAAGAACTGATGCAAAATGCCCAGATGAACTCATGAACACCATGAGAATCAGAGGTTTTGCTAAATTTGAAAATGCGTCTGCAGGCAAGTTTCCATCCACCCAGGAGGAGGGGCAGGTGCAGGAAGGGAGCACGGCACACACCATGGGGGTGGGAGGGCAACGCTGGCTTCCACGAACTGGGACCCCACCCCATTCCCCATCTCTGGTGGAGAAATTAAACATCTGTGATGATTCCAAGGGGGTGAGTTTTTTGCAGCAGCCCAGAGGAACCCACTGAAGGGCGGATCCAGCCTTACTGGAGCAGCCCAAGAAACGGCCTCACCCAGCTCCAAAGTGACATCACCGGGGCCCCAGGCAGGACCACTCCTTCCTAAGGGCCCTGAAACCCACTGATTCTTCCCAGGGCCTGGCCTCCCTGAAGCCAGCATGGCACCAGGTTTGCTCCCTGCTCGGGGCTGTCTGAGCCACTGGGGCCAATGTGCTACTGCTTTTGTTTTCTCTGCTGCTACGGTGGTAGCCAGGCTGGAAAAGGAAGACTTGTAAAGTGATTGCCTTAGTCCACTCCACACCTCCCCACCCACAAACACACACACACACACACACACACACACACACACACACACACACTCCATCTACTGGGTAATGTGCTCCCTGCAGAAGAAAAGCAGCTGTAAGAGAGCAGGAGTGCTTTAAATGATCTAATCCAGCCCATCACTTCACAGCTGGGGAGACATGAAGTGCCTGGCCCATGACCTCAGTGCTGGGGACAGTAACCAACAGCAACAGTTTCAGGACTGGGGAGTCTTGGTCCATAGCCCTGGCTGTGCAATCTGGGTAAGTGAACCACCCTCTCTGGGCCTCTGCTGGGAAAGGACAGGTTGGCCTAGACAGTAAGACAAGGCTTCTCTGACTCCAAAATTCCTCAGTGGGGAGAGACCACCACCTGTGCCGCTCATGCTTAGCCCAGGGCTTTCCACCACTGGCGGGGGGGGGGGTCTGAGGAGGGGGCAGGGCAGAAGGGAGAGGCCCTCATCCCCTTTCTTGCTTGCTGTTTTCCTCACACCCCACAATGAGAAATGAAGTTGTGGGCCCAGCCCCCCGCAACAAGAAAATTCTTCCAAGGACACCAAACCTTAGTCACCAGGGATGGCGCTTTTACCATGAACACCTGTTAAAACTCAACTCATGACCAGTTTCTGATGCTACAGACTGGAGTGTTTAATTAAATATTACTCACTCAGGAAGCAGCCCCTGCCAACTCACCCCCAAACTGTGTAGTTCATTTTCAGAGAAATGGAGGGAGGAAGAGCCTGCGCTCTCCTCGGGGGCACCAGCAGGGCTTGCCTAGTGAGGTGTCTGTGGCCCAGCACGCCCAGCTATCCAGAACCAAGCAAAGAAATCACGACGAGGAGCAGCACCTTGGAACCAGAGGCCCTCCGGCATGGTCCCCACACACACTCACAGAGACACACACACACACAGACACACTCACAAAGACACACAGACACACACTCGGACACCCACACATACACAGACACACTCAGAGACACAGACACAGAGACACTCACAGAGACACACGTGTGGACAAAGACACACAGAGACACACACAAAGACACACAACGACACACACACACAAAGACACAGAGACACACATTTGCAAAGACACACAGACACACACTCAGAGACACAAACTTGCAGAGACACACAGCCAAAGACATATACACAACTCACACACACACACTCAAGACACACACAGACATACAGAGGCACACACAAATACACAGACACACACACACAGTCACTCAGAGTCTCAGGCACACATTGACAGACACAAAGACTCACTCTGACACACACTCAAAGACACATACATACACAGATGCACTTAGAGACATACACACATGAACACACAAATACACTCATACGCAGGTACATATTCACAAGGACACGCACAAACACACACGCAGATGCACTCTCAGAGACACCCGCTCTTCCTGCAGACCCGCACCCTCCCCTGGGGGCCGTCCCGTCCCGTCCTCACCCCTCACCGGAACCTGGACGCCACGAGCCCCGCACACGCCCGGGGACGGTGACCCATCCGCGAGTCCTCCCGCGGGCCCAGGCCGCCCTTGTTTTTCTGATTTAATCGATTTCCTGACAACTCTCCGGCTCTCCCTCCGCTGCTGGGAGAAGCTGCGGCGGCTCCGGGGCGGCGGGGAGGGCGGCGCTCGGGTGTCCCCGGCAGGCTCCCTGGGGGAGGTGCTGCGGGAGGGTGGGGGCACCCTGACGGGAGACCGGGCCGCGCCGCCAATCCCGACTCGGACTGGCGGGAAAAGCGAAACTAACTCAGCCCAGCGGGGTCCCGCTGCCCCCGGGTTAAGGAGGGGACGGGTCAACGGCCCCGGAGCGCCCCGGCCCCTCCTCGGGACCGCAACTCGTCGCGACGGTCCCCGCGCCCTGAGACCGCCGCCGGGCCTCGCCCCGGGACCCCTGCCCTGCAGCGGCGGCAGCGAGGAGCGGGCCCGGGCCCCTTTCCCTGGATCCGCGGAGAGGGAGGCGCCCCCGAAGCCACCGCGGGAGGAGCCGCGCCCCGAGTCCCCATCCCGTACCCCACCCGCTCCCCCGCGCCCGGCCCCGCGCCACCCACTCGGTCCCCCAGCGCCGCGATCCCTGCGTCCGCCCCCGCCCGGGCCCCCGCGCCCCCCGCCCGGGCCGGACGCCCACCCATCGGGTCCCAGGTGCCCCGCGCCGCCTACCGCGCCCGGGGTGCCGCCGCCGCCGCTGCTCTCCAAGGCCGAGGAGGCTCGGGCGCCCGGGCCGCGCCCGCCGCAGGGAGCGAAGTCGCCTCCTCCCCGCGGCCCCGGCGCCGGCGCCTGGAGCCTGGTTCCTGCTGCGAGCGCGCAGGCTGCCCGAGCGCGACTTCTGTGCGGAGGAGAAAATCAACCGACGGCTTTAAAGTGAAAAAAAGAGAAAAGCGCCGGTGGGTGGGGCCGTCCCCTGTCCCTGCCCCGCCCCGCCCCGCCCCGCCCCGCCCCCGACCTCGGGCGCACAGACCACTCAGCACTGCATGGAAGGCCGGGGGCGCGGGGCGCGTAAGCCCGACGCTCGCTCTGCCGCCCCCTTCGTCCCCTTAGTCCGCCGCCCTCTCCCGAGTCACCGCCTTGGTGTTGCCAGCCCGAAGCTCTGGTCCCTCCGGAGGCGTCTTTGGGAAACCCGTGGCGCAGGGCCTGGGTTGCAGCCGCGGGAGGCTGGAGTGGGGGCGGGGGTCTTACGAGAAGGAGAAATCTTCGCGGAGAGTGGGGTTGTCCCAGTAATCCCGAGCAAGGCCTCGCCGGGTTCCTCTGAAGTGCCCAGCGGGGACGGGTGGGCGGCCGCCAGGGGGTCCAGGGAGCCTCCTGCAGCGCTGTTTCAGCCCCGCACGTTTCGGTGTCCACGGGGACGGGGGCCTCGGACCTCGAGACCCTGAGGGCGCGGGCACCTGGCATCCGCAGGGCTGCTCCCTGAACAGGTCCCAGCCTCTGAGGACTTGTCCTGTGGCTCTAGCTCGTCCAGGGAATTTTCCTGCCCCTTCCCCGAACAGAGCAGTCACTTGGGACTGGGAAGATTTTAAAGACATTATTGTTTGGAGAGCAAAATTGTCTTGCATTCCCCAACCCTCGCTGTGTAGTGTCCATTGAAAACGGTGAGGAGTTAGCCTTTCTGGGGAAGTCGAAACAAATAGTGGGGCTACCGTAGTTATTGGGTCTTTACCATAACCCAATACAGTGAAGGGGGGACTAGTATCACCCTCACTGTAAAGAGGAAACAGTGCCTGGCCCGAAGCCAGCTGTCCAGAGCTTGGAACCCAACTGAACTGTGAGATTACAAAGTTTGATGTCTCCCATCTTACGGTGCTGAAAATCAGTTTAGTTTAGCTTTGTTTGAACTCAGAATAGGAATACGGAGACTCAACCGACTGCCCTGGGCTGGGCGGGCCTGAGTGGGCATTCTGACTTTCCAGGTGCCAGGTGGTTTAGGAATGCTGAACCCAGACTGGTCAGGTGGGCAGCCATGGCCAGCAGCTTAGGGGTGCTTCCCAGTTAAAAGAGCACTTGAGGCTGGATGTGGTGGCTCTCACGCCCTTAATCCCCACACTTTGGGTGGCTGAGGCAGGAAGATCACTTAACCCCAAGAGTTCAAGACCAGCCCGGGCAACAGAGCAAGACACAGACTCAGCACAAAAATTAAATAATAATAATAATAATTGGCCGTGCACGGTGGCTCACACCTGTAATCCCAGCACTTTGGGAGGTCGAGGCGGGTGGATCATGAGGTCAGGAGATCAAAACCATCCTGGCTAACACAATGAAACCCCATCTCTGCTACAAATATAAAAAATTAGCCAGGCATGGTGGCGGGCACCTGCAAAACCCAGCTATTTGGGAGGTTGAGGCAGGAGAATGGCGTGAACCCAGGAGGCGGAGATTGCAGTGAGCCGAGATTGCGCCACCGCACTCCAGCCTGGGCGGCAGAGCGAGACTCCGTCACACACACACGCACACACACACACACACACACACACAAACACACACACACAAAAGGAGTTCAGGACCAGCCTGGCCAACATGGCAACACTCCATCTCTACTGAAATACAAAAATTAGCTGGGTGTGGTGGTGCGTGCCTGTGATCCCAGGTACTCGGGAGGCTGAGGCAGGAGAATCTCTTGAACCTAGGAGGTAGACGTTGCAGTGAGCCAACACTGTACCTGTGCACTCCAGCCTGGGCAACAGAGCGAGACTCCATCTCAAAAAAAAAAAAAAAACAGTAATAATAATAATTTTAAAACAGCATGAGTCACACCTGTAATCCCAGCACTTTGGGAGGCTGAGGCGGGCAGATCACAAGGTCAGGAGATCCAGACCATCCTGGCTAACATGGTGAAACTCCGTCTCTACTTAAAAACAAACAAACAAACAAAAAAATTTCCCAGCTACTCGGGAGGCTGAGGCAGGAGAATGGCGTAAACCCGGGAGGCGGAGCTTGCAGTAAGCTGAGATCGAGCCACTGCACTCTAGCCTGGGAGACAGAGTAAGACTCCGTCTCAAAAAAAAGAAAAAAAAAAAAGAGCATATGACCCCCTCCAGCCACTCTGTAGTTTGAGAACTGTTGTTTACTTGGGAGACTGGTGAGAGCCTCTGGGACAGGCCCATGGGGTGCAGCCCACTGCAGTCATTGCTGAAAATCACAGCTGCCTCTGATGGGTTCATCTCTCTGCCTTGGGAGAGTAGCCCTGTTTGGTGGGTTATTCACTGTGTGTGTGGCCTCTACCAGGCACTGTCATCTCATGGGGCTGGTGCTACGGCCACGTGGTCTGGGGCCATGGTGGTGTCAGCTTTCCTAAGAGGATCTCCTCCAGGCCTCACCTCTTACCATCTGGGAAGTTTCCAGGGCAGACTGGGGCACTTTGGAGCTAGAGACCCAGCTTTGATATTTAAGGCCCTGAAAGACAGTTCCTGATGAAAAGTCTTCAGCACCCCCACCCCACCCCCCTTCGGCGTTAATCTGGAAATCTCAGCTCTGATCCAGTTGAATAATTAGATCCCGCTGACCTAAATTTCCCAGAAGAACCCCTGGGGAGTGGACCTCCTCTCCTCCAGGTCGCTGGGCAGGTTGGCCGGATGATGGAAAGCTGGTCAGCCGGCAGTGACTGCTGCGGCATGGGGCAATGTTGAGCAATCCTGGAGGCCAGGTTATGTGTCAGAAGGGCCCAGAATCACCCTAGCATGCTGATACTATTGTTTGTTAAAAAAAAAAAAAAAAAAAGATACACAATCTTGCAACATTGTGACATAAGCTGATAGATACTATCCAAAAGTTTGAAGGGTGACTCAGGACTTCTTCAAGGATCTGTGTACTGCAGGGGTGACTCGGGAGGGAGGTGGCTCTGAGCTCCCAGTGATGTCACCCCCAACCCCCCCAACTCCACCCCACCCCACACACATTTTATTACTTGCATCAGCACAATTTGCTCCTGTCTTTAATCTGTCTCCGGGAAATGGTGAAGAGAAACTGTTAGATGGTGAATTAGCATCAGCTACTTTTTCTGACGATGGTTCTGAGCCTTGAGCTCTTAGCGCAGAATCCTCCTGCCCTCACAAGTGTTAAGGGCTGCCATCTTCTCCGAGTCCCTTTTGCCAACTGGAGCGAATGTGCAAAGGATTTGGTAATAGACAAACCCAATGCAACCCCCAGCTCTGCCATTCATCAGCTATGTGACCTTGAGCAAGTTATTTAACCTTTCTGAGATTTCCTGTTCTCATCTGTGGAACTGCTCTACACATTTCCCCAGAATTTGGGGAGGTGGTGCAATCATTCAACAAACATTAATTGAGCACAATTAATTGTGCTGGAATGAAATCAAGGATTTTGAGAATTTTCAAGATAATAGATTTTTTTTTTTTTTTTTTTTTAAAGCCTGGGATCCACAACACAGAATTGTAGCAAGATCCACCAGAACATAAAGAACACTGGAGCATATTAATAAAATTTACACCTATTATGCATCCTTAGCATAAGACGTATACTTATCTCATGATGCAAAACAGAAGTAGAGTGCTTTATATGTTAATTAAAAAAAAATAGAGGCAGGGTTTTACCATGTTGCCCAGGCTGGTCTTGAACTTCTGGGCTCAAGTGACCTTCCTGCCTTGGCCTCCCGAAGTAGTGGGATTATAGGCATGAGCCATCACAGCCAACTACTTACAGAATTTTGATCTCATAATATTCCCTAATTTAGTACATTGATTCATTTTGTAGATCATTTGGTCATAAACTATTGTAGTGCTCACACCGGATCACATATTGTCAGACAGCGACGCCTGCTGGCAAAGCATGATATTGCACTATAGCTCTATCAGACATTGTTAATCACGAATAAAGGAAAAGATTCAGAGCAAAGTTTTGGGGAAATTTAAATGAGACATTAGATGATAAACAGGCTTGGAAAGAGTTCCTATGACTTTGAGAAAAAAATAATAAAGAGATGATCTTGGGTTTGGGACAATAACTATTGCAAAGTTCTTCAAAAACACAGTGAAGTAATAGTGAGCAGGCTGTGATATTGGTGCCTATCTTAAATCTTCACCAGTTGCTTTTAACAGTATTTCAGTTTATCTTTATCCATGGGACATCTTGAATATACGTTATAATATAATTAACTAATTTTAGTAGTATTAATGTAGTAAAACTCCATTAAACAATCAAAGCAAAATCCCCTCCAAGTATTTATTATTTGATCCCTCAGTATTTATTTTTATTAAAAATTTAGGAACCTAATAAATAAATATGGAACAGTGCTATTCTGCCTGCTGGAGAGTGATAAACAATATGGACCAGGCTCTGGGCCTTAGAGAATTTCCATTTCAGTGGGAGAGACCAATAGTAAACAATAAATGAGATCATTCCAGTTGGTAACAGTGTTAACAAATAATCATTTTATGTAAGTTTGCTCTGTGGTCTTTTTTTAAAAACTTAGAGAGAGAGGGAGAAAGACCTGTATTCAGTGGCTTCAGTTCAAATTTTAAGAATCTATATAAATATTCTAGAAAAGTTCACCTTTCTGTCTCAAATAACAGATCAGAGATTTCCAATAGTCAGGGACACATCTCACCCTCCTGTTCCCCACCACAGAGCTTGCTGTGTTTGGTCAACACCTTGATAAAGAGGCCAAACTGACAGGTCCAGCTTCTCTGCTCCATCCTCATCTCAGGATGCCCCTGTCCCCAGCCAGAGGATCAACTGCCTCATTCATTCAGCAAGCATTTACTGGATGTAAGTTGTATGCCTTGCTCTGTGCTGGGAGGTTTTAAAGATAGCGTTGATCCCATGAAGGACCAGTTTGGAGAATGAGAGTGAATCACCTCCCATTCTGCCTCATTCCTGGAAAAATACCCCCAGGAGCTTGGAGTGTCAGTCCTGCCACCCTTCTTTTTTCTCAGATGGAGTCTCCCTCTATTGCCCAGGCTAGAGTACAGTGGCATGATCTTGGCTCACTGCAACCTCCACCTCCCGGGTGCAAGTGATTCCCCTGCCTCAGCCTCCCTAGGAATTGGGGCTAGGGGCACCCGCCACCACTCCTGGCTAATTTTGTATTTTTAGTAGAGATGGGGTTTCACCATGTTGGCCAGGCTGGTCTCAAACTCCTGAGCTCATGTGATCTGCCTGCCTGGGCCTCCTAAAGCGTTGGGATTACAAGTGTGAGCCACCACACCCAGTCTGTCCTGCCACCCTTCTGCACAGAGCTTGGCACGTTCCAGCTGAAAACAGTGAGGCTGACTCTGGGAGGGCTGCGTCAGTGGGGATGTCCTGGATCTTTCTCTTCAGGGGATATCAGTTTGGAAGAAGAAATAATTAAGGGATCCAAACCCATAGAATGACAATAGATGTTTTCAAAGCTAAAATTTATTGAGTGCTATGTGCCAGGCACCGTGCTCTGTATGGTACAGGGACCATCTCATGTGACCCTCGTAGGAGGTGGGTTCTATGAGGTGGGTTCTATGATTATCTCCACTCTACGGTGGGGAAGCTGAGATACAAAGTGGTTACATAGATCTCCCAGAGTCGCCAAGCCAGTAAGTGGTAGGGCCAGGACTTGAACCCCTGAACGCAAAAGCCAAGTTGCACGTTGGCCCAGGTCAGATTGAGAGTGACTCTTCTGAACCCAGAGCACCGGGAGTACCAAGTGGCAAAGAAAAGGGTAGGCGCTCCCTTCGCAGCCCCAGTGACGGTCATAGGCAGAACAATAGCCAAATAAAGGATCTGTGCAAGTCAGGGACAAGCCTGACCGCACAACAAGGAAATGAGCAGGCGCTGACTCTAAGGAGTGGCTCCGTGGCCAGAAAGAAAGGTCAGAATGTGGTCAAGAAAAGAATAGGGCACCAGATGGCCCACCGGTGGCCCCCTCCCACATTCCATTCATTTCCCCGCCTCAAGTAACCCCCAACACTGTCCACGCTGTCACATCTTCTGCCCCCACCCCATGCCACTCTGTACTGGGTTGAAGAGTATTCCCCCAAAATTCATGTCCACCTGGAACCTGTGAATACGACCTTATTTGGAAATAGGGTATTTGCAGACATAACCAAGTTAAGATGAGGCCATACTGGATTAGGACAGGCCTTAATCTAATGACAGGTGTCCTTTTTATAAGAGGAGGGAGATTTGAACATGGAAACACAGAGAAGAGATGCAGAGATTGGAGTGAGGCATTACAAGCCAAAGAATGCCAACGATTGCCCACAACCATCAGAAGCTGAAAGTGGCAAGGAAGGATCCTCCCCTAGAGCCTTCAGAGAGAGCACAGCCCTGCCCACACCTTGATCTTGACCTTGTCAGCCACGTACCACCATCGCCTCTCACCTAGATGACTGCTGAGCCTCCTCATCCACCTCCTGGCATTCACAGCCCCTCCCAATCTGTTTCTCACTCAATAGCAGAAATGATCTTTGCAAAATGCACATTTCAGACCTCCACTCACCGCTTTTAAAATAGAGTCCAAAAACCTTCTGTGGCCACGGACTCTCTGTGGTCTGACTTGCTCACTGCTCCTATGGCACATGCTCCCATGAACCCCCTCATTGCACTTGTCATAGGGGTGATTTTCACACTTACTTGTCTGATTTTTTCGTTAATCTACATCTCGCCAGACTGTTCATTTCATGAGGGTCTGCCTTTGCTTCCCAGTGAACTCCCAAGGCTTATGTGGGTGGGACCTTGACCCGTGGTAGTCCCTTGTGTCAGTCATCCGTTGCTGTGGAACAAACCACCCCCAAACTCAGTGGCTTCAAACCATTTGTTCTCACTCTCATTTCTGCAGGGTGGCTGGAGGGGGCTCAGCAGGTCCCCCTGGGCTTGACTGGGTGACTGCTTTGGCATGGAGGCTGCCTGGGCTTGGCCCACAGAACGGCTCTGCATATGTTCATCCTGGGGCTTGGGCTGAAGGGCGGTGAGAGGCCTGGAAGCTCTCCCTGCGATGGTAGAGGAGGAGAAGAAAAGCCTGTTGGAGCGAGTGCATTTCAATTTGGCTTCAGTCCCATCCATTCACTTCCAGTGGCTTTGCAAAACAAGTCCTGTGGTCGAGTCCCAGGCCATGGGGTGGAGAAGAACGCTGCTCCACTGGGTGGGGGGACAGTAAACATCTGAACACTAATATAATCTTCTACTGTCCTCAAACAATGTTTGTTGAACAAATTGAGACATTTCCTTGAGCAGAACTGAGTCAAGTGGAAACGAAGAGACAGCAGGTGAAAAACCAAAGGAGGACCTTGGGAGTCTGTAGGTCTAATGGGCCCCAGCCCCGGCCTCCTGAGGTGGCCTTCAGGAAACCGTCTCCAGGGGACCCTGCCAAGGTTGGCATTAGGCTCCTGTGGAAGGACATACACGTACCTGCCCACCTTCACTATGGGGCGACACACGCTGGCCCTGCCATGGCCACAGAAGAGGATTCTGGGACAGGACCCTCTGCTGCTCACTTTCCCCATGGTTCCCATGGGCCCCCCTCTGATCACACCGAGTCACACACCTTTCTACCTTTGCACCCTCTGATCCCCGGTTGATCCTTCGTATCATACTGCTTTCATATATCGCTTTCTTTCTCCTCTGTATTTAGACTCTGTACCACCTTCTAACCCGGATTATTTCTACTCACTGAGGTCACTGCTTAAATATCACTTTTTCAAGTAATCTTTGCTGATCTGCCCTTTGCCCTAGTAAGATTAGGTTCCCTGTCAAACACTCTCACTTTTCCTATACTCTACTTACCACAATTGTTAATACTTATTTCTTTTACTGATTTGTTTAATGTCTATCTCATTTATAAAAATATGTTAGACTGGGTATGGTGGCTCACGCCTGTAATGCCAGCACTTTGGGAGGCCAAGGTGGGTGGATCACGAGGTCAGGAGTTCAAGACCAGCCTGACCAACATAGTGAAACCCTGTCTCTTCTAAAAATACAAACATTAGCCAGGCATGGTGGCACATGCCTGTAGTCCCAGCTACTCAGGAGGCTGAGGCAGGAGAATCGCTTGAACCTTGGAGGCTGAGGTTGCAGTGAGCCAAGATCACACCACTGCACTCCAGCCTGGGTGACAGAGTGAGACTCTGTCTCAAAAAAAAAAAAAAAAAAGTTAGCACTAGCACAATTAAAAGTATGCAGTATGTATCCATAAATATTAATTGAATGAATTTCCATTCTAGGAAGCCAGACTCAACCTAGACTCTATGCTGATTTCTAGTCATGCCACAAGTGTAGAATGTGTATATCATATGTATACTGGGCATCCCTGTTTATTAGAATATATGTTTTCAAGTGTATTGCCATAAAGAAGTTTTTCATGGTCTATTCTTTCGATCTTTATATTTTCTATTGTCTCTATATTTAGCTCCCATTTTTCATTTCTAATACTGTTTGCATTTCTCTCTCTCTTTGTTTTTCTGTCTTTGTAGTTGATCAAGTTTGCCAAGTGTGAATGTTCTGTTTTAGTCTTTAAAATCATCATTTTTTGCTTTATTGATCTTCTCTACTATTTCTTCATATTCCATTTCACTGTTTGTAATATTTTCTATTATTCCTTCCTTCTACTGTATTTGGATTCACTCTGCTATTCTATTGATACCTTTGCAGTTCACCTGAGAGCTGAAAGGCAGGAGGAGTGTATTTTCCATCAGCCCTGAACCCCAACATCGACTGCCCTCCCCTCCCTCTCCTTATAGCAAAAGAACCATACATTCCCAGCTTCTGGAAGTTTCCTTACAGACCCCCTCCCCAGAGGCAGGCAGCAGTGGACCAATGCTTCCCCTACCCACCTGGAACATGAGCTGGGCAGCCCCCAAATCACAAAATCCTCCAATGCCAGCACTTGGGGGAGTGGATGATCCTGAAACACCCATGATGGCTGAGTGGGGAAACTGAGGCATGCAGACCTAAGTGACTTGTTCAAGGCCCAGAACTAACGGGCAACAGAAATTAGAAATTAGTCTTAGTGTTTTAGGTTTAAATTCCAAGACTGGAAGTAGAACTGTTCGTAAAGTCTCTCTCTGTGCCATGGACCCCAAGCAAACCCATGTCACACCAGGGAGCCCCTCTCCTTCCTCCAGAGTGAGCCCCAAGCTCAGCCTCAACCCCTATGGGAGTCCATTATTTTGATTATGATTTCTGCCATGCAGGCAACTCACAGTCAGGGCGGCCGATTGCTTTTACTGGAGAGAGATATTTGGAACTCAGGATTTGGGTGCCCATTCAGGCTGGCCCTTAGCCATGCTAGACCCCTGCTCAAAGAGGCATCACAATGGGGAGGAGGAGGAGGCCAACAGGCTCCAGAAGTGGAATCAATGGGTGACCTTATGTACTGGTTATATTGACAGAAAAGTCACAATTCTGTCAGTGATTTGAAGGGAAAAACTCATGTTAGGAAATTAAAAGACACAGCAATAATTACATACAGGAAAAACAGAGCAAAAAATAAACTAGAAAGGAAATTTAATCATAGTACACTACATGGCTCAGCTGTAAACAATATTTATATACTGATAATAATACGATGAATATTGATTTAACCAAAAGTTTTAATACAACCATACCATGAAGTTGGAAGAAGAGTGTGACTCCTCATCTCTCATACCTGGAAGTTAATAGTAATAATAATAATAGTGCCAACACTCAATTGAGAGTTTATTATGTTCCAAGCACAGAATAAATACTTACATGTGTAAACTCCTTTAATCCTCACATGAGCCCTATGGTGTAGGTACTACAATCCCATGTCATAGATAAGGAAACTGAGGCACAGATTAGTGACTTGTTCAGGGTTGCACAGCTAGTAAGTGGCAGCACCTGGAATTGAACCCAGGTAATCTGGTTCAGAAGTCAGCATCTTAATCATTATTCTATGTAGCCTGTTAGATTTCAGACATTTAGGTAATGCCAGAAATGAAAAGATTATGAAACAGAAGCATAAGCAGACTATTGAGAAATAACAGCAGTAAATATCAGAACAGCTAAAAAGAATAGGAAGTTGTCACCTCTTGGGTGTAGCAGTTGGGTGTGGGAAGGGGTGGGGTAGGAAGTGGTTGGGGTTTTTTTTTTTGTTTTGTTTTACTTGTAACACTCTGACATTTAAAAAACTATTTGTATGTGTCTTAGTCCATCCAGGCTGCTGTAACAAAGTACTGTAAACTGAGTAGCTTATAAGCAAAAGATAAATATATGACATAAATTTTATTTCTCACAGTTCTGGAGGCTGGGAAGTCCAAGGTGAAGGTGCTGGCAGATTTGTTGTTCCCTGAGGGCTGGCTTCTTTTTGTGTGACCCCGCGTGGTGGAGGAGTGAGGGAGCTCTCTGGGTCCACGTTCACAAGTGCACTAAATCCCATCCTAAGGGCTCCACCGTGATGATCTCATCACCTCCCAAAGCTCCTCCCTCCTAATACCACCACCTTGGGGTTAGGATTTCAGCAGAGGAATTTGGGGGTTGGGGGGAACACAAACATTCAGATCTGAGCAGCATGCATTATTGGATGAAAACGCAAAACAAATCGAGAAAAGGAGATTCCGACAGTATAAAAGGAATCTCCATTCCCCTCTCCAGTGGTCACCCTCTGGCCAGCTTCCTGGGCGTTGCCCAGAGCTTTCAGACCCATCTGTGCTCTCCAAGATAGGTACCTCACACCACACACAGGGCTGCCTCTTTCCTCTTTCCCCAGCAGCCTGACTTGGAGATGGCTCCCGTCAGCGCGTCAGGGTCTCTCCCTAGTTCCTATCGCATGGCTGTGCCTCGTTATCAAGCAGGGCTCCCAGCTGCAGGGGCCTGTGTGAGCTCAAGGGCCCTTATGAGGCCAGCCACAGATGCAGGAGTAGAGCCACCGGGCCCAGGGGCCTCTCCTCTCAGGCAGAGCTCACGGCCTTGGCACCCAACCCAGAAGGAGATGCTCCTGCCCTGGCCACTGTCCATTGACTTGCTTTTCATACAGGCCCAAGTGGGGATCTGGGGCGGGGTAAGCTCAGTAAGCCCTGGAGATCTGGGCAAGGCCTGCCTGCTTGAGGCATCAGAGCCTCCCTGTCACCCTCTTCCTTTTCTTTTTTTTCTTTGTTTAGAGGCAGGTTGCAGTGCAGTGGTAGAATCACCCAGGCTGCAGTGCAGTGGCATGATCCTAGCTCACCGCAGCCTCCAATTCCTGGGCTCAAGTGATCCTCCCGCCTCAGAATCCCAATTAGTGCCTGTAGACTACAGGCACATGCCACCATGCCCAGCTAGCTTTTTTTTTTTTTTTTTTTGTAGAGACAGGGTCTTTCTATGTTGCCCAGGTTGGTCTCAAACTCCTGGCCTCAAGGGATCCTTCCACCTTGGCCTACCAAAGTGTTGGGATTCCAGGCATGAGCCACTGTGCCTGGCCCCTGTCACTCTTCTTGTTTTATGGATCATCTGGTAACTGTGACCACCTCATCCTCTGATTTATATGTGCCACAGAGACACCCCATTCCTTGATCAGAGGCCATCCCTCTCTGGATGAATGGGCTTTGGGATATCCGGCCAGCCCCACTCCCACCCTGCCCCAGGAGACCTCTCTCAGGAGTGGACAAGCCCTACTCCCTCCTGCATCCTAAATGGCTCCATCCCTCCGAACCGAGGTGGCTCAGTGAGGGGGCGGCTGAGTCTGGGTGAGGTCCCAGGGTGCCCACTCAGAATCCAGAAAGAGGAGCACTGGGGTGGAGTGAGTGAGTTTCCTGTCTATTTAAAGAAAAACACACGTCAATATTTTTAGGTGCCAGCTAAGAAGTTGTTTCCTTTGCAGAGGGTCTGTTGTGTGGCCAGAGGTCGTGGCTGACCTGGTTGCAGAGTTGGAAGTGGGAGAGGAGGAGGACTAGGAAGGGCAGGGGGAAGGAGGAAGGGGGAAAGGGGAGGGGGAGGGAGAGGAGGAGGGAAAGGAGGGAGCAGGAGGCCTCTGTCTCCCTAGGCTGGTTCAAGACAGATGCTGACATCTGGTTTTAAGTGAGGGGTCTGTTATTTTCCACACTCAACTGGTGGGTTTGCCTGGAGCTCTAGAGGAACTTTCAGGAAATTGGTGGCAATCTGAACCCCGGGCTCCTTCTGGCCTCTGGATTTCATTCCGATACCAGACCACCCAGGCAGCTGGCACTTCCCAAGAGTGGGCTGAGCTCTGTCTGGAAGCCGCATCAGGCCGTCAGCCTGTGCTCCTCGGGTCCCAGGCTGAGGACTACAGGAAGGTTCATGGTGGTTCTGCAACTCGGCCGGATCCCATCTGGCTCCTGGGCCAGCTGGGGAGGGCGCGGAGCTGTAGCAAAGGCCAAGAGAGAAGCTCTGCCTCCTCTCAGAGGGCCCTGGGGCCCTGGGGCTCAGGCTGGGAGGTGGAGTGTGCAGCTGTGGCAGGACTGGGGCATGCAGGTAATGCCAGTGCAGAGGAGTTGTGCCGAGCAGGGCCCGGCCCTTGGCTGGACTGCTGCTAATCTCCTCCACAGCCTTGATTCCTACATTGACAGAGCCCTGAGCTTTCACAGGGCTACCAGGTTATCAAGTAGCAGGAGATCCTCTCAGCCCTTGGGAATGTCATGGGTGTCACATCCCATCAGAGCCACCGGAACCTGAGAGAGCAGAGCTCCAAGTCCCTCTGCTTGTGGGTGAGGAGACAAAGGCCCAGAGAGGGGAAGCAGCTGGCCGCATGCCACACAACAGCGCCTTCCTCATCTTTCTGCTCCCAGCCAAAACATCTTTTCCGTCAGGGTGGAATCATGTTCTGTGCTGATCCCCAGGGCGGGCGGGTGCCCCTCCACGTGGCCCAGCCTGGCCCTGCCCCTTGGGGCTACCATCACTTTCCCCACCAGGCCAGGAGCCCCAGACAGGGTCTTCCTTTGTGCTACCACCTTATCTATCCCAGCACCAAGCACAGTGCCTGTCACACAATAAGTGCTCAATAAATACTTGTGGTGGGATGTGAAATCAGTCAGTGGCACTTGCTGAACTTCTAATTTGAGGCCCCCACATGATGGAGATCATTCCTGACTCCCCAATCTCCTTCCCTCACCACAGAACTGCAGTCTCTGCCCAGAGCCCTGTGGTTCCGTCCCAAAGGCTCTCATGACATCTGCCACCCCTGAGAGTGCTCCTTGCCTGTCACTTCCTGAGTGCAGGGCCATGTCTTGGTCATCTTTGTAGAAGACAAAGCCTCTGGCATGTGAGAGCCTGCGGTGAGCAGATGAACAGGTGCACACACAGACACATGGCCCTGCCCCCACCAGGCGGTGCTGTGGGTCTCTCGCTCAGACCCTGGGAGCTCATCGTGGGCTCTATGATAAAGTCCTCACTGTGCACCTCTTTTCTGGAAAGCAGGGTTTATTCTTCAGTTCACAGAGGAGGAACAAGCTCGCAGCAGTGAAACTGCCCTGTGCCACTCTCAGCAGCAGGGGTGGGATTTGAACTCAGACCTTTCTGACTCCAGAGTTCAACTCTTAGCCTTACAGGGTGCTGTCTCCTCCCAGGAGTCCTGGAAAGGCCAAGGACAACAGGGCTCCCTCCATGTGCTTGCTCCTTCCTGCCTACAGAGAGGGTAGAAAACGTGCCACAGGGAAAGCCCAGCACCGGCGTGTGTTTGGACAGGCCTGGGGCTCGAAGGAAACCGCTCCATCTGCGGGTTGGATGGAGCAGGGATGTGGGCAGAGCGCGGGGCAAAGTGAGCACGCAGAGGCAACCCCTGGGCACGGGGATCCAGTATCCGCTGCTGCTGATAAAAAACACATGAGGAGGAAACGCCCACAAGCAGCAGCGCTCAGTCCCGCTGAGCCCTGACAACTGCGGCTGATTCAGTCGTTGACTCAGTCGACAAGCACTTAGCCAGAGGGAGGCCAGGGGATGAGTCGTGGGTCCTTGCCCGCTGCCGGGGGCGGGGCGGGGCGGGGCAGGGCGCAGGGGCGTGCACGGATCAATCACGGTCTGGAATGGAAAGGGAGGGCAGCGGGCAAGGACTCACGTGTGCATGGCTGCCTACCCCGCAGCTGCCATTTGCTGAATGAATGAATGAAAGGTTGACTTGAGGAGGAGCCGCCGCTCCTCGCCCAGCCCTACCTCACTGACCATCCCGGTGTAGCCAGGCCTGACTGGACCCCTCCCGAGGGAGACACCCTCTGATCATTGCCCAATGCCCAGGTAACGACTGTCAAACTCTTCCCCAAAAGCACCCTCACCCACCTCAAGTGGGAATAGCTTTGAAGTCTTGTGTTTTCCGTTTGAAAGGGATGGAATTTTGCGTTCTGCTCCAGAACGTTTCAGAGTAAAAATAATAGTTCCCTTCAATTCTTGGGGTACGGTTTTTGCTCTGGGGAGATGGTGCCCCACTGGCCCTGTGGCTCCAAGTCTCAGTACTTCTTGGCTTGGTCAACTTCTTGGCTGACCTTCGAGGCCTCAGGGTCTGGCCTTGGGGAGTCAGGCCTCCGACAAGCCTTCATGCTAGCTCTCTCTTGCTCTGTCTGTCTGTCTGTCTGTCTCTCTCTCTCTCTCTCTCTCTCTCTCTCTCTCTCTCCAGGGTTCAACACAGCCCTGGGAGGTGTGGGGGAGGCTGACACTGGGACCCTGGCCCACAGTTGGCCTCTGCATGACCTGAGGCCCAACCTTTGGCACCTCCCGCCTCACATGAGCAAACTTTTGGCGTCTGCAGAGCTCGTGGCTCGTCTCCTGGCATCCGAGCGGGCCAGGAATGTCACTTGCTTCCTCTTCCCTGGAACCTCTACACCGCATTTTAGGACTTGGTGAAAATCCCCCACAGCAGCACATGAAGTCTTAATATTTACAAGGAATCGAACCATGGCTGAGAGTGGAGAAGCTGCGGTGGCCCTGAGATTTCTGAGGCATTCGGGGTCATTTTAGCAGCCTGCGGTGGGGGAGCTGAGGAAGTGAAGCACTGCGGCCCGTGCTGATTTTCGAGAGCAGGAAGATGCTTCTTCCCCTCCCACCTCAGTCTCCTGCAAACTTTGCTCTCAGCACAGGTGGGCGTTGGAGCCGACTCCCTGTGAGGCTGTTACAAATGCACCCCTCGGCGTGGTTTTCTTGGGGCATGACTTGCTTCTGAAATAACTTTATGATTTAGAAAAACTTTTGGGTGGATATTCCCTTCCCTGAAACATGGAATCACAACTGCTAAAGTTGTTTTTTCTGTTCACTAGGCCGTCCTGATTTCTATGGCCTGGTAGACGCTTAGTGACAAATTCCGGGGATCCCTTGGAACTTTCACCTCCAGCCCCTGCATGGATCCGTGTGGTTCTGTGCTCAGCATTTCCTTCTGGGAGCATCTCACCCAGGGCCGTGCAACACCCCAGGGCTGGACAACCGGCCCCCATCCCCATCCAGCAAGTGATCGCTTCACATGTGAACCCTACCAGAATCCCCGTGGGGAGGGGTTCTGGGCAGAATCCGATTGGAAGAGGGAGCACAGCCAGGCTTGAAATTGCCTTGGCACAGCCCTTGACAAAGACTGAGAAACTCTCAACCAGTCCTACCCAAGAATTGGTGTGGGAGGGAGGAGGCTGCTGGGGTTGGGGGAAGTGAGAAGGCACCCCAGGGGCTTCCCAATGTTGCAGCCACGGCATCCACAACAGACCCAGCTAGGGCCTCCCTGGGATGCCCAAGGCGCAGCCATGCAGCTGGATGGCCTCTCTTCCTCTGGCATCTTGGGCCATCAGGACGCTGAGAGCTGTTTGGAGCCGTTTTCCCTTACAAGAAAAGCCAAACGCAGGAGGCAAGAAAATGGCTGATACATACGGTGGAGTTGCCAGATAAAACAGAGGACACCTAAGAACATTTGAAGTTCAAATAAACGGCAGATAATTTTTAGTATAAGAATGTTGCAAATGTTGCAAAGGACATACTTACATGAAAATTGTATTTGTTCTTTACCTGAAATTCAAACTTAACTAGGCATCTTGAAGATTGACTTGCTCAATCTGGCAACACGAATGCAAAGGGAGCTGAACTCACAGTTTCCTGGTGACGTTGCTTAATGTCCCTGGACCCAGCTCTGCTGAAGCTGTTTCCACCCCTGGGGCTTCCAAGGAGAAGGGCCAGGACATTTCCTTTTTTTATTTTTATTTTTTCATTTTTAAATTTAGTTCGAGTTGGGTTTCTGTCCCTTGCAACCAAAGGAGTCTCGGGAAATATAGAAAGTGATGGCCAAAATTCAGGATCAAAGTGAGGTGTGGCATGGAAATCTAGTGGCTTGGAGAGGGAGAGTTTAGAACCAGGGTGATATGGTTTGGCTGTGTCCTCACCCAAATCTCATCTTGCCTTGTAGCTCCCAGAATTCCCAAGTGTTGTAGGAGAGACCCGGTGGGAGTTCATTGAATCATGGGCGTGGTTTCCCCAGTACTGTTCTCACAGTTGTGAGTCTCACGAGATCTGATGATTTTATAAGGGGTTTCCCCTTTCACTTGGCTCTCATTCTCTCTTGCCTGCCACCATGTAAGATGTGCCTCTTGTCTTCTGCCATGATTGTGAGGCCTCCCCAGCCACGTAGAACTGTGAGTTCATTAAACCTCTTTTGCTTTATAAATTACTCAGTCTGGGCCTGGTGGGGTGGCTCACACCTGTAATCCCAGCACTTTGGGTGGCTGAGGTGGGCGGATCACTTGAGGTCAAGAGTTTGAGACCAGCCATGGCCAACAAGGTGAAACCCTGGCTCTACTAAAAATACAAAAATTAGCTGGGTGTGGTGGCGCACATCTGTAGTCCCAGCTACTCTACTGGGGAGGCTGAGGCAGGAGAATTGCTTGAACCCAGGAGGCACAGGTTGCAGTGAACCAAGACTGCACCTTGCACACCAGCCTGGGCAACAGAGTGAGACTCTGTCTCAAAAAAATAAAATAAAACAAGACAAAACAAAATAAAATACACAATCTCGGTTATGTCTTTATCAGCAACATAAAAACAGACTAATACACAGGGGCCCAAATCTCCTAGAAGGAGAATTTCGAGGTCTGGTGTCGTGGCCTCCAGTCCAGGGCAGTCTTTCTTTTCTCTCAAGGTGGGTGCCCTGCATCCCTGCAGCTGCCTACATAGCAAGTGACCTGAGGTTCACTCCTTTCTCCTGACCTAAAGATTTTCTGGGCCTTCACCTGTGCCTGGGCTATCTTGAGTCTTCTAAACCCTCCCTTCCTTTCTTTCTTAGGCCATTGGCTGTTATTGTGATTTGAATTATATCAGCATTTGTCTTTCATTACAAAGAAATTTGTACTTACTGGGTTGTTTTATTTTTATTTTATATTTTTTTCATTAGAATATTATATATACATATATATTTTATTTCAGTAGCCAACGAGTTGTTTTTGGTTACATGATTAATTTTTTTGTTTGTTTGAGACAGAGTCTCACTTTGTCACCCAGGTTGGAGTGCAGTGGCACAATCTTGGCTCCCGGGTTCAAGCAATTCTCCCACCTCAGCTTCCCAAGTAGCTGGGACTACAGGCATGCACTACCACGCCCAGCTAATTTTTTGTATTTTTAGTAGAGATGGGGTTTCACCATGTTAGTCAGGTTGGTCTCAAACTCCTGACCTCAAGTGATCCTCCTGCCTCGGCCTCCCAAAGTGCTGGGATTACAGGTGTGAGCCACCACACCCGGCCCAAGGTAGTTTTTACACATAAATAGAAATCCAAGGGGAGAAAATTCACCCTTAACCAACTGCCTTCCCTTTGGGGTAGAAGTGAGAAGAAGTGAGAAGGTGGACAAGCCTCAGCTATGTGCCCCCCATAATTAAATTCACAAAGAGAATAAAGCAAGAGGACAATAGAGCAGCCCAGGCAATAAAAATAAAAGTTACCCCTGGACCTGCTCTCGGGATTGGCAGACATCGTTTTAGTCTCCGAGATTTGGTGGCAGCTCCTGCCCCAACTGAATGATACTGTCTGCTGTGGCTCAGTACGTAGATGCTTCCTGCGGGAGAAGCCAGAGCCGGAGAAACTGGATCCCAGTCTTGGTTGGAGTCCTGACCTGGGGGCCCTGGCGGCCTGATACAGGCTGGAGATGTAACACAGCGTCCGGCGATGGGTCGGCTGCTGGTGGCTGGAGCTGCAGGTTTGCCCAGTGTCAGCTCTTCCTCTCCCTGGAGCCGCTGCTGGTTAAGGGAGTGCACCAAGGGCTCAGGCAGACTCTAGCAGCGTTGCCACTTGGCAGCTGTCATCTCGGCCAAGCGAGGTGACTTCTTAAAGCCTTGGTTTTGCATCTGCAAACTGGGAGCCTCTTTCCTGAACTGTTGTGGGAGTGGTGGCCTCTTACCCTCTTGTGGGGGCAACCTCCAAGCTGTGGATGTGGGAGCAAATAAATAATTTGTTATGTGTAGGGATGGGGTTTCGCCATGTTGGCCAGGCTGGTCTCACACTCCTGACCTCAAGTGATCCACCCGTCTTGGCCTCCCATAATGCTGGAATTATAGGTGTGAGCCACCGGGCCCGGCCCCAACTCTGGGTTTTTTCTCACTATTCTCCAGGATCCTTCATTGTTCCTTCCTTGTTTACTCTGTCCGATTTGCCTCCTGTGGGCTCCCACCTGGCTGCCTCCCACTTCTAATGCCCGAACTCAAGGCACTGTCTCCTATCCAGGAGGATGGAGGCATGACCACGTCTCAGTTGTCTTCCTGCCTGTAGAGCACCCTTCTTCTCTGTGTCCTTCTCTTGCTGAGGCCAGGGCTGCCCCATATTCTGGCTGTGTCCATCTGTCCCTCATGTATGTGGATGGGCAGGCTGACCACACAGCCCTGCACTGCCCAGCACGCGGGGCTCACGTCCTAACAACTGTTGACTACTGGCTCAGGGCTGGGCACTATTCCAGGGGATACCAAGGAACCAAGACCCCATCCTCCCGGGCCGTATGCTTTTTGTTCTCTTGAGTCTTGCATTGCTCCCTTATTTGGGGTTCGCCCACCCATCTTCAAAAGAGTCTTCCTTACCCTCTGCTGTCCCCGCCAGCTCTCACCATTTTAACCCAACGACTTTAAAGATGATTGAAGGCACTATCTCAGAGGCCACCACTGCCCTGCTGCAGGACAAATCCACAGCTCAGAGGCTGCGCCCACAAGAGGGTAAGAGGCCACCACTCCCACAACAGCTGACTCACAGCTCAAGTAAGAGGCTCCCAGTTTGCAGATGCAAAACCAAGGCTTTAAGAAGTCACCTAGCTTGCCCGAGATGACAGCTGCCAAGTGGCAACGCTGCTAACTAAAAATACAAAACAAAACTTACCTGGGTATGGTGGTGTGTGTACCTGTAGTCCCAGCTACTTGGGAGGCTGAGGCAGGAGAATCACTTGAACCCGGGAGGCAGAGGTTGCAGTAAACTGAGATCGCGTCACTACTCTCTAGCCTGAGGTGACAGACTGAAAAATCTAAAAAAAAAAAAAAAAAAAAAAAAAAAAAAAAGAATCCATAGTTGGAAGCCAGGCAACGGGAAGTGATGGAGAATCAATGTCCATATTTGTCAATAGACACCCCCAATCAAAACTGATTCGGGGAGTTAAAAATCAAATTAAAATCCATTAAGGACTTCAGACTTAATGTTTCTTCTTCCTTCTTCTTCCTCTTCTTCCTCTTCTTCTTTCTTCTTCTTTCTTCTTCCTTTTCTTCTTCTTCTTTTTTTTTTGGAGACAGAGTCTCGGCCTATCCCCCAGGCTGTAGTGCAGTGCCACGATGTTGGCTCACTGCATCCCCCGCCTCCCGGATTCAAGCGATTCTCCTACCTCACTCAGCCTCCCCAGTAGCTGGGATTACAGGCGCCTGCCACCACGGCCGGCTTATTTTTGTATTTTTAGTAGAGACAGGGTTTCGCCATGTTAGTCAGCTGGTCTCAAACTCCTAACCTCAGATAATCTGCCTGCCTCGGTCTCCCAAAGTGCTGGGATTACAGGCGTGAGCCACCGCACCCGGCTTTTCACACACTTCTAATGTTAAAGAGATCTTTTGGGAAATGATATTGATGTGTGACAAAATATATTTCTGAAGTCCAGCAATTCCTTCAGTTTCTAGTAAAATTATTAATGGATCCCATTTTTAAGAAATATTTTTGATCTTCTGTTTGCTTCTGTGTCTTGAAGGATGTGCGCCTGATGCTGCTGTTGCTAATTTCTGGAGGGTTGTACTACAGTGATTTTCTTTACACACATTTGTGTACTTTTCTTCACTGCTTGAATGCATTTGTAAGAAGCATGTGTGATTTTTACAAAAACGTGTGTGTCCAGGTTTTCGCCGTCAAAAAATATATATTTGTGTTTTTTCTTTTAAAAAAGCAAATATAAAAAGACCTTGTACAGTGAAGGCTGAGGAGGGCAATCTCCACGGATTAATATTCTCATCCAAGTGTTTACTGTATTTTTTTTTTTCAGTAAAAAAATAAAGATGTACAGAGTAGGAGGAGGGCCTGACTGACAGCATGAGCTTAGTTTGATAATTTTTCCTCCCAACGATGCTTCTTCAGACAAACAGAACTCATGAGGCTGGGTTTCCACAGTCAATGAGTGGGGACGGGGAAGAGGAAAGGGCTGTAGTGAGGCCTCTCCAGGGGGGCAGAGCAGCCCTAGGCTGTTGGGGGGGCCCCCCGGCTGCCATCCCTGCTGCAGCATCCGGTAGTAGGCACTGACCCTGGCTTTGCTCTCCATCAGCAGCCAGCGGGAGCTGTCAGGAGTGGGGGCCAGACCTTGCCCTGCTTCTGAGTGGCCTTCCTATCCCATGGTGCCAACAAGAGTGGTGACCTGCCATGGCTGGACCACATCCATTGCACCCCTAGGCCCTGGCCCACTCTGGGCACAGGAGACTCATGTGCTCAGAACCTCCCTCCCCTAGAGAGAATGACACATGCCAGGCTCACCGACAGCCCCACACCTGCTCAGGCCTCCACCCCTCCAGCCGCTCTGCTGACCACTCTCTTATGGAAGCCCTGAGCCCGACCCACCAGTTTTTCTTCTCCTCATCCACAGACACCGGGACTGGTGCTGTGCCACCTGCCTTGGGTCCCACTCGCAGATCCTGCCTGAGCCTTTCCTGGTGACTCACCCCTAGGTCGTGAGCACTGGTTGAGCAGCTGCTGGCACAGCTTCCCCAGGTGACCAAGGAAGCAGCCCCGCTCCGTCCTCCTTCGGAAGAAAAGGGCACAAGGTTTTGGCGTCCAGAGCATCAAACCCTACAAGTGTTTGCATGACCTGTGGACGATCACACCGGGACAATCCCAGACCTCTCCCAGCTGGAGGTAACAGTTCTTGCCTTGCTTTCATTATTGCCGTTCACTCACTCATTCACTCATACATTCACTGCAGGGTGGCATGTAAAGTATCAGAAACACGAAAATGAGAACATGTGGAGTCTCTGCCTTCGTGGTCCTCAGCCCGACAGGTGAGTGGGAAGATGGGGCAACAGAGGGCACAGGTGGAGTGGCATCCCCTCCCCTTCTGCTGGGAGCTGGCGGCGGGGAGGGCGGCTGGCTGACCCCACCCGGGCTCTGGCTGCCTCTAAAGAGCTTGTGAGACCCTGGAGAAGGTGGACTCAGGCCAGCAGCCCCTGAGCTTGTCTCCACCACGGCTTCTTTTATGATTTGCTCAACTCTTCCCCTCCTGCCCTTCCATCTGTCCCTGCATCTCCAAAACTATGGTCTCTCAGGAAAACTGTTCCAATTAAGCAAGAAGAAACCGAAGCTGCACAGCAGGGGCCACCCAACTGGTGTTGCCACACTGGCCTGATGAAACCCTGGCCCGAAACAGAAGGATCTGTCCTCTTGGTTCACGCGAATCACCTTCTTACTTAGGTCAGTGTAGGGTTTCTGCTGGGGTTCTGGAAATACGTAACAAAGCTCCTAGCTCCGGTATCTGTTAGGTTCTGCTGCTACAAGGTAGTTTAGGCACCCGGAAATGAGGTCTGCAGGCTGATTTCAGGAGACTGGAATCAGGTCCCAGAGATGGCCCCCGAAGTGGGATCCTGGGGCTCCCCTCTCCTCCATGCCGGCCTTGTCCTTAGGCCCCCGTGGTGCTGAGATGGCTGCTGCAGCTCACCAAGGCCTGAGTCCAGAGCAATGGTACCACTTCAGCCTGAGTCCTTGGGGTCACTCTGATTTGACCAGCTTGGGCCCTGAGCACTCCCTGATCCCATTGCTGCGGCTGTGGGCACTGGATGTCCTGATCGGCCAGCACTGGGTCCCACGCCCCATGGCTGCCGTCAGAACTCCCCAGAACGCATGTACAGGAGGGTCCCCAAACGGGGACTGGGCACCAGGTGATTCTCCAGTGTGCCCCTCACAGATGCTGGCTGGGACCCGCAGTCCTGCCCGCCATGCTTCTGTGAGGACTGCAGAACTAGTAGCCATCACCACACAGAAGCAGGGAGGGGCGCCCTGGGCTACCCCCAGGGAAGCAGCACATCCCCCATGCACTTCCCATCTGAGGGACAGGCGGGGACGGTCACTGCAGCTCTGGTTTCTGGCCTTCCTGACATCTTCCCTTGCAGGTTCTGGGCATGTTTCACCCCTGTCTCTGTCCCCTCTGCCGTGGGGTCCCTGCCCAGAGCTCACCTATTTCGAATGGGCGTGCTGCTCCTTTTGCCACCTTGTGCTGTCACCAAACCTGCGTGGCTCCTGCATGCCACTGGTGACAACCTGCAAACCTCTAACTCCTGTACCTCAAGTGGTCCTGAAATCCTATTTGACTTCCCCAAAACACTTAACATTCCTGGGAGTGTGACACAGCTTGGAGGGAGGACTCAGGCAGGGGACAGGAGAGAAGACAAATGAAGGCATCAGGCTCTGGTGTCCTCAAAGACCCTCCCCTCCTGATATCTCCCACGCAGGGGTGAGTTCCTTCCCCTCCAGTGGGCTGCGGGGAAGGTTGGGGGACTCTTCCCAGACTGCTTGGGAGTCTATGAAATGCGCTCATCCTACCCACCGCTGTCTCTCCCATGAGGTCCGCAGACCCTCTTGCAAATGGAATGCATTGGCTTGCTCAGACACACTTATACTTGCAACAGGCATGCGGCTGTCCTCGGTTCAGGGCCCTCACTCACCCCAGCCCTCCCCTCCTCAAAGAACACACACAGCACGATGCTGGGGCCCACAAACCCCTACACCCCATCCCCCAAATAAACAATTAAAGCATGGATTTTGGCAAATCAATTTTATTGTTTAAAAAAATAAATGTTACATTTGACATAGAAAAAGGCATTTTTAAAATGTTTTTAAAAGGTTTAAAAAGGCATTTGTTCTGGCCAGGCATGGTGGCTCATGCCTGTAATCCCAGCACTTTGGGAGGCCAAGGCAGGTGGATCACCTGAGGTCAGGAGGTCGAGACCAGCCTGGCCATGGTGAAACTCCATCTCTACTAAAAATATAAAAATCTGCTGGGCATGGTGGTGTAATCCCAGTTACTCAGGAGGCTGAGGTAGGAGAATCACTTGAACCTGGGAGGCAAAGGTTGCAGTGAGCCGAGATCACACCACTGCACTGCAGCCTAGGCGTCACAGAGAGACTCTGTCTCAAAAAAAAAAAAAAAAAAAAGCATTTGTTCTGAATGTGCCTCATCATCCCAGGCATCTGTAAGTTTCCATTGTTTCCATAAAAACCAGTGGGGTTCCCCTCTCTGAAAAAAAGCACCAACATTCTTCCTGCTTGGCAGTGGGTGGCTCTCATGCCCACGCCTCTCCACCCAAGGGAACAGTCTCTCTGCTCCTCACCTGGCAGAAGCCCAGACCCTGAGTCCCTAGCGCGGGGCAGAGTGCAGAAACATGATCCAGATGCGGCAGGCCCTGGCCCTGTCTAGTTCTCCTGCAACAGACTCTTAGCACTGCTCCAATCTGACCTGTCCGGCTGGAATCACAGTTCCCACTCGGGCACAGGTAAAGATGAGCTCCCAGGACCCAGCAGGGCCTCTGCCCCTAGGATCTGCTGCCAGCCGCCTCTTCCCAGTGGACAGAACTAGGAGGGGCAGGCTGTACCCAGCACATCTCAGAGAGATGGAGGCAAGCTGGGTTCCTGATGATTTCCAGCTAATACAGGTCCTTCCTCCTGCGTGTAGGCACCCCATTACGCTTTATAACAGACCCTCTAGACTTCTGTGGGGGTAAAGGACCCAAACTGACACAGGTAGTGTTTGTTCACACTTCCACTTTCAAAGTTAACTACTAGCTGTTCAAATATACTCCATACAGTTTTCAGCAAATCAAAGTGTGTACCTCTCCCACACCAAGGGAAGAAAAGATGCAGACTGCCTTAAAAGCACCTGACAGCAAGGCGAGGGTTTTAAAGATGAGCCTTGAGAATCAAAGCAGCAGCTGAAGTATAATTACCCCAGTGCTCCCCCTTCCCGTGCGTGGGTCACAGAGACAGGCACATCCCCAGTGCTTTGCAAACAGAAGCACTCCCAAAAATTGGCTAGAGGGAACGCTTCGGCAAAGGCATCATTTTCTCCCTGGCTTGCTGGACTCTCGGAAATGCATCTGAAAGCCTTTGCCACCCTGTCTTGTGCTGATGACAGCATGAGCCCGGCCGCACCTGGCTCAGCAACAAGCTGCGAGATCCTCAGCTTCTCTCTCACGCCCCACCTCGAGCTGCTGACGGCAGCCTGGAGAACTATGTGTGTGGCTGTTCCTGGATGACATCTGCTGTCACTAGTCTTCCCAGAACATCCGCTGCCCAGGGTTCCTGCTGTCTTCCCCAGTGGGCAGATTTTGCAGGGAAGACTGAGGAAATGGGAGGGGGAGCTCTGCTCCAGAGCAGAAGGCACAGAAGGTAGGGTTTTTGTTTTATAGGTAGACTGCCCAGTGCATTGCAAAAGGAAAACCAAGAACAGGGAGTGTCCAACTCATCCCCTCTGCATGAGCAAATGAAGATGGACACTGGACTGGGCCAACTGACCCCGGGACTCACACTTGGTCAGTGGACAAGAGATAAAAGCAGGCCGAATTATTACAGGAATCAATCTGCACTCCAGTGAGGCAGCTCCCATGACTGAGTTACAATGCTTGGAGCCCCTGAGGGCAGAGCGGCACCAGCTAGGAGGTTCGTACTGCATCATGGCTTCGGATGCCCTCGCAGGCTCTGATTCGCTGCTAGGTGCTGGTGAGGTTGGAGAACTTCCTTCCTTCCTGTGTACAATGCAAACAGCGCCGCTTCAAGTGCCATCCACACGGGTGCAGCCTCATGGGAGAGCTGCACAGAGAGGGAATGCGTTCAGTTCAGCCAGCAGAAGGCCAGGGGTAAGTGGTCCCTAGTGGGTCACATGGCCTGTGACATCTGGAGGCTGCCAATCTTCGCCCTCTAGAGTCCCATTTGCAGGGTGGATGGGTGCTAGGGTGTTGTCTGGTCACTGTGGCCACCTAAGCCTCGTCACCACGGGCCTTTCCTGCACCGTGCTCACTCTCACACTGAGATGCTGCCAGGCAGCTTTTGTTTGTGTTTGTTTTTTTAAACCAGTGGAGTAAGTTCTAAGGGAGCCCCATGTACTTAAGATAAAAATGTAGCTGGGGAAAGCGGGTGCAGAGGCTGCTTCTGTGAGGCTGCATATATCTTACAGGACAAAACGTTTTGTACCTGAAAACCAAATTCTGAGAAACAGCCCTGCAGGTTTCTGGGAAGCTTCTCCCTCCCTGTCGTGAGTTCCACCTGGGCCCTCCGGGGGAACAGGGACAGGAGAAATGCAAGCAAAGCAGACAGGCCCGGAGTAGGGAGCCCGAGCCCTGCGTATTTGGGAATCAAAACCCTCAAGGGAACAGTCGGCCAAATGGCAGGAAGCTTTGATGACTCTGCTAATTTGGGGGCCCAAGAGTAGGGTACAGCATTGTCTGCAGAGAAACAAACAACAGGGAAATTCAATCAGAAGGGCCTATTTTAACTTGCAGTTAGCAGAAAAATGTTCCCCCCGATTTTGACCTAGCAGAAATCTAGCTTAAAGTTCCGTGATTCCTTCCCCTTCCCCTCTACACATGGTCATCCTGCTTGCCCTAGAGATGCTGACTGACAAGGTCTCCCAAAGGAGGGGCCCTTCTGCCGTTTACGGGCCCCTGAGTGCACCTGTGGGCTTCCACGCGGATGGAATCACTGGTCCCCACCAGGGAACCTGGACTGTGGTAACTGCTGCCACCGTAGGACCCAAGGGCTCCCAGGCCAGGAAGAGGCAGGCGGCCTGCCTGGGAACACAGGCTGGAACCTGGAACCCTACAGACCTGGGTTCTGAGTGGGCTGCTCCCTGGGCTGTTGTCATCATTCTTTCTTCTCTTTTCTTTTTTTGAAACAGTGTCTCACTCTGTTTTCCAGGCTAGAGTGCAATAGTCTAATCACACCTTACTGCAGCCTCAGCCTCCTGGGCTCTGGTGATCCTCCCACCTCAGCCTCCCATAGTGCTGGGATTACACGCATGAGCCACCGCACCTAGCACAATTTGGTGAATTTTAAGAAGCATTTCTCAAAAATGAAAACTAAAAAATAGAGGATATCTGAAGTCCTAAGGGTTAAGAATTTCTTTATGAAACTTGCTTGGAACACAGTTGTAAACAAATGAACTGATTTATAATAGAAGGCACGTTTCTTGCTGCACAGCATGGTCTGAAGTTTGAAAGCCACCAGCCTAGAGGGTTCTGGGAACTTCTTCCTAACACAGGGAAAGGGGTGGGCAGGGGCAGAGGCACACGGACATCCCCAGGTTTGGACTTTTCCAACATATTTGTGGAAGGCACTTGATTTTGGAAAGCAGACTTTTGGCATTTCGACCCTCACCCACGCTCCCACACCCACTCCGCACAGATCTGTGACGCATCCAAGGCAGGACTGAGTTAGAACAGGATATCCTAGGCTCCATGGCAGTGACTATTATTCAGAAATGGTGACATCAAGGGCCGGCTTGCCCCTCATCCTTCAGGGATGAAGCAAAGCGTAGGGAGCCTAAGCCCTGCATATTTTGGAATGAAACCGCTCAAGGGAATAGTCTGGCATAGTAGGCCAAATGGTAGGAAGCTTTGATTACTCTGCTAATTTGGGGGCCCAAGAGTAGGGCTACACCCTCAAGGAGGGACCCCACCTCCTTGGGCATGTGGAGGCCCCTTTCTCTCTGGTGGTGCAACCGGAGAGGAGTCGGTTCCTGAAGAACAGATGGGAGAGTGCTGGGGCCAGGCACCCGGGGAGAGAGGAAGGGAATGAAAAGAAACCCGGCCCAGGAGCTGCGCAGGCAGCGGGGCAGTCAGGCGGCGGCAGTACAGTGCAAGGGCTCCCCCACGCGGCCAGCTGTGGAACTTCCACCGCAACCCCCAGCTCTCTCCTGAGCCCGCCCATCACGGGTAGCAGCTCAGATGCTGGGTGCCAGGAGGGTGGCTTCCCGGCTCTGGGCACTGTGGTTCTGTCCTAAGACGGGCGCTCTCTGGGTATAAAAATAGATGTTCTAGCTGGGTGTGGTGGCTCACGCCTGTAATCCCAGCACTTTGGGAGGCTGAGGTGGGTAGACTGCCTGAGTTCAGGAGTTCAAGACCAGCCTGGGCAACATGGTGAAACCCTGTCTCTACTAAAATACAAAAATTAGGCAGGCGTGGTGGCCGGCGCCTATAGTACCAGCTACTCGGGAGGCTGAGGCACGAGAATTGCTTGAACCCGGGAGGCGGAGGTTGTAGTGAGCCAAGATCTCGCCACTGTGCTCCAGCCTGGGCGACAGAGAGAGACCGTCTAAAAAAAAGAAAAAGAAAAAAAAAAAGGCGAGATGCTCTGTCTGGCCTGGGTTGTTGGCGGCCAGAGTAAGTAGTCTGAACACGAGCCCCAGCTTGGGAACCATGTCTCAGACTGGTATTGAAAATGAAAGCCAGGATTCCTTTAAATCCATAGCCTTGAAGTATAAACAGTCCAGAGCAGAGAAACTGACTTCGCCATGCTCCCTCACCCATGAAAGCCCTCTCTGAAAATGCGGTAGAAATTTTGTATCTGCCTGATCCAGAGAGCAACTGTAAGGTGGGGGAGAAGCCAGACAGAAAAATCGACCTTAACCAAGAGTCCTATCTCCCAGCCTTGAGTTGTGGGATGTTGAACAAACAAAACTACATGTGTCCTGGGAATTTTGCTTTGTGTTGTTTTTTAAAAGAATGTCAGAGCCCTCCTTGGGGGTTTCAGAAAAGCAGGTATGGCTGGCCCATGGCTTCTCAAGATCACAGTCCCCAACCTATGCTCACCGAGAAGATACCCAATCACTTCCCCAGTCTCAGGCTGAGAGTTAGTGGTGAAGTGAGAGGTGGCAGGAGAGACCGGCACACAGGAAGTCACGGGGGGGTCACCAAGGGGCAGGGAGAGAAGGCCTGGCTGCGGCCCTGTCACCTGCCAAGTGAGCCCCTGAAAAGGCTGTGGGCAGCCCCTTGCCAGAGAGGCCTGGCTCCTGTCTGGTGGGAGCAGAGCCACCTGGATGGCCCAGTGTCACCTGATGCTGCATCTCTCTCCCCGCTAATAAGCTGTCACCTCAGTGGGTGATTTAACTGGATCTTTCCTGGTAAAACAAGAGGGGCTCCTGAGAGCAGAAACACCCACCTGGAAGTCTGCTGAGATTGAAATGACCCTCTTAAATTGGGGCTCCCCGGAATGGCCTGATTATCTGCACCCAGTGTGCTTCATGGAGGAAGGCCAGCAGGACAGAGGAGCCGTGGAGGGCAGGGGTCCTCCCTGAGGAAGCTGGGGGAATGATACCTCACCTCCCCATGCAGAGCAGGTCATGGACTGAGAAAAGCAGCTCCGAATAGCACTGAGATTTCTGCGGCTGGGCACAGCAGCTCACACCTGTAATCCCAGCAGCCTGGGAAGCTCAGATGGGAGGATCGCTTGAGCCCAGGAGTTTGAGACCAGCCTGGGCAACAGAGCAAGAGCTCATCTCTGCAAATATTTTTTTTAATTTAAAAAAAAAAAAAATTTCTGGAACGCTTTTCACAGCCTGGTCTTTGCTGCTGTATTCCTGTTATCAGCCCTCATTCTCCATAAATGGAGTCTGAGAAACAGCAAAGACACAGGGAGGAGCCTGGCATTCCTACCGCACAGCCACGATGGAGGAGAAAGGGATGGCAAGTGGGAGCAGGTGGAGGCAGTGAAGAGGAGGGCCAGAGGCTAGATGTGCAGAGGTTCTAGAAGAACGGGCAGCTGGGGAAGGAAGGGCTTGAACCCCTCAGGGTCTCAAGACAGTCCCCAGTGCCCCTGCTTTGCACAGGGTAATGTACTCCCCTGGGCGCCTCTGCACCCTTCTGTCTACCAATCATGCTCTGAATGTTCCCCGGGAGCCAGTTCAAGGATCACCTCCCCCAGGAAACCTTCCCTGATTAACCTCAGCCCACCACGTCTCCTCTTGTGAACACCGGAGTTTGGGCGCCATCCCGTGTTGTGCTGGTTGATGTGGATGTGTAACTGCTAGAGGTCTTTTCTTAAGGCTTCTCTCCTGGCCCGGATTTGAAGCTTCTCATGAGCAGATTCCATGTCTTCCTTGTTTCTGCATCTACCCACCACTAGACAGAGCTGCCTGTCAAAGGCGTCGGGACAAGGCCTTGTCCTGCCCTCTGGGGCCTGACTGTGGGGCAGCAGGTTCTGGAGAGCCAGGGCACGCTGGGCAGGTGGTGGAGCCGAGAAGGGAGGGAAGACATGGGTGAAGGAAAGCACAGGAGCAGAGTGGGCAAGGGGCACAGGCACCCTCATGCCAGGAAGGCGTCGTAGTCCATGTACCACACCAGTTGGCCAGAGTGCGGCAGGACACCCGAGATGGGCCACTTCTTGGGCTCATAGCCCACCCGGCTCACCAGCGCGGTGATCTCACGCTTCATCCTGCCCATGACTAGGACTGCCACCTTCTTGGCGCGGTTGATGAGAGGCAGGCTAAGGCTCATGCGGCGGTGTGGCTGGGAGGGGCTCGTGGTCAGCACGACCAGCTGCTCGCCGTCCAGGCCAGTGGGCGACTGTGGGAAGAGGGAGGCTGTGTGCCCGTCGGCACCCATGCCCAGCAGCACCAGGTCGAAGCTGCTGTTGGCCACCAGGGCTGAGATCTCCCTGGCATAGATCTGGGCGCCCTGGTCCTCCTCGGCGCAGAGCCGCTGCTGCAGGTGCACAGGCATGGGGTGGATGTTGTAGTAGGGGACCCGGACGTGCTGCAGCAGGTGGGCCTGCAGGCCCTGGAAGTTGGACTCCGGGTCCGAGAGCGGGACGCAGCGCTCGTCAACCAGCCACAGGTGCGTGTGGGCCCAGGGGAAGCCGTAGTGCGCTGTGGCCAGCTGCTGGAACAGGGCCACGGGGCTCGAGCCCCCTGACAGCGCCAGGTGGAACTGGCCAAAGCGCCGCACGGCCCGCACAGCGGTGGCCTCAATGTCGTTAGCCAGCTTAGAGATCAGCTCCTCGGACCAGGCGGAGACCAGCGGGCTCTCTCGGTACTTGGCCCTGAGGACCTGGAAGTCACTGGGCATTGGGGCCGGCCCTGGCCCTGGCACTAGCTGCTCTGGCTGCTGCTGGGAAAAGAACAACCGGCCACTACTGAACTCAAAGTCCAACAGACGGCCGTTCTCAGCTCCTCCAGGATAGAGGCGTGGGGCCTTATGGGCCAGGCTCTCCAGCAGAGGGGTCCAGAAGCCCCAGGAGGCCAGCAAGTTCTCTGTGGTGATGAAGGAATCCTTCCGGCCATGGAAGATATGGGATAAGAGGACAGAGTGGGCGTCCCGCTCCTGCACGGGGCTGTAGGCGTAGTAATCGGACAGAGGGCTGCCGAAAAGGCGGAGCCCAGGTGGGCCCTCCATTTCCTTCCAGCTGGAGGGCAGGGAGGGCCTGAACAGGTTCCTGCTGACCAGCACGGCGGGGCTGCCCAGGTCACCGTGGCCGATGTGGAAGATGAGCTGCCGAGGCAGGCACTGGCTCTGTGCCGCAGCCCAGTGCTTTTCGCTCTGCACGCAGCAGGCCTGGTTCTTGAACAAGATCCGAGCGTAGCCCACTCTCTCGTCCAAGGCTTTGCCAGACATCAAGATGAAAGGCACGCCCTCCCAGCGAAGATTGTCGATGTGCACGAGAACGGCTGGGGCGAGGGAACAGCAGAGGGTGACTCTCTGGCACAGACCAGGACTCTCCGGCCAGCCCTCTCCTCTCCTCGCTGGGCCCTCTGGGCGTTCCCCTGCCTCAGGGAAGCCCCTCACCTTGCCATGCTCACCCCTCACCTGGCATCTCTTCCATGACCTTCTCTTCCCAGTCCATGCTTGAAAACCGGCCTCTGGGGCTATCTCTATGGCTTTGACACCTACCTTCCTTGAGGCCCCTCTTAGAGTTATGGTCCGCCAGCTAAGGAGAACCGGGCTGAGAACATCCAACCTGGAGACTCTAAAGGACGCCCCACAGTGGGGGCAAGTGGGGTGGGGGACCCTGACTCTTAGGTGTGTGAGGGGGCACGGGTCCTACAGAGAAACGTGCTCCCCTCCTGTTTGTGAAGCATTCAGGATGCACCCGACGCAGGGTCAGAGGTGCGGGGTGGGGAGACAGGCACCCCAGCAGAGGCCCGTGGGTGGAGTGTTGGCGAGGAGGGGCAAGGCCTGGTGGCAAGAGCCAGGGGCTGACAGTATTCCATGCCCAAGTTCCAAGCCTGGTTCATTTTGACGACTTCACTGAGCCTTACGTTTCCTCACCTATAAAACGGGGCTAATGGCCCCTGCCTCGCGGTTGGTGCGTGAGGCTTGTATGAGAGGCATCTATAAAGCACCTGGCACACGGCGCATGCTCAACAGGCAGCTGTGGCTCTCACTGCCTGGCTGCTACCTGCTGAGGAGCCAGCCCCTCCCAGAAAGCCCTGGGCCTCTGGAACCGCCCAGAGGACAGCCCTGGCATGGCACTTGGCCGCTGGAACTGTCTCTAGCTGCGGCCAGGCAAAAGGCGTGCGGCCTCACTGGGGAGGCCCTATGAGGCAGGAACCAGGTCTGTCTGAGCCTCGCACGACAAACCCTTGGGAAGCATCTGGGACTGAACTGGGGCTGATGTGAGGCCGTGGCCATCAGGATGTCCTTTGCCCAGAGAGCACCACCAGCTGGCCTGCTGCATCAGGCTGGTAGGAGGCCAGGGAGACAGGGGAATGCCATCCTTGCCTCTGAGCACCCTGGGGTTCCCACCTCAAGTCCCCTCCACCCTACCCAAGGGCATCTGCTTTGGAAAGCTGCCCCCGGCGAAGTGGGCAGCCCAGTGCCCCATGCCCGGCCCCAGGGCCCACCTGCGAAGGTCGGCGTCAGGCTGTGGAAGCTGTCTGGCTTCTGCAGCTCTCTGCGCACCTGCTCACTGTAAGACTGGTACTGGCCCACGATGGCACTGCCCCTCTGCAGGCCCCGCAGCGCCTGGAAGACCTGAAGCTTGTGCCGCAGCACAGCCTCCGCACTGCTGACATTGAGGGGCAGCTCCATGGCCACGAGGGTGAGGACCTCCGTCAGATGGTTCTGGAGGACGTCGCGAATGACACCGTACTCCTCATAGAAGCTGGTGCGGCCTGGTGGAGGGAGGTGAAGTGGGGAGGATGTAAAGAGAGGCCAGAGCATCCGATTTCCCCAAGGTGCACCAAAACCCCAGCCCGCACTTTTGTCCTGCATCCTCTTCCCCCGGTCCACAGGGCCTATAAAAATGGTGCACACCAAAACCAACCTCACCACGAGAAGGGATGGAGGAAGTCTTGGAGCCACCTCTGTCAATGAGAACTATTGTAATTGAGAAGGCGACAAATCGGTGAGCCTCTCCAGAAATCCACATGAAGAAAGTTCTATTCCCAGCAAAGGACAGATTGCCTCTGCAAATACTGGCCAGCCCCTCACCCTGCCCTGCCTGGCCACTGCCAGCAGCAGGCTCAGCACTGTGGGGGCTGCGGCACCACGGCGGGGGCTGCAGCACCATGGCGGGGGCTGGGGCCCCAGAGTTTGACTGCCGCTTACTAGCGTGTGATCTTGGGCAAGTTACTTGACTTTTGTTCCTGCGTCCTGCCCTTGGATGAGACTAACAAATGCCGCCTCACTACTGGGTGCACACCTGTGTCAGGCAATGTGCAGGGGAGTGGGAGGGAGGGAATGTGGGAAGAGAAAAGGAAGTAAACAAAATTACAGAGCAGTTGTGACAGAGGGTAATGAAAAGGCCCCTCCGAGACCTGAAGAGCCAGCCTTGCAAAAAGCCAGTGAGAAAGCATCTCAGATGCAGGGACCCTTAGGTGGCAAAACCCTGAGGCAGGAAGGAACTTGGTGTGCTGGGGGCCAGATGGAGGTGAGGAAAGAGTGGGGACAGCGGTGAGGCTGGAGAAGAGTTCAGGGGTCTTGCAGGACAAGGTGAAGAGGCTGGACTTTTTTCTAAGCTCAGTTGTAGGGAGGACACTGGAGGGTTTGAGGCAGGAGAAGATGAGACCTGACCTATACTGGGGATCGACCCCTGGCCTTAGGGGGAGAATGGGTGCAGATGCAGGGAAGGCAAGGAAGAGGCTGCAGAGCTGCCCAGCAGAGACGACCGGGCCTGGACTAATGGGCAGTACAGGAGCTGGAGGGGAGGGAGAGGCACCTCAGAGTCAGGACTGACTGGACCTGCTGACAGATGGGGTGGGTGTGAGCAAAGTGGAGGCCCCAAAGATGAGCCCTGGAAGTGGGGCCTGAGCGGAGGGACGGGCAGTGGAGGCGCTCACAGACATGGGGAGGCGGGAGCAGAGGGGTTTGGTGGAGGGTTTAGGTGTGTTTTGGCTGAAGACTCCTAGGCGCAGATGTCCAGTTGTCAGGTGCATGGGGTAACTGTGAGGATAAAAGGGAAGGACACCTGGAGAACACAGAGCAGCACGCCCAGCGTAACAACAACGTAACAACACCGACGTAACAACAGTAACGTACCACCACCAGTGTAACAACATACCACCACCAGTGGAACAACGTAACACCAGCATAACAGCAGTGCAGCAACACCAGCATAACAACATAACAACACCGACGTAACAACAGTAACGTACCACCACCAGTGTAACAACATAACACCACCAGTATAACAGCAACACCAGCATAACAACAACATAACACCAACACAACAACAGTAACATAACACTGGCGTAACAACAACATAACACCACCAGACTAACAACAGCAACGTAACAACACCGGTGTAACAACATAACACCACCAGTGGAACAACATAACACCAGCATAACAGCAGTGCAGCAACACCAGCATAACAACAATATAACACCAACACAACAACATAACACAACACTGGCGTAACAACAACATAACACCACCAGACTAACAGCAGCAACGTAACAACACCGGTGTAACAACATAACACCAGCGCAACAACAACAAAACAACACCGGCATAGCAACAACATACCACTGTAACATAACAACACTGGTGTAATAACAATGTAACACCAGTGTAACAATAGCAACATAACACCAGTGTAACAACAACATAACAACACCGGCCTAACAACAGCAACATAACACCACTGGCATAACAGCAATGTAACACTGGCATAACAACATAACAACACTGGTATGACAATGACGTAACACCAGGGTAACAACAACATAACACCGGCATAACATTAGCAACATAACACTGGCGTAACAACAACGTAACAACCCTGGCTTAACAATACCGGTATAACAACGTAACAACATGGGCATAACAGCAATGTAACAACACTGGCGTAACACCACCAACATAACAACACCGGTGTAACAACAGCAACGTCACACCAGCGTTAACAATACTGATGTAACACCACCACCATAACAACACTGGCATAACAACACTGGTGTAACAACAGCAACAAAACAACAGTGGTGTAACACCAACATAACACCACCACCATAACAACATTGGCACAACACTGGTGTAACAATAGCAACCTAACAACAATGGTGTAACACCAACATAACACCACCACCATAACAACATCAACGCTGACAACAGCCCGAGCCCACACTGGGCCCGCGCCGCTCCTCCCCATACTCACAAAGACCCTGCACACAGGCACCATGATCACTCCTGCTCCACGAGTGAGGAAGGAGACAGGTGACCAGGCTGGCGGGGCAGAAGCAGGCACTGCTTAACCACGAGCTCTACGCCACTCCCTCTTCCAAGGCTCAACCCCGGTGGGCACTCATTATGAGTGACTCAAATATACAGGACAGTCCCAGAGCTCAGGGTTCCAACGCATACCACCTCGCAGGAGAGTTCCAACACCCGAGTCTCCTCACAACCTCACCTCCAGAGAGAGCCTGGCCTGATGACACGAGGAGCCATCGTTTCTCAAAGGCTTCTGCATGCAGAACCCCTAACCTGGGACTCGTTTGTTCACCCAGCAAACTCCCACTCATCCTTAAGGGCTCGGCTTCTAGGAGCTTTGGCCTACCCCTTCTGAGGGGCCCTGTCTTCTCCTGGCCCAGCTGACCGTAATTCAGGCCTGTTTCTCTTTCTTCCCCTCTACAAGGGAGGCTCCATCTGAGTTGCTTCCCCGCTATAAGGGAGGCTCCATCTGAGTGGTATCTCCCTCTGCTGCATCCCTGGCCCCTAACACAGCACTACGTTCAGACAGTGGACAGCAGAGAAAATGAAGATCCACACATCATCACGGACAAACCTCCAAAACCTAATGTGGTGAGAAAGCAACATGATTACTTTGATAAAATAAAAATTAATTTGAAAATAGGATATAGGCCAGGCGGAGGGGCTCATGCTAGTAATCCCAGCACTTTGGGAGGCCAAGGCCGGAGGATCACTTGAGCCCAGAGTCCAGGAGTTTAAGACCATCTTGGGCAACAAAGTGAGACCCTGTTTCTACAAAAAATTTTTTTAAAAAAGTTAACCAAGTGTGGTCCCAACTATTTGGGAGGCTGTGGTGGGAGGATTGCTTGAGCCCAGAAGGTCAAGGCTGCAGTGAGCTGTGATCGCGCCACTGCACTCCATCTGGACAACACAGAGAGAGACCCTGTCTCAAAAAAAAAAAAGAAAGAAAAAGAAAAAGAAAACAGGATATAAAGTGACCAAAATAAACAGAACTTCAAGAAATGAAAAATGTAATTGGAAATTAGAAATTCAGTAGATGGGCCTTACAGATGAGAAACAGTTGTATAGAGTCAGCTAGCAGAAGACAGAGCTGAAACAATTCTCCCAAACGCTGGACACAGAGACAAAAAGATCCATGCTTGGACACATACAGGATGACTCTTGTTCAAAATTATACAACAGGTTGTTTAGGGAACGAGGTGTGCATGGAAACATAAGGAGAAGTGAGGGGATAATCTATCTGCAACTCGGAAGCGTAAGATGAGGAAATAGGTCAGAATGTGGGGAGGGACACGCAGGAGAATCAAATTCTTTTTTAAAAACGGGTGGTAGGTGGATTGGTGTTTGTTATACCATAGTTCTGTATCTCTTCCATGCATTCTGTAAACTTCAGTTTTACCTAGGATCTAGTTAACATTTAATTCAAACAGACAAAGAGCAGTGGATTCTAAGTTCAGGCCTGCTGAGCCCAGCATGCTCCCTGCCAGCAGCCATTCTGGGTCCACGGCGCCAATCCTGAGCACCTGCCCTGACCGGGTTGTTGGTGTGCACTCTCGGGTCAACTAGACAGCAAGCATGCCCAGGTCACGGCTGGGGGAACAACCTGCCCTGAAGCCAGCCCGATATGCCATTTCTGACAGCAGCACCAGTGTTGGGGGCAAGAAATGAAGCCGGCAGCCACTCATAGGAAGGCACCCTGTCCCCGGCCATAGCAACCGGAAGCTAGAGGGTGCAGCTCTGTCCAGGGATACTAAACCCTGAAATGAACAGGAAGTCCAGCCCAACTGTGCCAACCAAAATGCCAAGAGTGGTCTCCACTGGGAAAACAATGGCTGAGGTCCCCCAGCTCTGTAGTGTTATGGCCTTCAAAGTTCTTGTGCTATTGTTGAGAAGACATCCACAAAAAGAGAATACTGATGACAGCAATGTCTGTGGATCAGTCCATTTATCCTCAGAATAACAACCTATAAGGAGGCCCTTCTATTTCCCCTATTTTAAAATATAAGGAATCTGAAGTTCAGAGAGGTTGAAAACTTACCCAAGGTCACACACAGCTGGTGAAGAGGTAAAAATGAGATTCAAACCCAGGCAGTTGGCCCCAGAGCCTGCAAAAGATTTCCCTTTTAATTACCTACTACTCAACCCTACAACAGAATGGTGTGAAGTTAAGTGGCGTGGGCACCACTGGCCTTTAGAAACAGAGCACAATGAAGAAGCCGGCTGAGCTTCTGGAAGGAAGGGTCTAGGGCAGACGTCAGAGATTCCAATGCCTACCGGAGCCGGCAAAAGCAAAGAGGATGGAGTGAGGCTGGTGTCCCTCACAGCGACAGTTAAGTACCTCAGCTGCATTCAGGTGGTGCCTCACAGGAGTATGGGCCCAGGGTTACCAAACCTTCCAATTCTCCTTTTTGGGAGAATGTAAAAAGACAATTCTTCCCTTCCCCTGCAATAGTAGAACAGGAAAATTAGGAACATCTTATATTTGAAAGGGACCTAAGGCCTGGCACAGTAGCTTATGCCTGTAATCCCAGCATTTTGGGAGGCTGAGTCGGCCAGATCTCCTGAGTCCAGGAGTTCAAGACCAGCCTAGGCAACATGGCAAAACCCCATCTCTACAAAAAATACAAAAATTAGCCGGGCATGGTGGCATACATCTGTGGTCCCAGCTACTTGGGAGGCTAAGGTGTGAGGATCACTTAAGCCTAGGAGGTCGAGGCTGCAGTGAGCTATGATTGCACCACTGCACTCCAGCCAGGGCAACAGATCAAGACCCTGTCTCCAAAAATAATAAATAAATAAATAAATAAATAAGAGTTCTTGGCCTCAAACAGTTAAACAGAGTCATGATCCAGCAACCCCACTCCTGGGTTTACACTCAAGGGAAATAAAAATGCAGGTCCACACAAAAGCTTGTACATGAATGCTCATTGCAGCATTATTCATAATTGCCAAAAAGTAGAGACAACCCAAATGTCCACCAACTGGTGACTGGATAAATTATGGTATACCTATACAATAAGATAATATTCAGCAGTAGAAAGGAATAAAGTGCTGGTACCTGCTAGAACTTGGATGAACTCTGAACACAGGATGCTAAGTGACAGAAACCACACACCGTATGATCCTATATGTACGAAATATCCAGAACAGGCAACCCCACAGAGAATGAAGTTCCGTGGTTGCCAGGAGCTGGGGGGAGGGGGAAGTTAGGGGATGACAACTAAGGGGTACAGAGTTTCCTTTCCCGTGATGAACATGTTCCAAAATTGATTGTGGTACTGACACACAACTCTGTGAATACACTAAAGCCCACTGGCCTGTCCACCTTAACTGAGTAAAGTGTAGCAGGATTTGTGAGTTATGGCTCAATAAAACTTTTGTAAAAAGGTTTCAGAATAGGGAAGCAGAACCACGAAAGAGGTACTTAAGGCAGATGAAGCTGTCTGCGACCCGCAAGACGAACAGGATGGGACTGGTGGTAGTGAAATCACCGAGGCAGCCTTTGCTGCAATCAAAGGAAGTAACAAAGGTAGGAGGGAACAAAGTCACAGTGAACTGCAAAGAAGTTATTATAGATGAATACAAACTACTTGGTGGCTGGCTGGATCTGTGAATGGTGGTGCACAGCTGTGATCTGGAGTGTGGTCTCTGGAGTCAGGCTGCTCCAGTATTTTATTTTATTTTATTTTATTTTATTTTATTTTATTTGAGATGGAGCCTCCCTCTGTGACCCAGGTTGGAGTGCAGTGGCGCGATCTTGGCTCACTGCCACCTTCGCCTCCCGGGTTCAAGCAATTCTTCTGCCTCAGCCTCCCGAGTAGCTGGGATTATAGGCACATGCTACCACACCTGGCTAATTTTTGTATTTTTAGTGGAGATGGGGTTTCACCATGTTGGCCAGGCCGGTCTTGAACTCCTGACCTCAAGTGATCCACCTGTCTCGGCCTCCCAAAGTGCTGGGATTACAGGTGTGAGCCACCATGCCCAGTCGGCCCTGGTTTAAATACGGGCTCTACCATCTTTCAGGCCTGTGATCTCCAGTAACTGACATCACCTCACGTGTGAACAAGCAACAATCCCGTGCCTCCCTTGCAGGGCTTCTGGGGGCCTTCAGGAGTGAATAACCACACAGGGCTTTGAACAGTGGGTAGCACATAGGAAACACTGATAAATATGGGTTGGAATTTTTCTTATGACAGATGCTGTAAGAGAAGGGCTACCGGCCTGGTCACTCAGAGAGCACTGTTACCATCTGAAATAAAGAGGTTAGAAAAAGTAGTTGGTATTTCCTGAGAAAAATGCAGTGGTGGTTTTCATTCTAAATCTGCTGCATCTGAAGTGATGGTGCAGCTCCCCGTGGAGCTCTCTAAAAGGCGGCTGGAGGCATAAACTAGGGCCTGGGGAGACAACAGACACTGGAGAGAAACTGGATTTCATCAAACCTGAAATGCCATCAGTGGTGGAGGCATCACTGTTTTATAACCCCTAAGAAAGAAAAGGGTTTCCAGTTTCACTATGTCAACCCGTTAAGGATAAACCCAACTTCAGAGACGTCCAAATATGAAAAATATGTGTCTTTTGATCAATGAATTACAGATTTATATGTCAACAACATAGTTAAAGTTTTAAAAACAGATGAATTTTTGATGAAGGGAACACAACAGAGTCCCTAAAAGCCCTGTTATCTGCTTACTATTCATTAATGTAGCAAATCCCTAAGCGGCCCCTTTCCTATTTTTATCCTCTCTCAATTCTCAGAAAGAATGCATTCCACGGGTTTACTACCTGCTGGGTAAAAGAGAGCTTCCTTTATTCCTTAATTTCAAGCTTCAGGGGGTGCGCCTGTGTTTAACACGGCCTGTAGATTTATGGACTTCGCTCCTCTCCTGGTTGGCTCTGTCTTTTCAGAGTTTAATGCAGTGACCGGGACCGTGGCCTGGCACCTCCCTGGGAAGAGGCCATGCAGCTGAGTGCAAGGACAGGAGGTGAGGGGCTGGCCCTCCTGCTGATGCTGATCTTTTCTTAGTTACTGCCAGTTATTGTGGACTGATTTCTCCTAAAAATGATCTATATTGGCTCCTAGTATCTTTTCCTGGGTTGAAAGTTGAGGGTTGAAACCCATCAGTATATGAAAAGGATAGAGAAAAGCACAACCAGGGTGGACATTGGGAAGAAAGACCCCCTGTAAACTTGGCTCCTGCCTGTGCACATCCAGAGCTCGTCCAAGGTCAGAGGATGACAAAGTAGGGGGGCCATGACTGCGCCTGCCGGCCCTGCTGCTCAGTCTCGTAACAGAGAGCAACAGCTGGAAAGCACTTCTTCCCCTTGGCCCAGTCGTTCCACTGCAGAAGCATATACTTACAGGGAAGATGTTTCTTTAAAATGCTCATAAATGTTCTCGAATTAGATAGTAGTTGCATAACTTTGTAAATATACTGAAAACCACTTAATTTTATATTTAAAAAGCGTAAATTTTGTGGTATGTGCATTGTATCTCAATTTTTAAAAAAGCTCATAAAGTAGTATCTAAGATAGAAGCCAGGGGAGGCGGGGCACTCCTGTAGTCTCAGCTACTTGGGAGGTTAAAGCAAGAGAGGATCACTTGAGACCAGGTGTTCAAGAGCAGCCTGGGCAACATAACAAGACTCCATCTCTAAGATTATAATAATAAAATGGCAAAACACCAGAAACAACCAAAAAGCTTAATAAAAGAGTTTATAACACATATTCTGTAGTATGAACAGAACTGAACAGAAACACAAGTATTAAAAGGTATATACTGTGCAGACTACTAATACATAGAGATTTAAATACATATACAACTGTGTGCGTATATGTGAGAGAGAAATATGACATAAAGAATGGACATAAAAGAGTATGACAGATCAATTTACAGGATTTATATAATAATCCAATATAAGTCATGTGGAACTCAGACACACTGCCGCTGCCTCTCCTTGCAAACTTGGAAGAAGAACAACACTTCCATTTGTAACGTATTTCCGTGTGCATTATCTGATTTAATCCTTAAAACTACCCGAGAGAGAGGTACCGGGGCTATCAGCATTGTATAGAGGTGTGCTGAAGGTCACAGCCTTCAGAACCAGGACCAGAAACCCCCTCCTCATTGCTTCCACATTGTGGGAAATCCAGGTTTCCCCAACAAAAATAGATTAAAAAAAAAAAAAAGACAAACAACTAAGAGCCAGCTGCAATCCCTATCAACACCTTCTGGGATTACTAAAAATAAAAAGAGGTGAGGGCCAAGGAGAGTGCAGTGTGCTGGCTGGTGCTCTCTCTGGACAGGAGATCCAGCAGCTGCCCTGGACTCACCTCGCAGACAGCTCTGCAGATGGGGCGAGAAGGGGAACTGGCCCTGCTGAGTGAGCTCCTGGCCCCTTCTGGCACACCAGGATGGAAGGCGGGACAGCTGGTGTGTGCCTGGAAGGACCCTGGCTGCCCTGGTCCCTCAGTGAGAGGCACTGAACGGTCACTCCAGCCCTCAGAGGTGGGGCAAGCATCAAGCTCCTTTCCCCATGTCAGGACAGGGACCCTCCCAGCAGTGACATCCTCAGGAAGTCTCCCTCCTTCTTTGTAACAACAACGACAGGCCTTCTACACAGAGGGGAAACTAGGGCAGCAGTGAGACTGGCCCTGAGTGCGTTCCAGCAGGGAGGCCAACTGCTGAAGGCCTGGCCAGCTTGGGAGGCTGTGGAGCTCAGTGGCTAGAGGCTTGGGCTCTGAGGTGCCCGAGACCTCGGTTCCAATTCCAGCACTCCCGACAGAAAAGGCAGCCGGACCCAGACAGCTGAACACAGCCCATTAATCACATGGGCCCACCTGTCTGCAGAGCCCTCCCGATGCCATGATGAGGGCCAGCCAGGGTCATCTCTGGGATGAAGGAGGCTCAGTGACTCTCCTTCTATGGCCCATGCTGCTTCAGAGACCCCAGCCAGGGTACCCTGGGTGGCTGTGCCTCTCAGGGGCTCACAGACTGGGACACACAGGAGAAGCACCCCAGGTCAGGCTGAGGGGAGCTGGGTACCAGATCCCTGCTTCCTTTCCTCCTCCCCACCCCCTCCGGCCTGTGCAGTAGCCTTGACTCTGCAGCAAACTCCTCTGGGCCAGAGGCTGCAGCAAGAAAAAAAAAAAAAGCACTCACCCAGCATGGAGGACGGCGGGGAGGGAGCTGGGGAAGCCGGCTTCCACCCACTTAGATGTGTGTGATACGGATGGGGGAAGACATCCAAACGACCTTGCCGCTCAGAAGTCCCTTTCCTGGGGCCTGCGGCAGCTCTGGACCAGGAATGCTCCATTTCCCAGGCCTGGCTTGCAGCCTCCTCCCTTCCCAGCACTCAGGGTGCTGGCTTGGGTTACGCAGGTGCCACTCCTGCCTAGGAGTCAGCTAGGGTTGCACCACTGCGGGGGTGGAGGGCAGCTGGGATCCACCGGAATCCTTGGCAGGGGCAGAGCACAGGGTGGGGAGTGGGGGAGAATGGCCTGTGGTGTGTGTGGGGTGGGGAGCTGGGGAGAATGACCTGCTGTGCACTCTGCCCCTCTGCTTAGCAGTCAGACCACGGGGCTCTGAATCCTGCCTTGGAAACGTTCTGCCTACGCTGAGCCCCACTGCAGTGGCGCTCGCCTGCCAAGTCCACCAAACTCCAGTAGAAGGCAGCATTTCCTCCTGCCTGTTTCCTGTCCTTACCCGGGGCAGCAGTGGCAGCCTAGGCCCTGCTGTGCTGGGCACAGGGCTCCTGGCCATGCTGGGGTGTGCTGCAGGTCTGCGGTGCCTGTCCCTTCTCTCCAGCCTGAACTACAGAAGGGGGCCCCCTGAGGGACTAGCTCCAAAGCTGGACCCAGAGAAGACAGCACAGAGCAGTGCTTGGGCCAGCAGGGCGGTACCAGGCCACCTTCTTGGGATGTAGAAAGAATGTGTCCTCTGGCACGCAGGCACACAAAACTGAGAGAGACAGCAAGCAAGCTCATTCTGTTGCCAAAGCACCCCGTGTCCAAGGCCCACTTGCTGGGGGGCTGGGCACAGCAGCAGGCAGTCCCTCCCTGCTATGAGTTAGGCAGGGCCTGCCAGTAAATGACAGGTAAACAAGCCAATGAGTGACGCCCAAACCCCAGGACGGCTGCAGTCCTGCTGGCCACTTCTGACAAGAAGCATGGACTAAACGAGCCCCACTCTGGCCTCAGCACAACAGGCTGCAAGCCTCCAGGACTAGTGGATCCCCCACTGCCTGTCCTGCGCTGAGGCTCCCTTTGCCCCTGGGCTGAAGGTGCAGGGCCCAGTTGAACTAAGGGCCTTGGACTCTGAAGCTTAGGAGCAGCGGACCCTCCCCCAGAGCACCACATGGCAGGCAAGGCTGGACCTCCTTTAGTCCCCGCAGCTGTGACAACAGGGCTCCAAGTGGCTCTCCCTCCTGGACCTTGAGGACAGCCAGCCCAGGCTGTTGTCTTGCTGTTCAAACTCAACATCCTCAGACTGTCTCGGCAAACAGACCCGCCCAGAGCTCCGCCTGTCTTTCTTTCATGTCTTCCATGTTTCTTTCTCCAAAATCCAAAAGTACCTTTGCTAGGATAATCAGGCCTGCAAGCTGCCTGGTCCCTGGCTCCACGGGACCCACACAGAACCCACAAATGGACACTACATACCAAGAAGGAAACGGTGGGAGGGTTGGAAGAACTAAGAGGCAACAGCACCAACAGGTAACGCCAGACATCATGGCTCTTCCCCAGCCCAGGGCGGGGACAGGAAGGAGTTGCCAGAAAGGGGAGAGAAGAGGAATCCTGGTCTCCCAGCCTTGCTGGGGATGGGGCCAAGTCCAGGTAGAGAAGGGCAGGCTCCAGCCCACTAGCTGCACAGGGGCAGGGCCCCTCCCATTCTGCTCCAGGCTTTCTGCACCAGGTGCAGCTCACTTCTCTGAAGATGAAGCAGGGATAGGCCCAGCACACGTGCCTGCTGGGATATCAGGCACAGACAGGCATGGGGGGAAACCCATGACAGGCGCCCTGTTGAGGACTGGGAGGGAAACTTGGAAGGGCTGGAGGACGATTCCCTGTGACCCACTGCAGGGGGCAGGGCCTCTTTTCTGCTGTGGGTTCTGGAGTAGAGAAAGCCAGTGCCTTCTCGAGCCCAGCAATGTCCTTCAAGGCCTGGCTCGGGAAGTCCTGCCTGGAATCCCACCCACCCCCCACATTGTCCCCTGACCACGCTACCTGCCTGCAACACCCGTCACCCATTTTGTTTCCTTTTTCAAAGACAGGGGCTCGCTATGCCGCCCAGGCTGGTGTCCAACACCTGAGCTCAAATGATCCTCCTGCCTCTGTCCCCGAGTTTCTGGGACTACGGGTGCGCCACAGCGCCCGGCTGCATTTTGGAGTTTGTCCCGCCAGCCGGTGTGATGAGATCATCACCCTCACAGCACCCGTGAATCTGGGCAGTATGAGGGAGCCATATCTGAGAGGCTGAGTTTTCACTGTGGCACCTCAGCCCCGCAGAGAGCTTCTGGCACTAAATACACATTCGGAGAGGAATGGAGAAACAGCTGAAGAGAGAAACCAAGGTGGGGGAAAGAAAAAGAGAAAATGGCCCAGAGAAAGAGCAAGGTAGACAGAAAAAGAGGAGAAACCTCCTGGCCCATCCCTGGGTCCAGGGCTCGGGCCCTGCCCTGTGGCGGGCACGCACTGCGGGGGCTGGGGCGGGGAGGGCAGTGGCCTCGGGTGCTCCCGCTGCAGCTGCAGAAAGCGGCTGTGGGGATGAGCTGGCCACTGACGCAGCGCTGGCAGCACAGGGCGGCGGCGCCAGGCCTGAGTGCTGGGGCCAGACTATTGCCCCCAGGATCAGGCTCCACCACCTTCTACTGTGGGGCTGTGGGCTCGCCACCATCTTCATCTGTAAGGAGGCTAATAACAGCGCGCACCTCACCCGGCGGCTGGGGGACTGGGGACACGGTCAACTTTAGCTGTTATCATTACTGGGCAAGAGCCAGTGCTTTCCATCTTCACGGTCAATGCTCCAAAACTTTGCTACCATCACAGAATGCCAGGTCCCAAAGGGACCTTAGCTGTCCTCATTGACAGGACATGCTCATCTCACAGCTGCAGGGAGTGACATGCTGAAGCCACCCAGCTGAAGGCAGAGGTGGGCCTGACGCAGGGCCCCTCACCTCCCGGGTGTTTACTCAGCGTGTCTGAGGTGTGTGGCAGGTGCCGGAGAGGCGGTGTCCTCCTGGAGCCTACAGGCTGGCAGGAGGGACAGGGTGGAAAAGGACGAGGCAAGGGTAACACCATGCAGGGCAGGGGAGGGAGGCGTGTGGTGCCGTGCGGGTGAGGGGAGTGGGTCTGCAGGGCTCAGAAAGGCTTCCTGGAGGGCCATGGAGCTGAGATCTAACAAGCGACAGAGGGGTCAGGAGGTGAGGGGGACACGACAGGGAGTACCCCAGGCAGGGGGTGCCACGGCTGCAAGCACCACAGTCGGAGAAGCCCTCACGCAGCTCCCATGGTCTCTACACACTCAAAAACTCAGGGGGATCTCAGGGGGACTCCAGCCTCTACCACGTGCCAGTGGTTTCCTGCCTCTGTGCCACGTCTACTTCTCTGGACGATACACTCCCCATGGACAGCAATGGCTACTTGGGCTTTGCCAGCTGGCACCCTGGGGTTTAGCCCGGTCCAGAGCTAGGCACATGGCAGGCTCGAAGGGAGACCACAGGCCCACAGAAAACCTCCCTCTGAGAAGCGCCCCACGCCTCACCGCAGACAGCGGGCAGGCAGAGGCTGGGGAACCGAGCGCGCCGGGCCAATCACACACCTTCGGCATCCACGGTCTCTTTCATGATGATCTCCACCCGCTCCACGTGGTGCCGGTTCCAGAGGCTGTCCAAAGCCTTGCGGTTCTGGTCTCGGAAAGGCAGGATCTGTGCCACGGCCTGTCAGGAGGAAGACTGGGCATGCTGCAGGTTCCTCTCGTGATGAAGGAGGAACCCTGACTCCTGGGAAGGGCTCCGACCTCTCTATTCCCTGCTCAGAGCAGAAGATGCCCTCCGAGCAGCAGTTCTGGACTTCAGGATCTCACAGGCCAGTAAAGGTTCCAAAAACTTGCAAGTGACCTCCAAAGGGTTACCAGATTTGTATTTTGCCAAGAAAAGAAATAGTTAAAATTACCTATCTTCTATTACAATTTTTAATAAAATAAAGACAGGTTTAACACCAAAAATGTAGCAAGAAAAGCTTCGAATTGAGCACATTCAGTATTTCTTCTCATCTCACTATAAACAAGTGAAAATCTCCCCAGGACTGGCCCAGTTCTGAGGACCACTGCTTAGGAATCCTACTATGGGCAACTCCAGGCAGGGTGGGATGGAAAGCCATGTCTCTGTCCTCAGCAACTACCTATGCCCACCAGCACTATGTACCAGAACACAGGGCTGCTGCGCTCTCTGCTGGGGTTCCTGGGACAGGATGTGCCCAAGGCCTCCAAGGCATTTTGAGTGAACTGGTCAACGCACATGTGTCACCCAGGAGGTTACCCCATGCCCCTGCCCAGGGCTTAGAGTCCTACTACTCCCTGGTTTAAGCTCTTGTTGCCAACCTTCTGGCTCAAAACACAACTTAGGAAGAAAAAGATTTTGAAAAAAGGTAGATGGGGCAGGGTGCCCTGTAATCACACCTGTAATCTTAGCACTTTGGGAGGCCGAAGCGAGCGGATCACTTGAGGTCAGGATTTCGAGACCAGCCTGGCCAATATGGTGAAACCCCATTTCTACTAAAAATGCAAAGAATTAGCCGGGCCTGGTGATGTGTGCCTGTAAGCTGAGCTACTTGGGAGGCTGAGGCGGGAGAATTGCTGGAACCCAGGAGGCGGAGGTTGCAGTGAGCCGAGATCGTGCCACTGCACTCCAGCCTGGGGACAGAGCAGACTCTGTCTTAAAGAAAAAAAAAAACAAAGGTGGATGGGTGCAGAAGAAAGCTCGTTCTAATTCCCACGCACACCCAACAGGAAGCCAGGTCCAGACACCAGAGTTGCTGGGCCGCCTCCACAGAGGATGCAGGGCAACCGTGAGAAGCCAGAGCCCAGACTGGGAAACAAAGAGAATGGGGGCTTTGCAGAGGACAAAAGAGGCCAGATACATGGACAAGGACCCAACAGTCCTGCCCTGCTGCTGTCTTTCTTTTACCCCCTCACCTCCTGCCTACCCTCAAGGAGACCACGGGAGCTATGAGTTCACAATGCCCTGGGGCCTAGCTCCACAATGAGTGAGTGGCCTTGTTGCTGGGGTCTACCAGCATCCAGCTCACCCTAGCCCTGGCAGGCTCCACGCTGATGCTCACCTGCTTGCCCAAGTAATGGTCCACCCGGTACATTTCCTCCTCCTGGAAAAAGCTCCCGAGTTCTGTGGCCAGCTGTTGAGCTGAGAAGTGGTCATGGCCAAAGGGTTTCTCAAGGACAACCCGCAGCCAGGCGCCCGGGCCTGGCCGGCAGCTGCTGTTGATGTTGCGGGCAATGTCTGCATAGGCGAAGGGTGGCACCGAGAAGTAGAAGATCCTGCCAGCCTCCCGGAGGCCTGCGTGCTGGAGCTGTGCCTCGATGTCCTTGTTCAGGGCCTGATAGTCCTCGGCCGTCTTCAGTTGGCGGTACCGGCTCAGCTGCAGGAACTGATCCTTTTCCTCTGCACAGTGACTTGGTGCCATGTCCTTGGGGCAGGAGAGGGATTCCAGGGTCTTGGCCATGAGCTCTTGGCCCTGCTTGGGGGCTGTCAGAGCAGCTCCATGGAAGCTAAAACTGTGGCCCCTCCCCGCTTCATCCAGGTACAGCTGGAACAGTCCTTGCCATAAGTACTTCTTAGCCAGGTCCCCAGTGGCTCCCAGCAGGATTATGGAGACATGTTCCTGGAGCTCCTGGGCCTGCAGGCAGCCCAGAAGGGCCACGCACATCACCACTATGAGCATCTTCCACATGCCTGGGTGCCTGGGGTGCACAGAGAGACAGACGAGGAACAAGGAAGGATCAGACATGGTTCAGGTGGCTATGATGTGGAAACAAACATTTCCTGCCTGGCAAGAAACCACCACGTGTTTCTTGAGAAAATGTTATAGGCCCACAGCTTGTCCCTCCCTCGTGGCGGCCTGGTTTCTGTTCCAGGAAGCCAGTGGGTAGGGAGCCTGCCCTGCAGACAGGGACTCTGCCTGGGAAAGTTAGAGACCACTTGCTAGAGATGAACCACTTTGCTGCCGGGAGCATAGGAAAGTGGCAAAGGCCACCAGGAAGGGCAGCAGGCCTGGGAGTAGAGCTGTCCATTTTATGACCAAGGCCAGTCTCTTCCAGGAGCACAGGTCACCTGGACGAGCAGGGCAGCCCCAGCCTAGGTATACTGGCAGGTCCTCAGGCGACAGCTGGAACAGTGAGAGGGTAGGACCACCTCCTCTCGCCTCTCACCTGCCTCTTCTCCATGTCTACTGGGCTCCAACTACAAAATGATGACTAATAACTGGGATGGCATAGTGACAGGAAACATGGACTCCAGACCAACTGCCCAAGTCTGAATCCCAGCTCAACCCCTTAGTAACTGCACAATTATTTAACCTGGCTGCACCTCAGTTTTCTCACCTGAAATGGAGGTAATAGTGGTACCTACACCACAGAGTTGTGATAAGAATAAAAGGAGTTCGTGCTTGTAATGAGCTTAGGCCAGTGCCTACCACCTATGAAGCACTGAGTGGTAGGTGTCATCCTGGAAGAGCGATACCAGCAAACGCTTAGTGCTGGCACTAAGTACTCATATGCATTAGAGCTCAATGAATCCAGACAAGAACCCTGGAAAGAACCACATGGGGTGGGTTCTGTTATAGTTCTCCCATTCTGCAAATGGTAAAGCTGAGGCTCAGGTCAATGAAGGTCCCAGGGTAAGAAAGCAGGGGAGCTGGGACTGACTGTGCAGTCACTGCATGACACACCCAATGACCTCTCCACCATCGCTATACAGAGGGGACCAAATCTGCCTCCTGCCCTGACTTCGACCCCCTCCTCCCACCGTCCCCTCTGCCTCTTCCTCATCGCTCTCGAGATCCATCTCCAAGAGGGTCCTAGTGAGTGACCAACCCAAGGTGAGGACCCAACAACAGCGTCTGAGCCAGAGTCTATAGGACACACGACGCGTCCATCACTGGAGCTTTAACTAGAGGATCGGGGCCACACGAGTGACTCCCCAGCCTTCCTCTCCCACTCTCCCTGTATCTGCCCTCACCCCTAAATACACACATGGACCACAGGACCATTCTGCTTTTTCCTCCTCTTTCCAGTCCCTGTCCTTGGCCCTTCAAGCATTTTTTCCTCAACTGGCAATCGCCCGTCTGGAGAGAAGGAGAAGCTGCAAGGTCAGTGCGGGAGAGGGCGAGTGAGAAATCTGAAGCCCAGAGAACAGCCTGGAGAAGGAGGAGCCGCCAGCTGGCAGGCTGTGCTTCAGAGCTGCTGATCGGATCCGGGTAGCCAGGGCTCTGGACGTGCCTGGTACAAAGGGAGGAGCTAAGCCCCCAGAGTGCTGGCATGGGCAGGTGGGGGAGCCCCAAGGGCCAGCACCTCTGTCCCCACCCCAGAAGACTGCAGACAGCTGTGATGGATGGCCACCTGGCCTGAACTGACTCCTGGCCCTCTATTTAATCCTGTTCTGACTCTGAGATTTGAGTCCCTCCCTAATGAGTCCTGTTCTGGGTCCCCGGTTCTCAGGTTGGCCTCCCTTATCTGTTATGTTCCCAGCACTTCTTTAAACAAATCCAAGATACTGGGTATTACAACATGATTGTTTACTCTGTGTTTGCAAAACAACTAGAGAACAACTCTTTCCTAAATGGGTGTGGGTGGTATGTGTGGGTATTTGTTTTATTATATGTTTTTTAACCTTTACAGTGTTTCTCAAACTTTAATGAGCATTTGAATTTCCTGGGGATCTTTTTAAAAGGAGATTCTGATGCAGAAGGAAGGGGACCTGAAGTGCTGACAGCTGGTCCAAGAGCACACTTCGAGCAGCAAGACTCTGGAATACTGAGCAGTGAGTACCAGAGTAACGATTCTCATCAAAGGAGGGCATCAGAACAAACACGCGTGCCTCGCCTCCTGCTGCCTTTCTCAAGACAAAGACGTTCCGATCCAGAAGGCGTAGGGTAGGTCCTAACACAGGTGTTTCGAAACAGTCTCAAATGGTTTCATGTGCCCATCCCCTTGTAAAAACTGGTTGTTCCTGAGTCCAGTAATAATACCTGTGTTAACCAAGTAGTCAGCGTGTGCCAGGTGACTTAAACGCACCGTTCCAATCGTTCCTCACAACAGTCTTGCGGAGGGGGTTCTGTGAGGAGTCATTCTACGGACAAGGAAACTGGAAGGTGAAGGAAACTGTCAAGCCACAAAGCCTGGGGCCTCAGTCACGATGCTAAACAGCTTCCTTAGTCAAGCAGAAGAACGAGGCATTTGGGTGCAAGGACCTGGGCTCAGGACCACTGCCTAGCTTCGTGGTCTAATTAAGTCACCTAATTAGGCCAGGCACAGTGGCTCACGCCTATTATCCCAGCACTTTGGGAGGCCAAGGCAGGAGGATCACTTGAGCCCAGGACTTCCAGACCAGCCTGGGCAACATAGCCAGACCCCCACCTCTACAAAAAATATTTTAAAATTAGCTGGGTGTGGTGGCACATGTCTGTAGCCTCAGCTACTCAGGAGGCTGAGGACTGCTTGAGCCTGAGAGGTCCAGGCTGCAGTGAGCCATGATTGCACCCTGCACTCCAGCCTGGTGACAGAGAGAGACCCTGTCTCAAAAAAAAAAATTAAATAAAATAAATAATTAAATAAATCGGCCAATTAAATCAGGGAGACGCCCTCCACCTTTCCATAAGGGCAGGTAGGTATTTAGAGCCTTAGCACACACATTTCCTCATCCATAAAACAGGGCAAATACCATCACCCAAGGCAGGGGGTTGGGGGCGGGGGCAGTGAAGACTGAGATGATACATGTGACAAAAATGCTATACAAATGTTAATTAATTAATTAAATGCAAAGTTCCTCCTGGCCCCCAAGGGTGGTATAATACCATTGCTCTCAGGAAAAAGATTGTGAACCTCCCTCCTCTCCTGGGGCTACAGAGCCAGGCCCTGCAGCCAGCACTGGAGATCAAACCCTGGTTCCTAACTCAACACTCCCGACTAGTCTGGAAGTAGCAGGAGGAAGGCTGGCTTGGTCATCCTCCCTGCTGTCCTGACAGGGATATAAGCAGGCCCAGAGAAGTCCAGTTAAGTCAAAGTCAGGAACAGAGGGACCCCAGCCTCTGGAGCAGAGGCACCCACAGCTCTAACACATCTCCTGGGCTCCACGCCTCCTCCTTATGCTGCAAGGCCCCACCTCAGAAGGTTTTCCTCTGAAGCACTTCTCCCCTCTGCCTCCTTGCCTGCTCTGAGAGGAATGGCCTATGAAATAAATCTTCTGAAATTACATACTTGAAGTTAGTCAAAGAGCATGGAAGTAGCCTTCCAAAGGCTTATCCAACTATGAATCCCTTCTTTTCAAAAAATGAACAAATCAATGAGAAAATCTTTAGTGAGAAGTTTGAGCAGCTCTAAGAGGAGGGGGCATCAGACTGGGAACTGGACTGTGCGGTGGCTCTTGTCTAGGCCCTGCCTCTAAACAACCGCATAACCTTGAACAAGTCATTTAGCCTGGCTGGGCCTCAGTTTCCTCAACTAGGAAATGGGAGGGTGAGATAAAGGATCTGTGTGATCTTTTAGTGTCCCTAAGTCCTGTTTTCCGAGGAAAGGAGATCCGCACCCTATTATCTGGGAACTGCCCTCCACTTTTCTATAAGGCAAATGAGTGCTTCAAGCCTTGACCTCTGCAGCCAGGCAGGGAAACAGAACTAAAATATGAAGCCAAGAGCTGAGAACTGTGCGTCATTCAGCAGTTAAGACAAAAACTCTTGAAGCTGTAACTTACGTGTGTGGAGGATGCAATTTCATTTACAATTCTTATTTAAGATACTTGCCAGAAATACACTCACTACGAAACAAAGTGCTGTGGGGGCATCCTGTAGGGAGGTGGAAAAGACCTTCTTCTGATGGCTCATCTTAGAGCCAGGGCTGACTGTGGGCACATGAACCCAGTCCTGGGCATCCTTCACTGTCTCCAACTCTACTCCTGAGAGGCTCCTACCAGTCATCCTGGGAGAGACTTACCAGTTAAAAGGCTCTGCTAACATCCCAGAAGGTGAGAGCACTGGCTTGGCCAGCCAGGGGGTTTGGATCAGAATCCAGGTTCCGGCCTTTGTTCTCACCCAAGCGGAAGAGGCATGCAGCTGTCCCCAACCAGACCCAGCACAGACAGACCCAGCCTGTGCTGAAGCTCCAGCCGCAGAGCGTTTTCTGGTAAACCACAGGAGGAAGCAGTTCTAATCCTCTTATGCCCAGCCGACAAGGGGTGGGAGAGAGGAGCTGGGAGGTAAAGGTCAATGTCTGCTGCTGCCCTGTTCCCTTTCCCGGCTTTTGACGTTACCTTCTGTGCGCCAGGCAGGAGGAAGGGAAATTTTCTTCAAATCATGACCCATGAGTTTGGAATTTTTTAAAAAGAACATGTGGGAGTAAAACAAAAGTTCAAACTAAAGATCATTTGAAACTAAAGCACACGGCGATGTGCGTAGTCTTTTTACAATAGCCAACCCAAGGTTTTTGGGGTTTTTTTGTTTGCTTGTTTTCTTTTTTGCACTCCTGTTCTGGTCCATTTATGCTGAACCCATCAATGCAGATAAAAATCAAGCCTGCTATCAATGACCTCTGATCTGCATTCACTGCCCTCGTGGCCAGAATAGGGACAAAAGCTTCCATATCGGGCTCTGGGGTCCTTGTTCCTCTCTCATCTCAGAGAATCCTCATTCCCATCTTTAGGTACCTCTCCTGTAATCCCAGCACTTTGGGAGACCGAGACGGGAGGATTACTTGAGCCCAGGAGATCGAGACCAGCCTGGGTAACATGGCGAAACCCCATTTCTACTAAAAATACAAAAGTTAGCAGGGTGTGGTGGCAGGTGCCTGTAATGTCAGCTACTTGGGAGGGTGAGGCAGGAAAACTGCTGGAGGTTGCAGTGAGCAGAGATCATACCACTGCACTCCAGCCTGGGTGACAGAGCAAGACTCCGTCTCAAAAAAAAAAAAAAAAAAAATTCATTACATAAATTAAAAAGGTAATAAATACTCAAAACTCATTACTTCCTAATCATCTGACTGCATTTCACTAATATCTATGCTCTTGATATTATTTATATCCACTGCATCTATGAGGTGAAAATATATTATAGTGTATTTGAAGTTGGCCAATGTGGGAATATTTACACCACAGATATAGGCAAAGGCTATAAATCAGGGCAACCCCACCCCTCACAGAGTCAGTTGGTAAACATTACCAGCACACAACTGCCTATCTGCCCAAGTCATTATTTACAGCCCGAACTTCCCCTAAACTCCAGACTCATGCAGTCAATTGCTATTCTGAGAGCATGAGTGGGATGTTTGCCAGACTTAATATGTACAAAACTGAACTGATTTCTCTCCCAACCTGCTTCCAATGTAGCTTTCCCCATTCTCAGTAAATGGCAACTCTATCCTTCCAGGTGTTCAGACCCAGAAACCTTGAGGTCATCTGATCTGTCAGCAAATCTTGTAGTTTCTATCTTCAAAATTATGTAGAATACAACTGCTTCTCACCACCTTCCACCACTCCACTCCGGTGCCAGCCACCGTCATCTCTGTCTGGATTACTGCAGGAACTTCCTAATTGGTCTCCTCTGTCTATCCGGACCCTCTATGGTTGAGCCTCAACACGGCAGTCAGTGACCTTTTTATAGCTCCAGCTGGATCATGCCATTCCTCTGTGCAGACGTCTGCAGAGTCTACACATTCTGGCCTCCCACCCATTACCTCTTTGAGCTCTTCTCTTACCATCCTGCCCATCTAGGCTCTGGCTGCCCAGTCTCCTGCCTCAGGGCCTTTGCACTTGTTCTCTCTGCCTGGCCAACCCCCCCATGTCCCCCACCATGTCCACGTGGTTTACTCCCTCACTAACTTCAGTTCTTTGCTAAAATGTCATCTTCTCAGTGAGGCTTACTCAGACCACTCTAAAATTGTAAACCGCCCACCCCCATCCTCCTCTCCTGCTTTATTTCTCTCTGCAGTACATCGCTTTCTAATATACTGTATGATAATTACATTCATTTTGCCTATTGTCTGCCATTCCTTCCCCCAAGAGTGTGCGTGCCAGTGAGGACAGGGACTTTTGTTTGTTTTGTTCTCCGCAGTACCTCCAGTATCCAAAACAAGGCCTGGCATACAGAAGGCGCTCTATAAATATCTGCTAAATGGACAAATAAATCCCATTTGCACAGGACCACTGTCATTTCTGCATTTGAAATATGGACAAAGGAATACATCTCTAATGGTGACTTCAAGCACTGTGACACAGCACACATTAGCAGCAGCTTACTACTTGGAACAATACTTTTAATAATAAAAGAGCTATTTATGGAGTATTTAACTATATGCCAAATGCTCGGCTATCAGTGTGACATGCATCATACCATTTAAATCTTGCCACAACCATATGAGGTAGGTCCCATGATTATCCCCATTTTAGCAGTGAGTAGAGAGGAGGGCAAAGAGAGGTCAAATAATGTGGCCAGGCGTGGTGGCTCATGCCTATAATCCCAGCAGTTTGGGAGGCTGAGGCAGGAGGATCACTGGAGGTCAGGAGTTTAAAACCAGCCTGGTCAACATGGTGAAACCCCGTCTCTACTAAAAATTCAAAAATTAGCCAGGCGTGGTGGCAGGTGCCTATAATCCCAGCTATTTGGGAGACTGAGGGAGGAGAATCACTTGAACCCAGGAGGTGAAGGTTGCAGTGAGCTGAGATGGTGCCACTGCACTCCAGCCTGGGCAACAGAGCGAGACTTCATTTCAAAAAAAAAAGAGAGAAGTCAAATAACTTACTGAAGGTTAAGCAACTAGAGGTGATAGGTTTTGAATACAGACAGTCTGGTCCCAGAGCTAACCTTCCTGTAAAATGTGACTACATCTCTGAATGGCAAAATGACCACTGTATTAGTGTAGATACTGAACAGTGGTTTAAACCAGACAGGCTATTTCTCTGATCCATGAAGTCAATTTGTTCCGAACACTAACCGCGGTCTCCCGGGTTCGCTTTGCCTTTCACAGTTCTTCCTTCTGACATCAGGAAGACACCATGCGTAAGCCTCAGTTGCTTTGTTGAAACCTGGAAGACCTTCAAGGGCTAGTTTTTGGAGAACTGGTTACATGAGAATATTCTGGATTCAAATCCCTGCCACTCAGTAACTATGTGCCCTCAGACAAGTTATTTAACCTCTCTGTACCTCAACCACAAAATGGGAAAACAAGTCAATGGGAAGCAAGGCACTTAGCACAATGCCTGGCATACAGTAAGCACCCAAGAAATCCTAGCTGCTTTTTTTCTTTGAGATGAAGTCTAGCTTTGTCACCCAGGCTAGAGTGCAGTGGCACAATCTTGGTTCACTGCAACCTCCACCACCTGAGGCGGGGCAGTTCACGCCATTCTCCTGCCTCAGCCTCCCCAGTAGCTGGGATTACAGGCATCCACTGCCCCTAGGCCCAGCAAATTTTTGTATTTTTAGTAGAGACAGGGTTTCACCATGTTGGCCAGGCTGGTCTCGAACTCTTCAAGTGACCTGCCCGCCTTGGCCTCCCAAAGTGTTGGGATTACAGGAGTGAGCCACTGGGCCCGGCCAGAAATGTTAGTTTCTATCATTAAACCATTAGCATCACGAATGAAGGCCTTCTTGCTAGCTTCTTGAACTGCTGTTAAAACCAACCAGCTGGGTGCGGCCTGTAATCCCAGCACTTGCGGAGGCCGAGGCGGTGGATCACCCGAGGTCAGGAGTTCGAGACAAGTCTGGATAACATAGTGAAACCCCGTTTCTACTAAAAAATAAAATTAGCTGGGCGTGGTGCCACGTGCCTGTAATCCCACCTACTCAGAAAGCTGAAGTGGGAGAATCGCTTGAACCAGGGAGAAGGTTGCAGTGGGCCGAGATCATGCCATTGCACTCCAGCTTGGGCAACAAGAGTGAAATTCCGTACCTACCAAAAAAAAAAAAACAAAAAAAAACCAAACAACTAACCATCCACCGCAGAAAAATACCAAGGAAAAAGACAGCTTATCATGACCTTCCAATCATAATGATGAAAAATTAAAGGGATATGATGCATAATTTAAAATATGCTATCTGGGTGTGGTGCTTCACACCTGTAATCCCAACACTTTGGAAGGCTTAAGCAGGAGGATCATTTGAGCCCAGGAGTTCGAGACCAGCCTGGGCAACATAGTGAGACCACTGTCTCTACAAAAAGCCGGCGTGGTGGTGCGCGCCTGTGGTCCCAGCTACTCGGGAGGCTGAGGCAGGAGGATGGCCTGAGCCCAAGAGGTGGAGGCTGCAGGGAGCCGTGTTTGTGCCACTGCACTCCAGCCTGGGCAACCGAGCAATACCCCATCTTTTATAAAAAAGTTAAAAAAATAAAAAATAAAAAATATGCCCATTTGACACCAGTTTTCCCTCATCTGTTGCCTTTCATGATCCATGGGCCTGTTGGGGGTGCAGGGGGAGTGGGGAAGGACACTTCTTTCCAGAAGTTCTCTCTTCTGGCTAAGCATTCAAGGTTGGGTGAACTGATTTTCAGACATCCAGAGAGGTTTGCCTCTGGAAAACCGTTCACTGGATCCCGGTACGGGAAACGATATGTGAAACCCGAGGGCCAATCAATGCCAAAGACTAAGCAGGTCCCGGGTAAAGCACGGAGTTCCCCCTCTCCTGTAACTCAGTTCCGGGAAGCCCAGGAAAGGGCCGCTCGGAGCGACCCTGGAGGGACCCTGGCCGCCTCCTGAGCAGCCCCAAAGCCGCCAGCCAGGCTCCGCGGGGCGGGCAGCGCAGGCTCCGGGGTTCGGCGCGGCCTCGGGCCCGGCGGCAGCGCGGGTTGGAGGCGCCGGGGCGGGGGCGGGGGCGGCGGCGGGGCCGGCGTGGAGGGGGGGCGCTTACTTCCTTTCGCGCGGCGGCGCGGGCCGCTCCTCCGGGACACGGCCGGGGCGGCGCTGAGGGCCCGGCCCGCTCCCGAGGGCTTCTCTGCGCCCCGGACCGCACCTCCTCTTCCGCAGGGCCCGTCGCCCCGACAGGTGCGCGTGTGACGCGGCCACGCGCCTCACGACACTCCGATACCGCCCGCGGAGGCTGCGGCGGCCACAGGGGAAGGCGCGAGGCCAAGGCCAGCCCGGCCGCCGCCCCTCCCCAGGCCTCAGGCCTCCGCGGCCTCGCGCGCAGCGAGACTAGGGCCCGGGCCGGGGGCGCGCGCGGCGGGGGCGGGGCGGGGGCGCCGGCGATGCCACGCCCCCCCGCTGGCGGCCGCCGGGGCGGGGCCTCGGAGCTTCCGGGGCGAGTTGGTAAGTCCGCTCCGAGCCTCCGCCCCTGCTCTTCCTTTCGGCCGCTGGGTTGCAGTGCGTCCTAGAGCTATCCTGCCGCGTCCGAGACGCGCTCAGGACCCAGAAGTGGCCGAGGGACGTGGTTGTGTCGTGGAGGGGACCAGGGGTGCTGGCAGCTCCCTACGATCTGGCACCCGCTCTGGGACTCCCCAGGCCTCGCTTTTCCCCATCTGTAGAATGAGCGGCTTGGTCCTTGCCGTCTTCAATATCCAGAGTAGGGATTTAGGAGTTGGAGCGCACACGCTGGCCACGCCTCCGCGCACAGCTTCAGATCTCTGCCACCCCTTATCACTTGTGTGACCTTGAGCTCAGTTTCTTCATCTGTACAGTAGGGACAATGGGAATACCTGCCTCCGGGGTTGTCTGGCACGTGGGTGCTTAGTAAGCGGAAGCTTGGACCCGTGTGACAAATGGAAGACGTTTGCTAAGACGTTGCTAAGAAAGACAGCAAATGGAATCAGGGCTTCTCTGTAGGGTGAGAGGTATTTAAGTGAGAAAACGGGACCAGCTGCCTCTCAGAGCCCTCAGTCCCCTTCCTGTCCCCCACCATTATCAGGTAGTATGTGGCCCTCCTCCTTCCCCCCAACCCGCTCCCCACTTTTTTCTTTTCTTTTCTTTTTTTTTTTTGAGACAGAGTCTCCTTCTGTCACCCAGGCTGGAGTGCAGTGGCGCTATCACAGCTCACTGCAGCCTCCACCTCCCCGGCTCGAGTGATCCTCCCGCCTCAGCCTCCCAAGTAACTGGGATCGCAGACGTTCGCCACCACGCCTAGGTTTCCAACATTTTGTAGAAACGGGGCTCTCACTTTGTTGCCCAGGCTGGTCTTGAACTCCTGGGCCCAAGTGTTTCTCCCACCTTGGCCTCCCAAAGTGCTGGGAGGAGATTCCGACCTGAGAGAGAAAATGTGCTGCAGCTTTTTATTTCCTGATGGTTCCATTAGAGGTGGGAGCATCTGGAACTAGCAGAGGGAACTTGGCAGTGGCCGGCAGGACTGAGTGGGGCCAACAGGCATGATTACCACACAGGATGTTAGGCAAGGGGTTCCGGGAAGGCTGGGAGCCGAGGGGGGCTGGGCCTCACTGTCACCAAGGCCAGGGGCCATCCGGGCGCCCGCAGAGGACTGCCAAGCCTTGGCAAGGATTTAGGTCACACTGAGTGGGCCTGGCGGAGGGAGGAGTCAAGGAGCCAGGCACTCTCTGGGCTACCTCCACAGCTGGAAGTGAGCAGGAGGGCTTAGGGCAGGAGCCGGCCAGAGCTGACTCAAATGATGCCGGGACTCTTGGCCTAGAGCCCTTCCCATATTCTGTGGCCCTGAGTGTGTCAGGCACCCACATAGCTCTGAAAACGGGGGCCCAGGAAGGCACAGATAGGAGTGGGCAGGTGTCCAGAGGATGACCTGGGGTTCGTTTCCCAGATCTCCATGTGGCCATCAGAGGGTGATCTGCTACCTTGAGGGCTTCTTTAAAAATAGCCCCAGGCCAGGTGCGGTGGCTGATGCCTGTAATCCCAACACTTTGGGAAGCCGAGGCAGGTGGATCCCCTGAGGTCAGTAGTTCACGACCAGCCTGGCCAACATGATGAAACCCCATCTCTACTACAAAAAAAAAAAGCCAGGTGTGGTGGCGCGCCTGTAGTCCTAGCTACTGGAGTGACTGAAGCACAAGAATCGCTTGAATCCAGGATGCAGAGGTTGCAGTGAGCCGAGATCGCGCCATTGCACTCCAGCCTGGGCAACAGGGTCAAAAAACTGTGTCAAAAAACAAAAAAGCCAGGCGCGGTGGCTCATGCCTGTAATCCCAGCACTTTGGGAGGCGGAGGGGGATGGATCACCCGAGGTCGGGAGTTCGAGACCAGACTGACCAATATGGTGAAACCCAGTCTCTACTAAAAATACAAAATTAACTGGGTGTGATGGCGGGTACCTGTAATCCCAGCGACTCAGTAGGCTGAGGCAGGAGAATAGCTTGAACCCGGGAGGTGGAGGTTGCGGTGAGCATTCCAGCCTAGGCAACAAGAGTGAAACTCAGTCTCATAAAAAAAAAAAAAAAAAAAGCCCCAAACTGAGTCAGTTGTAACCTGCTTACTAAGAAAACGTTCATCTGATTAGGTAACGTTGGGATGAGGTCTGAGGAGGGAATTCGCCTAGGGTGTCACGATGTCCTCCTAACCCTATGTCCACTCCCACACCACCCTGAGATGTTTCATTTCTCTGCCTGTCTTTCCTCGCCTGGCCTTCACCTCAGTCTCATGCCGCCTCTGTATCTTCCAGTTTTCTCTGGGCAATCAGTTGCTTTGCTTTCTTTCCATCATGAAGATGATTAAGTCGTGCTAAGCCCCAATCATCCTGGTGTGAAAGTACTGCCACCCAAAACAGAAAAATCTAAAACCTTGTCCCTGTGGGCCCTGGCATTGGTTTCCGCACCTTTGCCTGTCTGAAGCTTTTCTCGTTTCTGTGCTAACAGCAGCTACAAGGGACGAGGTGTGCCCAAAACCCCGTGAAGGAAGCCAAGAGAATGAAGGAAGCAGGGAGAAAGGAATGATGCCCCATGGGTGGGGCTGGGGGTGTCCTGTGGCCAGAATTCTGTCTGTGGTTTATCTCTTGCTTTATAAGGAGCACCCTGGGGCTCTATTTGGGGGGATTTTTCTTTGTAGCCCTTTAACTGTGGGGTAGGCAGAAGTCAGGGTGAATTCAGCCTGCTTTACAGACGTGGAAAGTGAGACCCAGAGAGATGAATGACTCACAGAGATGCCTGTGGAGTTAGAAATAAAATCCCGTTGCAGCTTCTATTTTCAGGTGTCACTCCCTAAGGCAGCTCTGCTGGCTTCCTCTTGCTTCTTGCAGGAGGTGGAGAGGGAGGGGAACAGGTAGAGATTTTTCAGCCACTGGTAGATCTTTTCATCCTCAGACATGAGGAGCCTCTTTTTAAATTATTTTATTTTATTTTTAAAGACAGAATCTCACTGTGTCACTCAGGCTGGAGTGTAGTGGCACGATCATAGCTCACTGCAGCTTCAACCTCCTGGCTCAAGTGATCCCCTTACCTTAGCCTCCTGGTACCTGAGACTACAGGTGTACGCCACCATCCCTGGCTAATTTTTTTCTTTCTTATTGTTGTTTTTGTAGAGATGGGTTCTCACTATGTTGCCCAGACTGGCCTCTAACTCCTAGGCTCAAGGTATCCTCCCACCTCGACCTCCCAAAGTGCAAGGATTACAGGCACGAGCCATTGTGACAGGACTTTTTTATTTTTAAGATTAGCTTCCTAAAGTCCACATGAAGTAGTTATGCAATGGTTTCCATTGTTGCCATAACAATATACCACCATTTAGTGGCTTAAACAACGCAAATTTTTTATCTTACAATTCTGGAGGTCAGAACTTGGGTCTTACCAGGCTAAAATAATGGGTCAGCCTAAATTCCTATCCGGAGGAGCCATTTCTGATCAAAGCATAATTCAGTATTTGTGGTTTTAGGACGGAAATCCCCGTTTCTTTGCTGACTTCAGCTGAAGGCCATTCTCAGCTTCTAGAGGGTACCACGCTCCTTGGCTTGTGTCCCCTTTCTTCCACCTTCAAAGCCAGCTATGGGAGGTCCAGTGGTTTCTCTCTCCCCTGTGCCTTTTTCAGGGTCATCTCTCTGACCCAGCTGGGGTAGTCTCTCTGCTTTCTTTTTCTTTTCTTTTTTTTTTTTTTTGAGGCGGAGTCTCGCTCTGTCGCCCAGGCTGGAGTGCAGTGGCGCAGTCTCAGCTCACTGCAACCTCCGCCTCCTGGGTTCCAGTAATTTTCCTGCCTCAGCCTCCCAAATAGCTGAGATTACAGGTGCCCTTCACCACGCCCGCCTCATTTTTGTACGTTTTAGTAGAGACGGGGTTTCACCATGTTGGCCAGGCTGGTCTCGAACTCCTGACCTCAGGTGATCTGCCCACGTTGGCCTCCCAAAGTGCTGAGATTATAGGCATGAGCCACTGCGCTGGGCCCACAATTTTTCATAATAGCTGTATTGAGAGAAAACTCACCTACTATGCAACCTACTCATTGAAAGTGTGCAATTCAATGGTTTTTAATGTATTCACAGAGTTTTGCAACCATCACCACAATCAAGTTTACAATATTTTTGTCACCCTGACAAGAAACCCTATACCCATTAGCAGTCACTCCCCATTCTTCTCCCACCCTCTAGGCCCTAGGCAATCACTAATCTATTTCCTGTCTCTCTGGATTTGCCTATTGCCGACATTTCATCTAAATGAATCATACAATATATGGCCGTTTGTGGCTAAATATGTTATATACAGACACAGGCATATATGTGTGTCTATATAATGTTTTCAGAGCTGATGTTGTATCGTGTATCACTACTTCGTTCCTTTTTTTTTGAGACAGTGTCGCTCTGTCGCTCAGGCTGGAGTGCAGTGGCCTGATCTTGGCTCACTGCAACCTCTGCCTCCTGGGTCCAAGTGATTCTCAGCCGTCAGCCTCCTCAGTAACTGGGATTACAGGCATATGCACCATGCCCAGTTAATTTTTGTATTTTTAGTAGAGACAGGGTCTTGTCATGCTTGCCAGGCTGGTCTTGAACTCCTGGCATCAAGTGATCTGCCCGCCTCAACCTCCCAAAGTGCTGGGATTATAGGCGTGAGCCACTTCACCCGGCTGCTTTGTTGATTTTCATTGCTAAATCATATTTAATTATATGGATATACACCACATTTTGTTGATCCATTCATTGATTGATGAACATTTGGGTTGTTTCTGCTTTTTACTGTTATGAATAATGTAGTTATGAATATGTGTGTATATGTTTTTCTATAGATGTTTTCATTTTTCTTGGGTGTGTACCGTGAGTGGAAGAACTGGGTCAGCTGGTAATTCTTTTTTTTTTTTTTTTTTTGAGACAGTCTTGCTCTGTCACCCAGGCTGGAGTGCAGTGGCGAGTCTCGGCTCACTGCAACGTCTGCCTCCCGTGTTCAAGTAATTCTCCTGCTTCAGCCTCCCGAGTCGCTGGGATTACAGGCACCTGCCACTATGCCTAGCTAATTTTTTTTTTTTTTTTTTTTTTTAGTAGAGGCAAGGTTTTACCATATTGGCCAGGCCGCTCTCAAACTCCTGACCTCAGGTTATCCACCTGCCTCAGTCCCCCAAAGTACTGGGATTACAGGTGTGAGCCACTGCGCCTGGCCCTTCAGCTGGTAATTCTATGTTTAGCCTTTTCAGGAACTGCCAGACTGTTTTCCAAAGTTACAGCACCATTCTCTGTTCTCAACAGCAGTGTACAGGGGTTCCAGTTTCCCCACATCCTCACCAACACTTACTATTGCCTGACTTTTTTTTTTTTTTTAGACAGTTTCGCTTCATCACCCAGGCAGGAGTGCAGTGGCACGATCTTGGCTCACTACAACCTCTGCCTCCCAGGTTCAAGCGATTCTCCTGCCACAGCCTCCCAAGTAGCTGGAATTAAAGGTGTGCACCACCACGCCTGGCTAATTTTTTTGTATTTTTAGTACAGATGGGGTTTCACCATGTTGGCCAGGCTGGTTTTGAACTCCTGACCTCAAGTGATCTGCCCGCCTTGGCCTCCCAAAGTGCTAGGATTACAGGGTGAGCCATCATGCCTGGCCCCGACTTTTTTATTATAGCTATCCTAGTGGGTATGAAGTGGGAGTTAATTGTCATTTTGCTTTCATGTCCCTGATGGCCTGTGGTGTTGATCATCTTTTCATGTGTTTATTGGCCATTGAGTGTCTTCTTGGAGAAATATCTAGTCAAATTCTTTGCCCAGTTTTCTTTATTTCTTAAGAGAAGGAGTCTTTTTTTTTTCTTTTTTTTTTTCGAGACAGGGTCTGGCTCTGTCACCCAGGCTCGAGTGCAGTGGTGGACTCTCCGCTCACTGCAACAGCAGCCACCCAGGGGCTCAAGCCATCCTCCCACCTCAGCCTCCATGGTAGCTGGGACTTCAGGTGCACGCCACCACACCTGGCTGATTTTTGTATTTTTTGTAGAGATGGGATTTTGCCATGTTGCCCAGGCTGGTCTGGAGCACCTGAGCTCAAGTGATCCACCCACGTCGACTTCCCAGAGTGCTGGGATTACAGGCGTGAGCCACTGCACCTGCCCCCTTTTTCAGGATTTTTTTTTTTTTTTTGTCTTTTTTAATTGAGTTGTTAGAGTTCTTTACACATTCTAGATACAAATCACTTACCAAATGTATGATTTGCAAAAATTTTCTCCCATTCTGTGGATTGTCTTTTCACTTTCTTGATGGTGTCCTTTAAAGCTTAAAAGTGTTTAACCCCCATGATGTTCAGCGTAGCTATTGATTTTTGTTTAATCCTGATGATGTTCAGTGTATCTATTTATTTATTTTTATTTTTTTGAGATGGAGTTTCACTCTTGTTGCCCAGGCTGGAATGTAATGGCGTGATCTTGGCTCCCTGCAACATCCACCTCCTGGGTTCAAGTGATACTCCTGCCTCAACCTCCCAAGTAGCTGGGATTACAGGCATGCGCCACCACGCCCAGATAATTTTTGTATTTTTAGTAGAGATGGGATCTCACCATGTTAGTCAGGCTGGTCTGGAACTCCTGACCTCAAGTGATCCACCTGCCTCAACCTCCCAAAGTGCTGGGATTGCAGGAGTGAGCCACTGCGCCCAGCCATCTGTTGATTTTTGTTGCTTGTGCTTTTGGTGTCATAGCTAGTAAAGGCTTTGCCCAATCCAACTCGTGGAGATTTATGCTTGCATTTTCTTCTTCTAAGAGTTCAGTGGTTTTGGCACTTGCATTTAGGTTTTTGATCATCTTTAGTTAGTTTTTGGCAATGATGTGAGGTAGGGGGTCCAACTCCCTTCTTTTGCACATGGATGTCCCATTGTCCATGGGGATAGCCCAACGATGCAGGCTGTTCCATGGCGTGCTCCAAGAGCCTTTGCTTGCATAGACATGTAACACGGTATGCCCAAAGTGCATCCCTGGTCCAGAAGGCAGACCCCGGAAGACCAATGCCTGGCAAATAACAGGCCCTCAAAAACTGTTTGTCAAATGAACGTGGTGTAAGCTGGGGAGCCAGAGCCACCGCATCCAGGTGCTGGAGTCTCGTTCGTCCTACAGAGGCTCTGAGGGACTTCAGCTCGGCCGCAGTCTGTTGGTGCCCCTGGGGAAAAGGGACAAACCATCAGTGCTTCTACTGCCTGAGCAGGATCTCAGGAGAAGCAAAGCCCCACATTTTGTACTGAGGCTGCCTGGGGGAAGGAGAGTCGAGGGAAGAGAAGAGAGGAGATTGGGGAGCAGCCAGCCTGTGTATGAACCAGGACAGGGGACCTTGAGTAATGAAGAGGGAAGCTCCTGTACTCAAGGTCGATGTTTCTTGCCTTAAACTTCAAGAGGCAAAGGCAGGGAGAAGCTCTTGGCTGGCAGATAAAATGGGAAGATGAAAGTGCTGGCAGCCACCCCAGACATCTCTGCACCAGCAAAAGCTGCATCGTATCCTTTGGGCCAAGTAGAGACGCAGCCTGGGGACAGCCAGGCGATGGATGAGCCTGGGGTCTGGGGGAAGGACAAGGCACCCTCGGAGGGGAAACGTGCCGGTCAGCAGGACCTCACCAGACAGCCGCTGGCTTCCCGTTGGCTTCTCCAGGAAGCAGGCGCTGTCTGCCTTTCCCCAGCCCTGACACTGCAGTGGCCTGGTCTGGGGCCAGAAGTTTGGAAGCCTCTGGTGAGGCAGCAGTTCCCAAGTGGCTGCAGGGTCACAGCAGGAGACAACCCTGCATTGGTCCAGCCCTGGCACCTCTCCGATGTCCAGTCCTGAACGAGGTAAGGCACCCCTCATTCATGCAACCAACAAACATGCACCAGGCATGTGCCAGGCTCAGGGGGCAGAGCAGCGAACCAGGCCTCTGCTCTCAGGGAGCTCAGATTCTACTCCAAGTAGGCAGGCATGGTGGGGGGACAGACAATAAACAAGTGAGTCGCCGGGCGCGGTGGCTCACGCCTGTAATCCCAGCACTTTGGGAGGCCGAGGCGGGCGGATCACGAGGTCAGGAGATCGAGACCATCCTGGCTAACATGGTGAAACCCCGTCTCTACTAAAAATGCAAAAAATTAGCCGGGCGAGGCGGCGGGCGCCTGTAGTCCCAGCTACTCGGGAGGCTGAGGCAGGAGAATGGCGTGAACCCGGGAGGCGGAGCTTGCAGTGAGCCGAGATCGCGCCACTGCACTCCAGCCTGGGCGACTAAGCAAGACTCTGTCTAAAAAAAAAAAAAAAAAAAAAAAAAAAAAAAAAAAAAAAAGTGAGTCATGACAGAGAGTGGCAGATGCCACAAAGCACATAAAACCGAGTGATGGAAGAAAAAATGTCTGACTGGGTCCTTAAGGGTGGCCCCTCCAAAAGGTGACATTTGATTAACACTAGAGGGAAAGAGGCCAGTCGTGCAAGAGCTGCAGGAAGAGCATTCTGGGTGGACAGAACAGCAGGTACAAAGGCCCTGAGGCGGGAATGAGCTCGGCGTCGCTGAAGAATGGGAAGGAGGCCAGCAGGCGAAGCGCTGAGCTTAGCGCCCAGGAGCAGACTGCAGGGCTGAGACCTGCAGGGCCTCGTAGACCACAGTGGGAACTGTGGGATTCACTCTGATTTGTAACAGAAGGTTCTAGGGAATTTTAAATGAGAGAGTGATGCGATCAGTTTTCGTTTCAGGATAGTCCTTCGGGCTCCTGGGTCATAGGCCTAGAGGAGAAGCACACTGGTCAGGTGTGGAGGAGTCTCTGGGAGGGTTCGATGGGCTTGTTGCACAGTGCTGCGGTATTTTAAAGTGATGGCTTTATAGGCCAGACACGGTGGCTCACGCCTGTAATCCCAGCACCTTGGGAAGCTGAGGTGGGTAGATCACTTGAGGCCAGGAGTTCGAGACCAGCTTGATCAACATGGTGAAACCCCGTCTCTACTAAAAATACAAAAAATAGCTGAACATGGTGGCACACACCTGTAATCCCAGCTACTCGGGAGGCTGAGGCAAGAGAATCGCTTGAACCCAGGAGGCGGAGGTTGCAGTGAGCCGAGACTGCGCCACTGCATTCCAGCCTGGGTGACAGAGTGAAACTCTGTCTCAAAATAAATAAATAAATAAATAAATAAATAAATAAATAAATAAAGATTTTATTATTATTTAGGTTTGGCAAAGCCCAACAGATCAGGATACAAATGCCATTGAAGGATAATTGTTTAGACTCACAGACTCCAAGAAGAGGGAGCACGCTTGGCCGGGGGCGGTGGCCCACGTCTGTAATCCCAGCACTTTGGGAGGCTGAAGCGGGCATATCACGAGGTCAGGAGATCGAGACCATCCTGGCTAACACAGTGAAAACCCATCTCTACTGAAAATACAAAACATTAGCCTGGCGTGGTGGCATGCACCTGTAGTCCCAGCTACTCAGGAGGCTGAGGCAGGAGAATCGCTTGAACCCGGGAGGCAGAAGTTGCAGTGAGCTGAGATGACGCCACTGCAGTCCAGCCTGGTGACAGAGCGAGACTCTGTCAGAAGAAGAAGAAGAAGAAGAGGAAGAAGAGGAAGAAGAGGAAGAAGAGGAAGAAGAGGAGGAAGAGGAAGAGGAGGAGGAGGAAGAGGAAGAGGAAGAGGAAGAAGAGGAGGAAGAGGAGGAGGAAGAGGAGGAGGAGGAAGAAGAGGAAGAGGAAAGGGAAGAGGGAAGAAGGAAGAAGGAAGAAGGACGCCACACCTAGGGGGTCCATGCGGAAAAGCACCAGCGTGGGTCGTGGGGGTAGAGAAAGCAAGGGGCAAATGTGGCAGAGCTCTGACTGTGGTTTCTGTGGAAAAGTGGGTGAAGCAGGGCAGGCTGGCCTAAGATTGGATAGCGTGGATGATTCTGGCGGGCTCTGGTTAGAGGGCTGTCCCCAGCCATCAGGTCCCTTGGCCTGGGGTGACTGGGGCAGGTGGATGGGGGCCGTCCAGGGAGACCCTGATTGAGGAGGTGATGGGGTGTGGGCTCTGAGTAGGTTGGCATGAAAGGTAGGCTCGCAGGCAAGACTTTTACTATCTCTAGAAATTGGCCAGCCCTGGGAGGGGCAGTCCCTCAGGGACAGCAAGGCCCCAGAGGTCAAAGCATCAGAAACACAGGGTTAACACACAGAGGACGTCTGTGTTCTATGGAGAGAGCTTAGGGAGAGGAAATGGATGGGATTTGCTGATGGATTAGATGTAAGTGAGCAGGGAAGCGGAATAATCAAAGGTGATGCCTTGGCTGGACGTGGTGGGTCACACCTGTAATCCCAGCACTTTGGGAGGTTGAGGTGGGCAGATCACTTGAGGTCAGAAGTTCAAGACCAGCCTGGCCAAGCTGGCAAAACCCTGTCTCTACTAAAAATACAAAAATTAGGCCAGGTGTGGTGGCTCATGCCTGTAATCCCAGCAATTTGGGAAGCCGAGGCGGACGGATCACAAGGTCAAGGGATCGAGACCATCCTGGCCAACATGGTGAAACCCTGTCTCTACTACAAATACAAAAATTAGCTGGGTGTGGTGGCACACACCTGTAATCCTAGCTACTCAGGAGGCTAAGGCATGAGAATCGCTTGAACCCAGGAGGCGGAGGTTGCAGTAAGCCGAGATCGTGCCACTGCATTCCAGCCTGGGTGACAGAGTGAGACCTTGTCTCAAAAAAAAAAAAAAAAAAAAATTAGCCAGGCATGGTGGTATACACCTGTAATCCCAGCTACTGGGGAGGGTGAGGCAGGAGAATTGCTTAAAACTGAGCTGAGATGGCGCCATGCTCTCCGGCCTGGGCAACAGAGCAAGACTCTGTCTCCAAAAAAAAAAAAAAGAAAGAAAGAAAGAAAAAGACGCTGTCTGGGCTTTGGTTCAAGCAGTTGAGTCCTCCCATTCTTTACTTTTTATTTTTATTTTTCACTGTTGTTATTTATTTTGTGTCTTTTTGGCTCCTCCCAATTCTTGAAGCATGTCTCGGGGAGAATTACTTGAAGTATGACGTGACTGTGGCCAGGGAGCTTCAACTCTCACACAGGAGCCCAGCTTCAAGTGGAGCAAGCAGGCCAGGTGAGGCAGCAGCGGTAAGCTCCGTAAAGCATGAGTGGACCTTGCCTTAAATAACAGAAATGTTGTTAAAAAGTAACGCAGAGTGCAGAAATTCATATTCACCATGTAGAAATACTGTTTCCCCCATGTACTTAAATTATCATTTCAGCAACCATGATTTCTGGTTAGCATTCCCTTATCCAAAGCCCAGGACGCTGCCATGATGGTCTCTGTTACTATAGCCCACGAATCAAATGCTTCAAGAAACAAATCTTATTTGTGTTAGAGGATCTCCTCATAGGAATTTAAGACAAGCCTTTTAAAAATATAGACTCTTTTGACCATGTAAATTACTACCTTCTAACATTTTTTGTTTTATTAGATCTTTTCTTTGGAGACAGAATCTTGCTCTGTCGCCTGGACTGGAGTGCAGTGGTGTAATCTCAGCTCACTATAACCTCCGCTTCCCAGGTTCAAGCGATTCTCGTGCCTCAGCCTCACCAGTAGCTGGGATTACAGGCATGTGCCACCACACCCGGCTAATTTTTGTATTTTTAGTAGAGACAGGGTTTCACCATGTTGGCCAGGCTGGTCTCGAACTCCTGACCTCAGGTGACCCACCCGCCTCAGCCTCCCAAAGTGCTGGGATTACAGCGTGCCCAGGCCTGTTTTGTTAGATTTCATTTTATTACATTCAATTTTATGTAACAGTAAATAACTGTTATTATTATTATTTTTTTCACAAGTCACTGCAGCCTTGGCCTCCCGGGCTCAAGTGATCCTTCCATCTCAGCCTCTTTAGTAGCTGGGAGTAAAGGCATGTGCCACCATGCCCAACTATAATTAAACAATATTTTTTGGTTTAGATAGGGTCTTACCATGTTGCCCAGGCTGGACTTGAACTCCTGGCCTCAAGCGATCCTCCCACCTTGGCTTCCCAAAGTGCTGGGATTATAGGCATGCACTACTGCACCCAGCCTATTACTGTTTTTAAAAATCAAGAATAAGAAAACAGAGCACCAATATAAAACACAAAGTAGGTGCTCAATAAAAAAATGTTTTTGTGATTTGTTCTGATGGCACAGCCTCCACAAAAGGCAGAACTGGTGATGTTTTTATTAAGTCTATTGCAAAGCCACAGAAGAGCTCCCTGCCTAGAACATAACGTTGACCTGGTGAGAGACTAAATGAACTGGGGATATTACAACACCTAAACGTAATGCTCTTGAATTCTTGCTAACTAAGAGGTCACGCAGCACCTATTGTATGGATGGAGCTGTTGATTGCTGGTGAGAAATTTGGTTGTGCGGTTTAGGGCAGGTGAGGAAGACCTTGTGGGGCTTTCTCTGACCAGCCTCCTTGGACATTGGAGCATTCCAACCCATCAACTGAAATTCACACACATGAAATCATCATAGGGCACCTACAAACATCATTGTTACTGTTTTTCAGCCTTTCTTTTTTGTGGGGAGTGTCTCGTCAACTAGACTGTAAACACTTTGCAGCCAAGATGTCTGGGAGCTACTATCTTTTTTTTTTTTTAAGAGACAGGGTCTTGCTATGTTGCCCAGGTTGGTCCCGAACTCCTAGACTCAAGCGGTTCTCCCACCTCAGCCTCCCATAGTGCTGAGATTACAGACGTGAGCCACCACAGCAGGCCAGGCTACTGTATCTTATTCATAGAGCCCTCCCCAGCATCCAGCACCAGGCTCTCCTTCTACATGTTTGTGGGTTCAATGGGTGAATGGATTAATACAGCAGAGTTGTCACCTAGCCGATCTTTGTCAGATCAGTGATTATTTTTTACATATGCATAAAGTCACATTTGGTTATGCGTCAAACGACACCATCAAGAAAGTGAAAAGACAACCTGCAGACCAGGAGGAAATATTTGAAAGTCATGCATCTCATAAATAATTAATATACAGAATATATAAAGAACTCCTACACCTGAACAGCAAAAAACCCAAACAACCCAATTCAAAAACTGGCAAAAGACTTGAGTAGACTTTTCCAAAGAAGATACACAAATGGTCAATAAGCACATGAAAAGATGCTTAATATCATTAGTCACTAGGGAAATGCAAATCAAAACCACTAGGAGACACTATTTCATACCCCTAGGATGGCTGTGATAAACAACAACAAAAAAGAAAATAACAACTGTTGGCAAGGACGTAGAGAAAACGGAAACCTCCCGCATTGCAGATGGGATAGTAAAGCAGTACAACTGCTGTGGAAACAGTTTAGCAGTTCGTTTAAAAGTTAAATATATGCTGGGTGTGGTGGCTCAAGCCTGTAATCCTAGCACTTTGTGGGGCAAGACGGCGCGCGCCTGTAGTCCCAGCTACTCAGGAGGCTGAGGCAGGAGAATGGCGTAAACCCGGGAGGCGGAGCTTGCAGTGAGCTGAGATCCGGCCACTGCACTCCAGCCTGGGCGACAGAGAGAGACTCTGTCTCAAAAAAAAAAAAAAAAAAAAAAAAAAGTTAAATATAGGCCTGGCTCTGTGGCTCACCCCTGTAATCCCAGCACTTTGAGAGGCCAAGGTGGGTAAATTACCTGAGGTCAGGAGTTTGAGACCAGCCTGGCCAATATGGTGAAACCCCACCTCTACTAAAAATACAAAAATTAGCTAAGCGTGGTGGTGTGAGCCTATAATCCCAGCTACTTGGGAGGCTGAGGCAGGAGAATTGCTTGAACCCAGGAGGCGGAGATCGCACCACTACACTCCAGCCTGGGCGACAGAGCAAGACTCCATCTTTAAAAAAAAAAAAGGAAAAGAAAAGAAGGTTACCGGCCGGGCGCGGTGGCTCAAGCCTGTAATCCCAGCACTTTGGGAGGCCGAGGCGGGTGGATCACAAGGTCAGGAGATCGAGACTATCCTGGCTAACATGGTGAAACCCCGTCTCTACTAAAAATACAAAAAACTAGCCGGGCGCGGTAGCGGGCGCCTGTAGTCCCAGCTACTTGGGAGGCTGAGGCGGGAGAATGGCGTGAACCCGGGGGGCGGAGCTTGCAGTGAGCCGAGATCGCGCCACTGCACTCCAGCCTGGGAGACACAGTGAGACTCCGTCTCAAAAAAAAAAAACAAAAAAAAACCTTAGAGACCTATATAAAAGAAAGTATGCGCTCAAAAATACAAGAAGAAAATGACATAATTAGACATAATCAATATTAAGATGTGTTGATTTGTCTACAAAATGTAACACTATATCATTAAATTNAAAAAAAAAAAAAAAAAAAAAAAAAAAAAGAAAAGAAGGTTAAATATAGAATTGCTGTGTGATCTGGCAATTCCAACCCTAGGAAGAACTGAAAGCATGGACTCAGATACTTGTACATTAATGTTCATAGCAGCAATATTCACAAAAGAACAGCCTAAATGTCTGTAAATGGATGAGGATAAACAAAATATGATCTAGCCATACAATGGAATATTACTCAGCCATGAAAAGGAACGAAATTCTGACACGTGTTACAACATGGATGAAACTTGAAAACATGATGTTAAGTGAAAGAGGCCAGTCACAAAAAAGACAAATATTGTGAGATACCTAACAATATTTGATATTATGTGAGATATGTGAGATACAAATATGTGAGATACCTAAAATGGGCAAATTCATAGAGACAGAAGAGTGGCTGCCAGGGGACTAGGGGACAGGAAATGGGAGTTAGTGTTTAATGGGGACAAAATTTCTATTTAGGAACATGAAAAGTTCTGGAGATAGATGGTGGTGATGGTCATTTACCATTGTAAAAATCCACCACTGGCCAGGCGTGGTGGCTCACACCTGTAATCCTAGCACTTTGGGAGGTTGTGGTGGGTGGATCACTTGAGCTCAGGAGTTGGAGACCAGCCTGGGCAACAAGGCGAAACCATGTCTCTCTCCAAAATATGAAAATTAGCCAGATGTGGTGGCACATGCCTGTGGTCCCAGCTACTCTGGAGGCTAACGGGGAGGATTGCTGGAGCCCAGGAAGTTGAGGCTACAGTGAGCTGTGACAGCACCACTGGACTCCAGCCTGGGCAACAGAGGGAGACCCTGTCTGAAAATAAAATAAATACATAAATAAGATAAAAAAATAAAAATAAAACAGTGCCACTGAATTGTACACTTAAAAATGATCAAAATAGTAAATTTTATATTTGCATGTTTTACCATAATGGAAAAATTACTAAAAAGGAAAGACGAGTCGCAGTTGGGGCCACATCCCATCAATGAGAAGCTACGTGCCACTTGGCTGGTGCAGTGTCATTTAACCCAGGATCCTGTCTGGCTCTCCCGCCTCCTGGGAGTAGGAGGAGCCCAGCCGCCAGCCAGCCATCCGTCTGCATTTGTATGGGAAGGGTTAGACACATGGAGGTTTTAATCACCGAGGCTGACACCTATCAGAGCTGGGATGGCAGCCAAGTCCACACGGTGAAAACAGGAGCCTCTTCAAGGGCCCAGGTCTCGTCTCCATTTCTGTATCAACGGCTCAACAACGCCTGTCCCATCTGCAATTTATTGTAAAGGGTAATTATGTGTCAGCTTAAGTCAGACACTTGGCCTTCGTCACAAGTCCAATATGGGAGAAGGTTAAGAATATTTAGGCCGGGCACATCTGTGGCTCATGCCTGTAATCCCAGCACTTTGGGAGGCTGAGGCAGGTGGATCGCTTGAGCCCAGGAGTTCAAGACCAGCCTGGGCAACATGGCGAAACCCTATAAAAAATGCAAAAATTAGCCAGGTGTGGTGGCGCATGCCTGTAGTCCCAGCTACTCAAGAGGCTGAGTGAGAGGATCATTGAGACTAGGAAATCGCGGCTACAGTGAGCTGAGATTGTGCCACTGCACAGAGCAAGACCCTGTCTCAAAAACAAACAAACAAACAAAACCAAACACTTAAAAGGCATACGGCCGGGCGCAGTGGCTCATGCCTGTAATCCCAGCACTTTGGGAGGCCGAGGCGGGCAGGTCACATGAGGTCAGGAGTTTGAGACCAGCCTGGCCAACATGGTGAAATCCCATCTCTACCAAAAATACAAAAATTAGTTAGGTGTGGTGGCACACGCCTTGGAAGTCTGAGGCAGGAGAATCACTTGAACCTGGGAGGTGTAGGTTGCAGTGAGCCTAGATGGTGCCATTGCACTCCAGCCCAGGTGACAGAGTCAAAAAAATAATAATAATAAAAATAAAAATAAAAGGCGGAAGGCCGAGGCGGGTGGATCACGAGGTCAGGAGATCGAGACCATCATGGCTAACACGGTGAAAACCCGTCTCTACTAAAAATACAAAAAAAAAAATTAGCTGGGCGTGGTGGCAAGTGCCTGTAGTCCCAGCTACTTGGGAGGCTGAGGCAGGAGAATGTCGTGAACCTGGGATGTGGAGCTTGCGGTGAGCCGAGATTGTGCCACTGCACTCCAGCCTGGGCGACTGAGCGAGACTCCATCTAAAGAAAAAAAAAAAAAGGCATATGAAAAATTCAAATGTATGCCGAGGTCTGTTCCCAGAACCCACGCAATTGGGTAGCATGCCAGTGATGTTCTCCTAACTCTTCTAGAATTAAGCACCCCACGGATGAGGCCTCAAATGGGCACATCTGTACTAAGTTCCAGGACACTGGGTAATGTCAGTGTGAGGTTCCCAGACACCTGAAACCCACATCACAAATAGAACATTAATGAGTGCTGCTACAGTTAGAACTGGCTGCACACGCAGGTATTTAGAAGTGAGACAGGAAGTGTAAATGAAGCCCTAATTAATAGATGTGCTAATTGTGCTTCCCTGAAATTGGGAGATTAACCCTGGCATATTTTTAAAGCTTTTTTGTGTAACTGGTACATTGAACAAGTAGGACTCATTGGGTGCAGAAGAAAACACTTCATCTTCCCCCCACTGCCTGGCTCAAACCTGTTCAAATGCTCTTATTCATGCCTTGCATGAGATCTAAGGCAGGCTCTTGACTCTGCCGGCCCCTCCTTCTAATCAGGATCTACAATGTGCAGTCCCAGGCGAGGCACGATGGCTCACATCTGTAATCCCAGCACTTTGGGAGGCTGAGGTGAGTGGATCACCTGAGGTCAGGAGTTGAAGACCAGCCTGGCAAACATGGTGAAACCTTGTCTCTACTAAAAATACAAAAATTAGCCAGGCATGGTGGTGTGCACCTGTAATCCCAGCTACCTGGGAGGCTGAGGCACGAGAATCGCTTGAACCCGGAGGTGGAGGTTGCAGTGAGCTGAGATCATGCCATTGTACTCCAACCTGGGTGGCAGAGCAAGACTCCATCTCAAATAAATACATAAATAAAATAAAATAACGTGCAGTGCCATGTAAGTGTCAACCCCCACAAATGACAGCTTCTCCCCACCCCCAGCTCCTGGTGGGGAGGCGGCTGGGTGTGGCATACCGTTTTCCCTGTGGGGCATCCCTTTGCTTGCTAGCTGCACTTTCTGGCGGTTTCCTAGGCTTACAGTGGAGAAGGAAGAAGACACAGGGAGAGAACAGGCGCGGTATAACTTGACGGGTAGGTCACAGGCTGGCCTCGCTATCCCCTGGGTTTGATAGGAATTTAAACTTGTCACATGGGAGCTCTTTCAGAGTTTTTGTTTTTTGTTTTTGTTTTGTTTTGTTTTGTTTTAGATGAAGTCTTGCTCTGTCGCCCAGGCTGGAGTGCAGTGGTGCGACCTTCACCTCCCGGGTTCAAGCAATTCTCCTGCCTTAGCCTCCGCTAGTAGCTGGGATTACCGGTGTGCGCCACCACCACGCCTGGCTAATTTTTGTATTTTTAGTAGAGACGGGGTTTTACCATGTTGGCCAGGCTGGTCTCAAACTCCTGACCTCAGGTGATCCACCCGCCTTGCCCTCCCAAAGTACTAGGATTACAGGCGTGAGCCACCATGCCCAGCCTCTTTCTATTTTTTTTATTGAGATAGAGTTTCATGCTGTCGCCCAGGCTGCCGTGCAGTGGCGTGATCACTGCAACCTCCGCCTCCCAGATTCAAGCAATTCTCCTGCCTCAGTCTCCGAAGTAGCTGGGACTACAGGCACGCACTACCATGCCTGGCTAATTTTTGTATTTTTAGTAGAGACAGGGTTTCACCACTTTGGCCAGGCTGGTCTGGAACTCCTGGCCTCAAGCCATCTGCCCACTTCAGGCAGTATCCCAATCCCGAAGTATTGGGATTACAGGCGTGAGCCACCCCGCCCGGCCCTCAGGGTCTTTCAAGACTCCTTTAACACAAGGATCTCACAACTGCTGTTCTTTTGATTCCGGTGAAAACACCTCCTGGGGCTGGTCTTTTATTCGTAATTCCGCCTCCAGCTCCTGGAGATGAGGTGTTAGAGTACAGAATTCTTCATCTAAATTCTCCTTTCACTCCAGGTGGTCTGGTTGGGAGGATCTCAGACTCCCATCTGGTCCACAAAATCTCCCACCTTGGACGGGCTGTCGGGGAAGGAATGTGACCACACGGCTGCTTTAGCCAGGCGCCCCCTCTTCACCTTCAGGTCTTTAGCCAGGCGCCCCCTCTTCACCTTCAGGTCTTTAGCCAGGCGCCCCCTCTTCACCTTCAGGTCTTTAGCCAGGCGCCTCCTCTTCACCTTCAGGTGGGAGATGCACGCCGGCCATTTTGTTCTGGGCCCCGGGATGTGTGCCTTTTCTCCATGGGGGCCCTCAGTCAGCTAAGCATACAGAGGAAGCAACGCATCCCTGCCCGACTCTGCTCCTCCAAGGTTGGGGGAGGCATACTTGCAAGACACTAACCACTTTCTCTAAAACCACTTTCCCTAGTCACAGACTTTCTGGATCTTTTTTCTTTATCTTTTCTTTTTTTTGAGACAGAGTCTCACTGTCACCTAGGCTGGAGTGCAATGGCATGATCTCGGCTCACCACAACCTCTGGCTCCCAGGTTAAAGCGATTCTCGTGCCTCAGTCTCCTGAGTAGCTGGGATTACAGGTGTGCACCACCATGCCTGGCTAGTTTTTGTACTTCTAGTAGAGACAGGATTTCACCATGTTGGCTGGGCTGGTCTTGAACCCCTGACCTCGTGATCTGCCCATCTTGGCCTCCCAAAGTGCTGGGATTACAAGCATGAGCCACCGTGCCTGGCATCTTTTTTTCTTTTTTCTTTTTTTTTGAGACAGGGTCTCACTCTGTCGCCCAGGCTGGAGTGCAGTGGTGCAATCATGGCTCATCATAGCCTTGACCTCCCAGGCTCAATCAATCCTCCCACCTCAGCCTCTTAAGTAGCTGGGGACCACAGGCGCACGCCACCGCGCCCAGCTAATTTTTGAATTTTCTTGTAGAGACAGGGTTTTGCCATGTTGCCCGGGCTGGTCTTGAACTCCTGAGCTCAAGCGATCCTCTTGCCTCAGCCTCCCAAAGTGCTAGGATTACAGGCTTGAGTTACCACGCCCAGCCATCTGGATCTTTTTTCTTTAAAGTGGTTGTTGAGCTAAAGGATACAAAACTGTCCTTTGACCCTTCCTTTGCACATTTGCCTGGTTGACCACACCTCACTCTGATACTGCTGGGAATAGTTGGTGTCTAAAGTCTGGGCCCTCAACTGAAATGAAGCCCAAGACCCCTGTTAACGCCCCATCACACACGCTTTTCATGACCCAGGGATTGAGTTGCAAAGCAAGGATTTCTTTTTTTCATATTTTCACAGTTTGTTTGGCCTAATACTAAATCTAAAAGGTGAAATATTCTCAGCAGAACTCAAGGGAACCAGATGAGTCACTAAGCAACTTCAGGAGGCCCAGAAAATTGCTCAAAAACACTAGTCACTGTTAAGACTCCAGCAGTGAATAAAGGTCCTTATGGGCCCCATGGTGAATCGACAAACTGGAATCCTCCTCTGTTGGATGAGTTTTGTCAGCAATATTCACCATCTCAGGGGTGCCCCTGCTTCCAAGCACTGCAGCACAGGTGGGTCTCTTTCCTCACCTAAACGAATTACGAAGGACCTGGGCACCTTGTCAGAGCATCTCAGCACATATTCATTACCTCGGCAAGCAAGCATGACAGGTACCCCTCACCCATCACGTCATCCTCACGCCCGAGCATGGTGCCTGGCCCATGGTAGGATCTAGACAAAGCCCGACTTGAATTACAACCTAAGGATGAAATGGGGAGATCCTCAGAGACCAGGAATTTATTCTTCAAAGACTTTACTCTTCTCCTTAAAAACATTCTTCTTAATTAGATTTTAGATATAAAAAAAATCAATCTGCTGCTTTATTTTATTACTCTTCTGTTATATTAGATGTGCCCTTGGTGGCTTAGAACTATAATGAGTGAAGTCCATAAAACAAAATAGCAAGCACATTAAAATTGCCTATGTTTTTTAAAGAGTGGGCCCCTAACATTCTCCATTAGAAAGGGCCAGGCTTCAGGCCGGGTGTGGTAGCTCACACTTGTAACCTCTGAGAGGCTAAGGTAGGCCGATTGCTGGAGCCCAGGAGTTCAAGACCAGCCTCAGTAACATGGTGAAACTCCTTCTCTACCAAAAATACAAAAATTAGCTGGGTGTGGTGGTGCGTACCTGTAGTCCTAGCTACTCCTGGGGCTGAGACGGGAGGATCACTCGAGCAGGGGAGGTGGAGGTTGCAGTGAGCCGTGATCAGGCCACTGCACTGTAGCCGGCATAACAGAGTGAGACTCTGTCTCAAAAAAAAAAAAAAAAAAAAAAAAAAAGCCAGGTTTTCTCATCTATAACGTAAGAGGACATTGCGTTTTATTGAGGCTACTTGCCTGGCCAATATCCATTCTTCTGTTCTTCATTAGTAACAGACCCTTGATTTTATTCAAAGTGGCAATGTACATTGTTATAATCCTATATTTCCAAGCTTCTCTTGCAGCTGAGTGGGGCCATGTGACTAAGTTCTGGCCAGTAAATATAAGCAGAAGTTGTAAGATAGAATTTACCAAAAAGGGGACAGATGGCTGACACGTGCTTTTTTTTTTATAGTCTTCTTCCCCCTACCACTTGCTTTTTGCTTGGGATGCTGATGTGACATTTGGAGCGCCAGCAATTGCATTGGCTCATGAGGCAACTGTTAAGGTTAAGGATAGTAGAAGAGAAAGGTAAGAGGAGTCGGGGTCTCTGATGACGCTGCAGAGCCACCATAGCAGCCAGGGACCTCTGACCTTCTGGAATATTTTTATGTGAAAGAGAAATAAACTTCAATTTTGTTTAAGACTTTGTTTGTGGCATCTGTAATTTACAGTTTTGATTGGTTACGTCTGTTATAAAGGATCATTTAGGCATGACCCATTTTATTTTACCCGTTTTGGAAGGATGTCTCTCTAAAACGCATGGCACGCTCTCTTGGTCCCTTAAACCAGGCGTAAAGTGAACATTGGGTTTAAGGAAGCAAGAGAGCATGGCATGCATTTTAGAGAGACATCCTTCCAAAATGGCTGAAATAAAATGTGCCATGCCTAAATAATCCTTTAACATACAAGATACCCAGTTAATTTTTTTGTTTGTTTTTGTTTTTGTTTTGTTTTGTTTTGTTTTTTGAGAGAAAGTCTTGTTCTGTCACCCAGGCTGGAGTGCAGTGATGCGATTTTGGCTCACTGCAACCACCGCCTCCCAGGTTCAAACGATTCTGTTGCCTCAGCCTCCCAAGTAGCTGGGATTACAGGCACATGCCATCATGCCCAGCTAATTTTTATATTTTTAGTCGAGATAGGGTTTCACCATGTTGGCCAGGCTGGTCTCGAACCCCTGACTTCAAGTGATCCACCCGCCTCGGCCTCCCAAAGTGCTAGGATTACAGGCGTGAGCGGCTGTGCCCGGTGTAAATTGAATTTTAGATAAACAACAAATAAATTCTTAGTAAAGGCATGTCCCGAATATTTCATACTTGTACTAAAAATAAAAAAATCAGTGTTTATGAAATTTGAATTTAATTGGGAGTTCTATAATAATATTCGCTAAATCGGCCAGCCCTAACTGAACAGACTCTTTCTGCAGTGTCCTACAGTCCTGTGGCTGTGATGCATACGAAGCCTATTAAGGCACATACAATGCTTAGTCCTTATATGAAAAGGACCCAGATTGTCATGTTCTTCATTCTTATATTTGTATTCTGCTCTTTGCTATGTTCCTGTCTCTTCCTTGGTCATTAGTTTACCAATTGCCTCATGTGCTGAGGCTCAAAGCATGCCAGCCTGCCTGTTGTCCCCTCCCCATTTGTGACATGCCCTGGAAATCTGTGGGTGAGCAGTGCTCAGAGCTCGTGACTGGAGCTGAAGCCCGGGTGGACTCTAGGTCCCCCGCTTTCCGCTCTGTGACCTCGGGTGAGTCATTTGACCTGTCTGAGCTTGGATTCCCTCCCATGTAACAGGAGAGAGAGTCAGAGCTGCCTCGTGGGTTACGTGAGGGTTAAATAGGTTTAATGCTGAGAATATGGCCAGGCAGCGCTTGGCCCTTGGTAAGCGCTGAACCAATGGGAGCAATTGACCTGTGGTGGGCTTAGCAACCGGATACCAGGCTTCATAAACAGGATCTAAGGAGAGGTCTCGATGAGTACAACATGAGCAACAGGGAGTTTGAGGTCCCTGGGAGGAAGGGGTGGGAGGGAGGCTGAGAGCTGGGCCCTGAAATCCGAGGCCAGCGGAAGAGTACAGGCCCAGCCAGCCCAAGATGGGGAGGCGGTAGGGGCTTCCTTCCTTCCTGCCCAAGTGGACTGCACGGGGCTTGTTAAGGGCTGAATTGTGTCCCCCCAAATTCATATACTGAAGCCCCAAATTCATATATTGTGTCACCCCAAAATTCATATATTGGAGCCATAATTCAATATTGAAGCCCTAACCCCCAGTACCTCCAAATGACTCTACTTGGAGATAGAGTCTTTAAAGAGGTCACTGAGTGAAAATAAGGTCGTCAGGGCAAGCCCTAATCCAGTCGGACTGCTGTCCTCATAAGAAGAGGCGACTGGGACACAGACACATGCAGAGGGAAGGCCCTGTGAGGACATAGGGAGAAGGTGGTATCTACAAGCTACGGAGAAGCCTCAGGAGAAACCAGCCCTGCCCACACCTTATCTTGGCTTTCCAGCCTCTAGAGCTGTGAGGAGATGAGTTTCTGGTGCTTCAGCCCCCCGGTCTGTGGAACTTTGTTACAGTGGTCCTGGTAGACGCACACAGAAGGAGGTGCAAAGACAACCACAGGCCAAGTGCCTGGAGCGGTCATTCATCCCCGTATCCAGCAGATATTACTGTTTTTATTGATGCCAGGTGCCCTCTTGGGCACAGGTTGTTTATTGATGAGGGAAGCCGAGAAGCCCTGCCCTCAGAGTGCCGTGTTTTTATTTGTGTTTTTTTCTTTTTCTTTTCTCTCTCTTTTTTTTTTTTAGACAGGGTCTTCTTGCTCTGTCACCCAGGCTGGAGTGTAGTGGCACAATCATGGCTCACTGCAGTCTCTACCTCCTGGGCTCAAGCAATTCTCCCACCTCAGGCTCCCGAGTAGCTGGGACCATAGGCACACACCACCATGCCCGGATGATTTTTAAATTTTTTTTCTTTTTTTTTTTTGAGACTGAGTTTCGCTCTTGTCGCCCAGGCTGGAGTGCAATGGCGTGATCTTGACTCACCGCAACCTCTGCCACCCCGGTTCAAGCGATTCTCCTGCCTAGCCTCCCAAGTAGCTGGGATTACAGGCATGTGCCACCATGCCTGGCTAATTTTTTTGTATTTTAGTAGAGACAGGGTTTCTCCATCTTGGTCAGGCTGGTCTCGAACTTCAGACCTCAGGTGATCTGCCCGCCTCGGCCTCCCAAAGTGCAGGGATTACAGGCGTGAGTCACCGCACCTGGCCTTTTAAATTTATTTTATTTTTTTATAGAGACGGAGTCTCACTATGTTGCCCAGGCTGGTTTTGAACTCCTGAGCTCAAGCAACCCTCCCAGCTCAGCCTTCCACAGTGCTGGGATTACTGGCGTGAGCCACCGCGCCCAGCCTACAGAGCTGTGGCTGACAGAGGCACACGTGCATTGTTAGAGAAGCCAGAGACACACACATAGCAGATGCTACGGACAGGGACTGGCTGGGAATTGGGGTGGGGAGCAGAGATGGCTTCTCGAGAAGACATCAGATGATGCCTGTCTGAGGAAGAAGCGCTGGGCTGACACCTGGAGGGGACAAGGGGCCAGGTGGACCTTGTGAAGGACCCAAAGGAAGATGGACTTGCTGGAGCTGAGGGAGAAAGGGGGCCCAGAGGAGGCTGTGGGCAGAGGACAGCGGGCAGCAGTTGGACCTCTTAGCCCCATGGTCTTGGGAAGGGGTCTGTGCTTTATTCTAGAACAAGGGGCAGCTCTGAAGGTGGTAGAATTGCAGAGGGGTGGGCTACCCAAGTCAGCCCATCCACCCAGCCTGCATGTCGGGAATGGCAGGGGCAACTTCTGTGGGCCATGGTTGGGGGAGCTGTCATGCAGGCTGTGGGAGGCCAACTGTCACTTAAGGGGGGAATTTGAAGTCCCCCAGTGGGCCAGGCACAGTGGCTCACACTGGTAATCCCAGCACTTTGGAAGGCCAAAACAGGCAGATCACTTGAGGCCAGGCATTCGAGACCAGCCTGGCCAACATGGCAAAATCCTTTCTCTACTGAAAATACAAAAATTAGCCGGGTGTGGTGGCGGGTGCCTGTAATTCCAGCTACTCGGGAGGCCAAGGCACATGTATCACTTGAGCCCAGGAGGCAGAGGTTGCAGTGAGCTGAGATTGCACCCCCGCCCTCTAGCCTGGGCCACAGAGCGAGGCTCTGTTTCAAAAAAAAAAAAAAAAAAAGAATTCCCCCAGTGGTGCAGACCATAGAGTTGCCTGGAATTGGTGAACAATTACACCAGGCCCAGATGGAGAAGAAAGGGAATGTATGCCTGCCTCCTTTCATTTACAAATCTTTATGGAGCCCGACTGCACTCTGGGCACTGTCCTAGTGCTGGGACAACGCAGGGAAGAGAGAGCCGACTTCTCTGCCTGGGGGACCATTGTGTTCTCATGCAGGGAGGCAAATAATAATAAACTCCTTAAATAATCATAACTAAATATTTAAACAATAATAACTAAATAATAAAATAATTACTGTTTTTTTGTTTTGTTTTGTTTTGCTTTGCTTTTTTTTGAGATGGAGTTTCGCTCTTGTTGCCCAGGCTGGAGTGCAATGGCACAATCTTGGCTCACTGCAACCTCCACCTTCCGGTTCAAGCAATTCTCCTGCTTCAGTCTCCTGAGTAGCTGGGATTACAGGCATGCCCCACCACGCCCAGCTAATTTTGAATTTTTAGTAGAGACAGAGTTTCTCTATGTTGGTCAGGCTGGTGTCAAACTCCCAACCTCAGGTGATCCGCCCCCCTCGGCCTCCCAAAATGCTGGGATTACAGGCACGAGCCACCACGCTGGGCAATAATTACTGTTATTTTAACAATAATAAGCAATAAAGAATAAACAGGCTGGGCATGGTGGCTCATGCCTGTAATCCCAGCACTTTTGGAGTCTGAAGGGGGGGGTGAATCATTTGAGGTCAGGAGTTCAAGACCAGCCTGGCCAACATGGTGAAACCCTATCTTTACTAAAAATACAAAAATTTCGCCAAGGATGGTGGCACACGCCTGTAATCCCAGCTACTCAGGAGGCTGAGGCAGGAGAATCACTTGAACCCGGAAGGTGGAGGTTGCAGTGAGCCGAGATCGTGCCGCCTCACTTCAGCCTGGACGACAGAGCGAGACTCTGTCTCAAAAAAAAAAAAAGAAGAAACAAATAAGTACAATGTCAGTTGCTGACACACATGCTTAGAAGAGAAAAAAGGCTAAGCAAGGGATGGGGTGAGAAGGAGCTGGGGTGCTGTCTTGAAGGAAGGACTCTGATAAGGGGATGTTTGGGGCTAGGCCAAGGGATGTGCGCTCCATGTGCAGAGATCCTCATAGCTCATGTCATGACATGGCATCCTATGCATGTTGGGGATCCCAGGAAGTCTTCCATGCAATGGAAATATTTTTGATTTGTCTGCCAGGATCTGAAAATTCACCCTTCATTCCTTTATAGTTAGCGTCTTCATTCTTCTGTTAAACAAGACTCCCTTGAGAAGAATCTCCACAGAAGTCAGTTACCCCCCAGCATCTTAGCAAAGACACAGGAACAATCTATGCAGTGCAAGCAAAACTTTAGTTTGGTTCAGAGAAAAGAAGAAGCCAGCAAAGACTTCAATCAGCGTGGACTGAATTTGAATCTCTCCCCTTCTCTGCACATAGTAGGCACTCAACAAACACGTATGAAATGAACAAGTGAGAAAACCCAAAGTGTGCAGATATAAGCGGCCCATCTGATATTTGAACATTTATGGGTTTGCTAAATATACCAAGAGCCAGATTCGGTGGATGGGAGGTTGCCATCCCATGGCTGAGGATGCAGAAGCAAGAGGAAGAAAGAACGTGACTGCTTTGGGTGGAAGGGATTTTACGAATCATGAACTACGTTTGACTTTGTGACCTTCGTAGCCTCACATGGCATTGCTTGGAGCAGAACGAACTCCACGCAGTGCAGTTATCAACATGAGCTATATAAGACATTCAAGGCCGGGCGCAGTGGCTCAAGCCTGTAATCCCAGCACTTTGGGAGGCCGAGACGGGCGGATCACGAGGTCAGGAGATCGAGACCATCCTGGCTAACACGGTGAAACCCCGTCTCTACTAAAAATACAAAAAAAAAACTAGCCGGGCGAGGTGGCGGGCGCCTGTAGTCCCAGCTACTCCGGAGGCTGAGGCAGGAGAATGGCGCAAACCCGGGAGGCGGAGCTTGCAATGAGCTGAGATCCGGCCACTGCACTCCAGCCTGGGCTACAGAGCAAGACTCCCCCTCCAAAAAAAAAAAAAAAAAAAAGACATTCAAGGCAGGGAAAGCCTTCATCTTCATCTTCTATTGGTAATGAAAGCCGCCATCTTGTTCCCCTCTCTGTGAACTGTGGTTTTGTGTTGGTGGAGAAGGGGCCAAGCACATTGAGGTCATCAGAGAAGGCTTTACTCATCCGGAAAGAAGAGTCACTATGATGCATGCAACTTTCTCCAGTCCAGATGTTTTACCATCCAGAGGTCAGGGGACTTTTTATGATTTAAGACACGGGGACTCTCCTGAATAGAATGGCAGTCTTGAGTTTATCTCGGCCAGCCCTCTTCTCCAGGCAGCACCATTTCCGGCCATTCAGGGCTTCTGCCTCATCCTTAAAAGGGAAAGACGGCCGTGCAGTGGCTCATGCCTGGAATCCCAGCACTTTGGGAGGCCGAGGCAGGCGGATCACCTGAGGTCGCGAGTTTGAGACCAGCCTGACCAACATGGAGAAACCCCGTCTCTACTAAAAATATAAAACTAGCCGGGCATGGTGGTACATGCCTGTAATCCCAGCTACTCAGGAGGCTGAGGCAGGAGAATCGCTTGAACCTGGGAGCAGGAGGTTGCAGTGAGCTGAGATGGCACCATTGCACTCCAGCCGGGGCAACAAGAGCAAAACTCCATCTCAAAAAAAAAAAAAATAGGGAAAGACTGTGCAATTAACTCTAGAGGTAATATTTTAGAACAACTTCCAGACAGAACACTTTCCCTAGATTTAACCTAGTTTTCTCCTGCTGTTACTGAAAATAAAAGAGACAGTGGGATTGTTGCATATTAACCCCACAAAAGGGAGCCAAGGAAAATAATGTAGCTGTATCTACCTTCCACCCCATGTGTGCAAACTTCTCATTGCCACGATTGGAGGTGCAAACAGGAATTAGACTGCATACATTTAAAAAATCAAGACCTAAGTTGACAGGGATATTTGCACGCCAAAGCTGTGAGGATTTAGGGGCTAAGAAGAAATCAAACATAAGTTAGAATTTGCTCTTGAAGAAAGGAAAAGGATCATCAGGTTTGACAAAACATGGCTGGGAAAGGGGAGGTGAAAAGCAAAGACTTACAACCTTGACAGTGTCCAAAAGCCTGCCAGTGTCCTTCAGTTTCTTTTTTTCTTTTTGATTTAAAAATGAATGTTCATTTCCATTAATTATTGCCCTGAGAGACATTTTGTTAGTCACTCTGGTCAAGTTAGAGGTGCAACAACAAGTTTCCTCCATTCTTTTTCTTTTTTTTTGGAGACGGGGGTCTCTCAATGTTGGCCAGGCTGGTCTCTAACTCCTGGCCTCAAGGGATCCTCCCACCGCAGCCTCCCAAAGTGATGGAATTGCAGGCATGAGCCACCATGCCCGCCATTCTCCATTCTTAGGATGATTTCCTGTGCTGATCCACACGAGTAAGTTTGCTGAGTTTGCCCTGTGTATGCAAAGGCAGTAGAGACCATCTCTGGTAAGGACAGCAAAGGCGGATGCCCAAAGTTAGATCAGCACAGAGCACTCATCCAAAAATGTCCAATAAATATCAGCAAGAGACACAAATCAGAGACCTGGGTTGGATAGAAAATCAATGGCATAAAGTGGAGACAGAGAAGAATCTGCAGCCCTAGCATGATTAAGCAGAAGCATGGATAAGGGCACACATTCTGGAGCCAGATGGCCTAAATCCTGCCACCTACTAGCTATGTGACCCAAACCTCCTTGTGCCTCAGTTTCCTCAACTGTAAAATGGGGGTGATCCTGATAGCACCTGCCTTGAGAAGGTTGTATGATAATCAAATGTCAACACAAATTAAAAAACTATAAAAGACCAATCATTCTATAGATGTAGCTATTAACTTCTTATAACCAAAGGGATCCATATTATAACCCTTCTAAAAATTAAGATAGGGAGGGGCCGGGCACGGTGGCTCACGCCTTTAATCCCAGCACTTTGGGAGGCCGAGGCGGGCGGATCATGAGGTCAGGAGATTGAGACCATCCTGGCTAACATGGTGAAACCCCGTCTCTACCAAAAATACAAAAAAATTAGCCTGTGGCGGGCGCCTGTAGTCCCAGCTACTCAGGAGGCTGAGGCAGGAGAATGGTGTGAACCCGGGAGGCGGAGCTTGCAGTGAGCCGAGATCGCACCACTGCACTCCAGCCTGGGCAATGGAGCAAGACTCTGTCTTTAAAAAAAAAAAAAAAAAAAATGAGACGGGGTTGGTGGCCATCACATTTCACTGCTGTTTCCACATGAGACAGTTCTCATATGAAAATTTTCACTGGTTGATGTAGTGGATTGAAAGATGGCCCCAAAAAGAAATGTCCAGCTAGAACCTGTGAATGTGACCTTATTTGGAAAAAGGGTCTTTGTAGATGTAATTAAGGACCTGGAGATGAGATCATCCTGCAGTAGGGTGGGCCCTAAATCCAATGACAAGTGTCTTTATGGGAAGAAGACACGCAGAGGAGAAGACATCACAGGAAGATGAACACCAGGACTGGAGTGAAGTGTCTGCAAACCAAGGAACACCAAGGATTGCCGGCCACTCCCAGAAACTGGAGAGAGGCCTGGGACGGATTCTCTCTCTGAGCCTCCAGAAGGAACCAACCCTGCCCATACCTTGAGTTTGGACTTTTGACCTCCAGAACTATGAGAGAATACATTTCTGTTGTTTTAAGTCACCAAGCTTGTGGTCAGTTTTTAGGGCAGCCAGGGAAACGAATGCAGATGACATTCTGGGTTTCAAAATCGGAGAAGACTAAAGAAACGCTTGCTTTGGACTTCAACCCTGTGCCTGTTCTCTGCTTCTGGCTACAAGAAAATGACTTGCTATTTTTCCTGGTTTCAGAGTTGAAATTTTTTGGCTTCGGTCTGCATATCGTCTATCACATCATCTATGGAGGGGAAACTGAGTCACAGAGCAGAGACGTAATTGTCAAGGTTGGTTTCAGAGTTGAAATTTTTTGGCTTTGGTCTGCATATCATCTATCACATCATCTATGGAGGGGAAACTGAGTCACAGAGCAGAGACGTAATTGTCAAGGTCATGGGAGGAAGCAGTAGAGGCAGACCACTTGCCCAAGAGGGTGCAATGACAGGTACAGTGAGAAAATCACAGGACAAAGAATCTGAAGGCCCAAATTCTAATCCAGGCGCTGCATGTCACAGGCTAGGTGACCTTGGGTGACTAAGGCCTAGTCGTTTCTCACCTTTCTATTCTTCCATCCATGAAATGGAAGGACTGGGTTACATGCTCTCTGGGGTGCCTTCCCCACTATGACCCTCCACGAGTCTGTGGTCTTCCCCTACCTCAGCCTGAGTGTAGCCGGGAGGAGGAAGACAGCCTGATCACGGCTGGCCCTCGTCTCTGGCCGCCAGCATAGCGCAGGCTGCACAGCCTCCCCTGTGTGCCAAAGCCCTCGAGGGAGGGCGGGTGAGGGCAGCCGCAAGACACTATGCCCACGTTGGTCGTGGTGCACTGCAGCAGTGTGGCTGTGTCCCAAGCAGGATGCGGGCAGCAGAGCCTCCCCTCTCACTCTGTTTAGAAACAAGTCACACACTCCTGGTCTTACTTCAGTAATGAAATGTACGCGGAATTGATGCAATTGGGCTTTCCAAACAGTTTATTTAGAAGGGGAGTGTTAGTCTCCTCACTCAGACACACACACACACACACACACACACACACACTCTTCCTCCTTTATTTTCCTTTCTTGGGCTCTGAGTTTGTGATAAATTCAAAACCTGGAAATACCTACATCCCTGACCACCTTCTACCTCTCAGTGTATCTCTTCTTCCTAACCCCTTGGGGGTTATATTAGAATATGCTATCTTAACCATATCTGCATTTAAAGTGCTTCTCTCTCCTGGAATTTTCTCAATTAAATTCGTACCTTAATTTTAAAGAATATTAACTTTCACAGAAGCAGGAACAGGAATTTTAAGAATCACAGACGTGTCAGGACAAAATTGACACTTGGTGGCAATCTTGTACATTTCACATGCATGAAAAAATTTTAAAAGTGGTTTTCTTGAAGGAAAACAAAAATAGAGATTTCCCAAACTGTTGAGAATTTGCCAGTGGATGGAGAGGAATTTTCCTCTCCTCTTCACGCCGGGTCTACCTCTGCCCTTCTTGATAAAACAACGGTGTTGACTTGTCTGGTGCAAAGCAGACTGTCGGTTCGTTACCTCTGCTACTTCCTGGGCGTCAGGCTGCAATTCTCAAACTTCTGAACAAGTCCCACCTTCTCCAGAATTAAGGATTAAAGACTCTGCAGAGTCTCAATCTTCTGTTTTTGTTTTTGTTTTGTTTTGGTTTTTTGCAAGAAAAGCATCTTCAGGTGAACAAATCTGGGAGGTGGGGCAAAGCCTTGGACCTAGTTGTGTGAGAGCGTGGGGAGGGAGGAGGCTCACGGAGAGGTGTCTCTATAGGAGTGAGCATCCTGCAGTGTCAGGGGTTTAAATTCAACCGGCGGGGGGCGGGTGCGTGGTGGGGGAGACCATCCCTGCCGCCTGCAGCGTTGACTCCCGGCACCATTTGGGTGCAGGGACCCAGCTGACACTTCTTATTTCGGGTCCTGCCTCTCCAGAAGCAGTCTGCAACTTGCCAGCGTCCAGGCAGGACGGCAGCGGCTGAGCGGAGGAGAGAGGTAACTTTCAGGGTGTTGGTTTCTGGATGCTAGATCAGCTCATTGACACGCTCCTTGGATAGCCAGCAGAAAGATCCCCTTTCCTCTGGGTTTTAAAATGCTTTCTCCCCTAAGAAGCTGGAGTCCTCTGCCTGCACTTTGCAGAAACTCTGGGCACTAGGAACTCCATCCAGGTCCTTCCCCGATGGCTTACCGGCAGAGCACTGTGGGGAGAGCTGAGTCAGTTGCTCACAGGAGTAAATTTTTAGGAATATTTTTAAATTGCTGTTTGAATTCTTTATTTATTTTTTGTTTTTAAAGATTGGGTTTCTCTCTCATGTTGGTTTTATGTTTGCACCTTGTATTTTAATTAAGCTACAAAGGGTATAAGTTTGTGGAGGAGATTTTGGTGACGGTTTTACGATTTAAAAAAAAAAATCTACTCCATTGCAGTCCCGCTGCAGTCCCAGAAACCTGGTTTAACTGCAGAGGCTCTCACGGTACAGCCTGCTTCTCCTCTTTACCCTTGCCAGAGTCTGAGCATCTGGTTCCCACCTGCCTGACTTCTCCAAGCCCCCCATCCCCATCTCCTTGCCCACCTACCCTCTGCAAAGGACCCCGGTAAGTTGGCTGATGTCGGTGACAGTTGGGGTTTGAAGGAGAATTTGGACACTGCAGCTTTAAGAATGCCGTACTGCGAAATCTTTCTCCTTCAAGTGACTGCAGACCGCAGCAGCGGCAGCAGCGGCAGAGGCAGCAGCGGCAGAGGCAGCAGCAGGAGGAGTCAGCTGGAGGAGGATGAGGAGGAGGAGGAGGACAGGGAGGAGGAGGAGGGAGAGGTGGAGGGAAGGAGGGAGGGAAGGGGATGCTGCCCACTCTCGGGTCAGCTTGTTGGGTACCTCGGACCAGGGAGTGCTCAGCCCTGGGCAAATCCAAAGCACAATCAGGACGTTGACTTTGGGCTAGTTTCTCTCTCCCACATGCCGGGGGCGGAGACCCCGTGGACTTACTGATGAGTTGAGGCTTAGTCCTTGCCTCGGTCGCGTGCCATCCTGCCGCGTGTGTTTGCGTCTGGTTAACTGGCTCTTTTAGCCATGTGGAATTGGGCCGGAGAATGAGGGTCTGGTCTCTGTTGTGATCCTTCTCCAGCCTGGCTTGAAACCTGGGAACACTGATTCAGCCTTCATGGTCTTGTTCACTGGGGATGGAGGTTTTCTTCTTCCGGATTTACTGAGATGAGCTTTGGAGGGAAACTCGAAATAGAATGATTAGTGGCCGCTGGGGCAGAGGCTGTAGCATTTGAGAAGGGGATGGACCTCTTCTGTGTTGGCAGCAGGTGTTAAATGATGGGAGCATTGGGTGCCAGGCAGAAGGGGAGGGGGCTCCATAAGGGGCTCGTCTAGATGGGATTGCACGAAAGCAGCAGGAAGCACACTTGGGGCAGTAGCTCTTTCTGGAGAAATACAGAAGCAGCCTGAGACACGTGAGCTATGGTCTCTGGGACCCAGACTCCTATGCACCCAGCCAAAGGGTCTCCCCAAAGCCATTGGCTGCCTCAGTAGGTGCCGGCTGGAGGAGCTTCCAGGCTGGCACTGCTGGAGTGGCATTCCCTGACACGCAGAGCTCAGATCAGTCTGCATGGGGGGGGTCGATGTTATATAGCGCCAACAGCGGCATCTGCCCAGGTGGTCCTGGGCACTAGAGGGCTGAGCTCCTTGTGATCCCTCCCAAAGCAAAAGGGTATCTTTTTACAAAAAAATCTTAGATCTCACCATAAATCACTCAAAGGATGTGCAGCAAACCTCTCAGATATAAATTATCCAGGCAAGCCCCTGAAACAGCAACTGGGCTCTTGGGAACAGCTGAGGCTGCTGGAGCCACATGAGCCCTGTGGGTCCCTGCATTGTGCTCTGGTTATCACTATAGACAGGAGCGTGAATTGAAGGCTCGTGCTTAGAGAACCTGCCTGTACCGTGGCAGGAAGCTGCTGGCATTGAAACTCCTTGGGGCATGCAAGGTGCACATACCAAATACTGCAGTCATTTGGGGGAATTTGGGCTCATAGACAAATGGTTTACGAAGTCTTAGACCAAAACATCGCCTTGACTAGAAAAGCACTCTGCAGGCTGAACACAATCCCCTCCCCCAGAATTAGGAGTGACTTTCTACTGACTGCTTTCGAAGTCCCCGTTCCCTCCTTGTAGCCGCGTCTCTTGCTCCATTTGAAAATACATTCCCTGTATATTGAAAACCATCTTTGACTTCTGTCCATCAATCTGCAGCAACTTAAATTTTCCAGACTAACGTCCCTGGCCACAAATGATTTTGAGCCCAGCACACCCAAACGAGTCATTGGGGTCCCACGCACCAGGGTCTTTTGAAGTCAGCATGGTAGGATGCTAAGAATGGAGCCTCACCCACGCAGCAGGTTAAACCATAACGCACCCCAGCCTCTGACTCGCAGCCCTGGAAGCTGCGAGGACCAGCTCTTTGTCTCTGGACTTTTAGTTTGCCCTCACCCATGGGATGGAGGTGTCTGTGACCTCTCCACCCTGGAGAGGGAGAGAACAGACCTGGCCTGCCCAGACACATGCTTCTCTTCTGGTGCCTCCCTTCCTAGCCTGGATGACAAACCAGTGTCCTTCCTGCCTGGAATCAGCCAAGGGAGAGGCCTGCTGTGCCACTGTTGGCCCCCAGCACTCTGTCCCTGCCCACTGTGTCTGGTCCCCTACGGGGTGGTCAAGGGAGACAGAAACTTCACAAATGGGTCCCAGGGACGAGCAGATGACTCCAGTGGGGCTCGTGTAAGGAACTACACAGGATGAGATGACAAGGGACGGCTGCCCTGGCCTCTACAGTCTTCGTACGGCCGGAGGCCTCCTTCCCTCAGGCAGGCACTGTCTGGGCCAAAGCCACCACAGGGTGTTTGGGAAGAGGAGGTGCAGCTGCCAAGGTGACATGAGACCCTCAGGGATGGGCAGGTGATGGAGGGATCTTAGCCTGGGACACCTTCATCTCTCAGGCAGCAGAACAGGGAAGTCGGCTGCTAAGTAGCTAGTAAGACAACAGCAGACCTGGGGCGGTGGGGGCTGCATTTCCCAGGCAGCAAATCCACTGCAGTGAATGAAATGATGACCACCACACCACCCAGTCACTCCCATGTCAGATCCACTCGCTTTGCGGTTGTCCTTGTCTCCCCACGTGTCAAATCCCCATGGCCTTGTCTGTGACCCCACAGTAACATCTAGGGGGTTCCCCCGGCCTGGGTTGAGCTTGAAAGAGAATTCTCTCTTTCCATTCCCCCAAGGCCTCAGAGCAGGGTGCATTACAGTCCATCATCGTGGAGGGGAAAGCATGAGACTAGAGCTGGTTTCAGAATTAGATGGGGGTGCATGACTAGGGGGTGACACAGAGGGGCGTACGTTTCGGACACCCTGACCATGCCGTAGGCCAGGCTCTCCAGGACACCTCCCAGTGCACCAGTGCTGACTCAGGGGTATTTCTCCAGCTCGCTGCGCTCCCATCCCTTGCAACTGCCCCAGCCTTGGCCAGCCCAGCCCTTGCAGCCGGCTTCTCCCGGTCTCCTTGCGCAGGGGCAGTTAGAACCCAAGCTGCTGCAGGCCCTCCCCCGCCCTCCCCGCCCGCCTGCCCGCCTGCCCGCCGCCCGGGCCAAGTCAGCAGTGCTGAGCGCTGCGGGGCTGCAGCAGCAGCCGGCGATGCGGAGACCCTGCACCACTGCTCCGGGCGGCGCTCGCGTCCCGACGGCCACCTCCTGGCGGCTGCGCGCAGCCGGCGCCGAGACCCAGACGGACGCGCAGTGCTGATTGGTGCAGTGAGTGAGTCTCCGGCTTTATTTAGACCACCTTTTCTTGACGACTGTACTTCATTGGAGTTGAGGGCTGGGAGCAGCAGGCAGCCTTCCCCGTGGGAAGGATGACAAATGGGGAGTGCTGCTTCTAGGTGCTCGTACCAACTGGCTTCGTGCGTCCTGGGATGGGCGGTGTTCATAGGCGCTTCGGGGCTGAGCGCCCACCAAGTGTGGCGCGCGCTTTTGGGAAACTTCGTGGAAGACCAGGACCGACCCCTGGAGGGTTAGGAAGGCTTTGAGACCAGCCAGGGGGAGCCGTGTCCCGGGCCCTGACTGTGGATCTCCTACTCTGAACCACGGACTCAAGTTTGGAAGGCCAGGCTGCCTTTTGGACTGGGGGGTAAGGAAGGGATCCCCAGCTCAGGCAGCCTTTTGGGCTAAGGCAAGGGGACCTCTGGGACCACATTTTTGAATGCTCCCACCCGTGATTTCTGGGACAGCTACTGGAGACAAATAGAGGCTCGAAGGTGTCGGGAGAAAGGCTGTGTTCCTGATGTCATGTAGTTGAACTTGGATGTGGAGGAAGTCCAGCTTCCCCCGCAGAGGAAAACCGAGCCAGCGAATGTGGGTGGGGACCAGCAGCTGCCGACCCTCCTGGATGATGTGATGGGCTTAGGTGGTAGGAGCCAGGGGCCTGGGGCCAGAGAGGGCAGCCCTAGGGGGTCCAGACAGCACCTGCTGCCCAGAATGGCAGCCTTTGGTACAAGTCTTTATTTATGCCAGTGGCACGAAACTGTCGCCCGACGAATCCCCAGGGGCCCATTCTTGGCAAAAGCCCTGTCTCCCAGCAAGATGGGAAGTGATGTCACACTGCACTCTCCGGCCCGCTCTTCTGGGGTTGTTCGAAGTGGTGAGGTGGTTCGGTGACTGATACCTCTCACTGTCCCAGACCTTGTGCTTCCGCTGGGAGACCCTCCACCCTAGTGGCTGCTTTTTCCTGTCCTCACGCATTAGCTTGAGTATCTCCACCTTGGAGGCTGCCCTTGGAGGCTGCACTGCGCTGGGAGGAGAGGGAGACTGGAGAGGGGGAGGAGGAGGAGATGGCAGCGGCAGTGGAGCCCTCAGAGCCTGTGCTGTACCGTGCTGATGTCATCACTTTCGGAGACCTGCTCAGGCCTGTGGCTGCTCCAGAATCGGCACCAGGAGCCTCTTGCTCAGCCTGGGACAGGCACGGCACTGCGGCTGCCAGTCTCCCTGACAAGGACACGACCTGCACCCTCCAAGCGGAGCCAACTGGCCAGCTGAGGTCCTGCGACTCCTGCAGGGATGAGGCTATAAGGAAAAGTTGAGGGCCACGAGAACCGTCAATGGGACGCTGACAAATTGGCAGCACCAGGCTCCAGAAGAGAGGGAGCAGCAGGGAGGCAGGCCGGAGACTGCAGAGAAAGGCGTCCAGGCACTGGCAAGATCCTAGCGCGTCGGCCCCAGATCCTGACCCTGGCACCTCCTCACTGACCGTTTTCACTTTTCACCCAATGCAGTTGGTAGTTTGCTCTGCTCTTCTCATTCTCGGCAGTTCTGATTAAGGATCAGATCCCATTTTCCTTTTATGCCTTTAAACTTTAAGCCTGGCTGCCCAAGACAAATGCTCTATTCAAAGCTGGAAGATACTTAGAAATCATCTGTTACAAGTCTCCAAGCTCAGAGATGAGGACAGCGAGGCCCAGAGATTAACCGACTTTCCCAAGGACACAGGAAGCTCAGGGCAGACCTGGGATTCCCTGGGACATGTGGGACAAGGATGAGATCATCAGCGCTCAACCCATCAGGCATCCTGACTCAGACGCAGAAGGACAAGGTAAGGAAACTGGGGGCTGGGAGGTGACAGAGCCCTGGCGCCCTAAGAACCATGGAAGAAACCAACGGCAGCAGGCAGTGTGCCCCGGGCACTGAACGCTACCTTCGAGTGGGTCTGCAGCACCTCTGATTGACAGCTCTCACTGGGCAAAGTGCCAGGGGGAGAAAACATTAGGCTTCTTTTATGGTTCCTCTTGTTTTCAATTCTGGAAAATCGGGGGGCACTTGAGCCCGTGGCTGCCTGTTAGGTTATGAGCTCTGTAATTTAGGCTTCCTCCATCAGAGGGCTCCCGACAACACGGGAAGGAAACCGAGCTGCTTCCCGTGGGGCGAAGTGGTTTGCAGAATGGGGTTTTCATTTTATTCGATCCCACGGGTTCAGGCAGAAAAGATGTTCAGGATTAGACTCATAGAAACAGAAAGTTCGCCGTTCGGCATCTGTGTCATCTCCTAGGTCATCCCACATTCCATTTTCGCAATACAGAGTGTGCGCTGTGGCTTCTGCTGCTGGCTCTCATTTCTTAGGGTAGGCCTGATTAGTCATGTGTGCATCTGTTATGTGAGGAAATGTAGCAATTTTCCCAGGAGAGGCCGGCCATCCTTCAACAGGGTGGCTAAGGAGAGGTGGCAGCGGCCCACCAGCAACGATGAACTCAGCATTCTGATCCAGTTGCAAGATCTTGAAGCCATCCTTGGGTTTCAAGTCGGGCCTGGCGCCCACGTCTTGCCTGGGGAATGCTACTGATTGGCAGCACGAACCCAGCCAGGAGTCCCCACGGATCAGCCACCACGGCTGGGTCGCATCCTTCCCCCTCCAGCCTTTCCCTTTGGGATGTATCTCTGTGTCCTTGTTCGGGGGTTGCTGTTCACAGTCTCAGTGCACTTTTGTGTCCAGTGAGTTCCCTCTCTCCTCTCAAACGGTTCCACTTGTATAATGCATACTAATGACCTTCAGCTACTTAGAGATGAATTGCTGCGGTGATCCAGAAGACAGCCCATTTTCTTGTGTCAGGAGATGACCTCTCTTCTGCATTGGTAAAATAGAGATCACACGGTGTACACTTAGGTCGGTGCCCTGGCTCAGGCAAGCATGAGACTGTGTTGTCAGCATCCGCGTGTGTGCAGCAGACTCGTCGGGAAAATGCTGCAGAGCCGGAAAGCTGCCAGGTCCCTCGTGGAGATTTAGGTGGTGTCTCGGTCAGCTTGACAGAGGTGGGGAAAGTTAGCCGAGAAATTTCACCAGGGTTGTCTCAAATGGGGCCAATAGGCAAAATAGAAGTGTTTTGTTTTTTTGACCCTCTGATGATGTAAAATTATATCTCCCAAATAATAATAATAATAATTATTATTATTATTTTTTGAGACAGGGTCTTGCTCTGTCACCCAGGCTAGAGTGCAGTGGTGTGATCTCAGCTCACTGCAGCCTCAACCTCCTAGGCTCGAGCAATCCTCCCATCTCAGCCTTCAGAGTAACTGGGACTACAGGCGCCCACCACTGCCCCAGGCTAATTTTTTGTACTTTTTGTAGAGATGGGGTTTTTCCATGCCTCTCAGTGTGGTCTTGAACTCCTGGGCTCAAGCGATCCATCTGCCCTGGCCTCCCAAAGTGCTGGGATTACAGTTGAGAGCCATCATACTCAGCCAAATAATTCTTTTTCTTTTTTTTTCTATTTCTTTTTTCCTTTCCTTCCTTCCTTCCTTCCTTCCTTCCTTCCTTCCTTCCTTCCTTCCTTTCCTTCCCTCCCTCCCTCCCTCCCTCCTTCCTTCCTTCCTTTCCTTCCCTCCCTCCCTCCTTCCTTCCTTCCTTCCTTTCTCTTTCTTTCTTTCTTTTTCTTTCCTTCCTTCCTTCCTTCCTTCCTTTCTTCCTTGTTTCTCCTTCCTTCCTTCCTTCCTTCCTTGCTTGCTTGCTTCTTTTGAAACAGGGTCTCACTCTGTCACCCAGGAGTGCAGTTGTGTGATCATGGCTCACTCCAACTTCTGCCTCCTGTGTTCAAGCAATTCTCTTGCCTCAGCCTCCTGAGTAGCTGGGACTGCAGGTGTGTGTCTCTACGCCCAGCTAATTTTTGTATTTTTTAGTAGAGACCAGGTTTCGCCATGTTGGCCAGGCTGGTCTCAAACTCCTGGCCTCAAGTGATCCGCCCGCCTTAGCCCCCCAAACTGCTGGGATTACAGGCGTCAGCAACCGTGCCCGGCTCAAAGAATTCTTGATAGCACCTTCCTGATAATTCAGTTCAAGCCAACAAGAATTTATTGGGCATTCACTGACATAAGAATCAGAGCCTGAACCAGGCATGGTGGCTCTCACCCGTAATCCCAGATACTTGGGAGGCCGAAGCAGGAGGATCACTTGGGCCCAGGAGTTCAAGACCAGCCTGGGCAACATAGTAAGACCTCATCTCAACAATAATAAATAAAAATGTTTAAAAAAAGAATCAGAGCTGTAATCGTGTACAAAAAGTATAAAGTATGCCTGCCTTTAAAAATCATGGTTGGGCATGGTGGCTTATGTCTGTAATCCCAGCACTTTGGGAGGCTGGAGTGGGAAGATTGCTTGAGGCCAGAAGTTTGAGACCAGCCTGGACAACATAGTGAGACCCCATGTAAATAAAATAATAAAGGTAATTTTTTTTAAAGAATAAAAATCAATAGCATTTTACTATAGGGTTAGCAAGAAGGTGGCAAAGCACTAAGATCTCTTGGGTACCACTTTTCAGTGACAGAGTTGATGGTTCAGTTTGTGCCTTTTTCTCCTTCCTCTTTGATCCAAATCAAGAATGAAACTTTGATCTAAGGTAAAGAATGAAACTCAGACATTTGCCAGCTTGCCAGATCACTTGTGTTTAGAAGCATTGCTAGCCGACCTGTCCAATCCTGGGACTCAGATTCCTATTGCAGGCCTTATGTCAGTATACTGTCACTTATGGCCGGGCACAGTGACTCGTGCCTGTAATCCTAATACTTTGGGAGGCCGAGGTGGGTGGATTGCTTGAGCCCTTCTGAGCTCATAGTGAGCAGCCTGAGCCACATAGTAAGACTCCATTTCTACAAAAATTAGCTGGATATGCTGACATGCACCTGTAGTTCCAGCTACTTGGGAGGCTGAGGTGGGAGGCTGGCTTGAGCCCAGGAAGTGGAGGTTGCAGAGAGCCGAGATCATGCCACTGCACTCCAGCCTGGGCAACCTGACCCTTCTGAGACAGAGCCAGACTCTGTCTCAAAAAAATAATATCTATCTATCTGTCAATCAATTAATCATATATATCTGTGACTTGTTTCCTTGGGGTGTGTTGCTCTAGGGTCTGTCTGCTGGAGGTGGGGCATTTCGCTTTGTGTTCAAAGGGGCATTCAGATATGTTTATATCATTACTAGTAAATGGCACAATTACATTGTGTTGCAGTGTGTGTGGTGTGTGTGTGTGTGTGTGTGTGTGAAAGCATCCTGTTTTTAAATTTTAAATGTTTTAAAACATGCATTTTTCCAACCTGTTTTGTTATTTCTTCCCTTTGCAAAATCCCACGTCCCCTAAAACGTGGTGGTGGCCTGTGTGTCTCATGTTCTCTGAGAGACCCTGCCTTGCCATAGGCAAGCCATTGCGACTTCGTGGTCTGAAGGTCACCTTGCCTTGTAGCCCAAATGTTGTAAATAGTCTGCTCAAGGTCTCAGAGACATCAGGTTTCCTTCTGTACAATAAATGTGCTTATTTCACAATAGGGAATGGATCAGGCATAAGAATCTTTTAAAATACAAATTTGGCTTTTCTTCAAAACGAGAGGGCCAAGATAGGGCTGGCTCACGATAACATTGTGCAATGGGCTGAGTTTGTCTTTGGTGCTGCTCTGCTGTCCTCCCTCCACTACCCTCCCGGGATCCCTCATAGGCTCAAAGGGGCCCCAGGTGGCCAAGAAGTGTCTGTGTAGCACCTTCACTCAGCCTGGTGGCCCGAGAGCCTTGTTTGTGTTGTGTCTGACCCACGTCTGTCTTCTCCCTTAAACATTTGCAAAGCATGTTGGGGATCTGGTGCACATAACAGCTCCCTCTGCTGAGGCACAAGGTCTCCCAGGCATTTCCCGGGGTCTGCAACACTTTTACCTCAAAAGAGGGGGTTCCTGCAGAGAGAGAAGGTTGGTGAGGGGCACTGTGTTTCAGCAGACCTGCCAGGTGGCCCACAAACTGCCTTGATGTGCATCTGGCCCTAGAACTGGTTTAGTTTTCATACCACTTTGCCAGTTGGCTTCTTTAGGTCCCCAGAGGCCAGAAGTTGCAGACTTCCCAAGAGGTTCCTTCAAGGCAGGTGGGAGAGACGCAGCTCCAGCGAAGCAGCTGAGTGCCCTTCCCTCTTCCAGCCAGGACTCCGGGTGCTGTCAACACGCCGTTTTCCGAGGGCTGTTCTGAGCTTTCTTCCTATTTATAGAACGACATGGGTGATGCTGAGTGCACAGCTTACTACAGTGAAAGGAGTGATGACTGCAAACATGTGCACAAACATGGCCATGTCCGTCAGAAGGATCGAGGGCTTAGTGCAGGTGTGGCCAGGTAGAGAAGGGGTTCCACTAAGGACAATGACCTGCACCTCCCGGGGGCGCTACCCTGCGGTCCTCGCGTTGGAAGTATTTATATGTTCTAGGATCTGGGTGCCTTTCTTTCTTTTTTTTTTTTTTTTGAGGCAGAGTCTCACTCTAGCGCCCAGGCTGGAGTGCTGTGGTGCAATCTCCGCTCATCGCAACCTCTGCCTCCCGGTTCAAGCGACTCTCTCACCTCAGCCTCCCGAGTAGCTGGGATTACAGGTGCCCGCCACCACGCCTGGCTAATTTTTGTATTTTTAGTAGAGATGGGGTTTCACCATGTTGGCCAGGCTGATGTCAAACTCCTGACCTCAAGTGATGCGCCCACCTCGGCCTCCCTAAGTGCTGGGATTACAGGTGTGAGCCACCGCGCATGCCCGGCCATGGGTGCTTTTTCTTTCTCTTTCTCTTGATCTCTGCCGTCCTTTAGCATAGATTGAACTTAGATGGGCAGTCCATTCCACCAATGACTCTGCTTCTTTAACAAGAACTCTGTTTATTGAGGGTTCCACTCATCCCAGCATTTCTACAGTCTTCTCCATCCCAGGACCTCAAAGCCCAGGTGAGGAATTCTATTCGGCCCACCTTTCAGTGGGTGACCCTTTCTCCTATAGACCAATTCCTATACCCTGCTGGCATGGGTTCTCCTTCCCTCCTTCTCTCTCTCTTTCTTTCTTTCTTTCTTTCTTTCTTTCTTTCTTTCTTTCTTTCTTTCTTTCTTTCTTTCTTTCTTTCTTTCTTTCTTTCTTTCTCTTTCTTTTTCTTTCTTTCTCTCTCTCTTTCTTTTTCTCTATCCTTTCTTTCCTTCTTTCTCTCTCTCTTTCTTTTTTATTAATAGACTAATGTAGTTATCTGCATGAGAAATGAAGTGCTTATGTTAACATTTTCTGCATTGGGAGGGGACGGTTACTATTCCCCTCCATGGTCCTTTGGCTGTAAGAGATGAGCACTTTCTTAGTACCACTCCCGCTGACATTTTCCTGGGGGCCCAGGATGGACACAGCCTTAGGTTCCATGTCCTGTTGCTGTTACTGAGGGTCACAACTAATGATGGTGGATGGCGGCCTCTCCTGCCCTAGTCTGTTTCATTCCTTTGGCTTCAGGGAGGGGAAGAGTTGCCTTCTCGGCAATTCCTTGTACACAGGAACAAGAAGCCAAAGTAGTGGGCCCAGGAGGGAGGAGAGCCAGGCTTTTGGAGACGGCAACTAGGCCTTCTGAACCCACGGGGACTCCACAGCCATTGCTCCTGAATGCTCAGGCATCTGATCTGCCGTTGTTATCTGATAGGTTCATTTGCCTGATGTGCCTCAAGCCAGTATACCGAGACATCCGGTACTGCAGCAGAGAAAGAGTTTAAATCAGGGCAGCCACATGAGAAGATGGGGGGAAACCTCAAATCTGCCTCCTGAGGAGTTTGGGTCCAGGGATTTTAAGGGGTTTGGAGTGGGCCAAGGTGTGGGGATCGTTGACTGGTCGAAGGGTGCGGGGTGAAGTTAGAGTGGGGAGAACCTTTCAGGTGGAAGATAGGACGAGCACAGGCAGAGGCGGAGTAGCCAGTACTGGTTTGTTGTTCATCAATGTTTCTGCAACGCTTACCAGGCGGTAGACTATTTTAGATGCTGAGATCCAGCAGTGGACAAAACTAAGCCATGCCCACATGGAGCTTCCATTCTAGTGGTTGCTGGGGGAGACGGACAATAAACGGACAGGCAGAATTCTGTTCTGATGGTAAATATGTGGACAGGCAGGAAAGCAAGTGAGCAGGTGGGGGTGATCTGAAAAGGCCTTGTCAATCGGCAGGTATTTGATCAGGGAACAGGAGGAAAGGAGGAACAAGTCACGTGGGCATCTAGGAGCGAAGCAGTCCTGGCTGGGAACGGCAAATGAAAGGTTGCTGACATAGGACCATGCCTGGAGTGTTCCGAGATCAGCAAGGCGGCGGGAACAGAGTGACATGGCTCCTGGATGCCACGTGGAAGATGGACTTTGGGAAGCAAGGGCCCCAGGAAACCAGCTAGGAGGCCAGGACAATCATCCAGGCAAGAGAATGATCATGAGCCGGGTGTGATGGCTCACACCTGTAATCCCAGCACTTTGGGAGGCCAAGGTGAGCAGATTACTTAAATCCAGGAGTTTGAGACTAGCCTGGGAAACATAGCGAAATCCTATCTCTAAAAATATTAGCTGGTCATAGTGGCATGCAATTAGCTACTCAGGAGGCTGAGATGGGAGGATTGCTTAAGCTCTGGAAGCAGAGGTTGGGATAGCTTGAGTTCTGGAGGCAGAGCTGAGATTGCACCACTGCACTCCAGCCTGGGCAACAGAGTGAGACCCTGTGTCAAAAAAGAGAATAGTAGCTTGGACAAGAGTAGAAGCAATGAATGTGATGAGAAAAAAACAGAGAAGTGTTTGGATCCCGAATGTATTTTACAGATGGAGGCAGCAGGCTTTGCTGATGAATTGGATGTGGGCTAAGTCAGGTGCCAAGTAATGGCCTGCAAGGTTTTTGGCCAGGCACTAGAAGGTTGGAGTTGGTACCTGTGGAGATGGGGAAGACTTTAGAGGAGCAATCTGGGTAGGCAGGATGCAATCAAGACTTTTGTTTTGGAAACACAACTTTGGAGATTCCTACCACACATCCACAGGACTTGGAATTGGCAGTTGGCCATCAGAGTCTGGAGATCAGAGAAGTGGTGGCTGCAGATAGTAACTCGGGAGGCATCAGAGTACAGATGTTATTCAAAACTAGGAGGCTGGATGAAATCACCAGGAAAGGAAGTGTAGGTAGAGGGGGGTCCAAGGACCAGGCCATGGGGTCCTCTAACACAAAGAGGGTGGGGGCTGCAGGAGGAACCAGCAGAAGAGACTGAAAAGGAATGGCCAAGGAAGTAGGTAAGAACCAACAAGGAGTGGCACCTAAAGATCCAAAGGAGTAACAAAAGGAGTTCTAAAGGTCTGGAGGGAGCCCGTTGTGTCAAATTACGTTGATGAGCCCATCTAACAGTTATTGAAACTGACCATTGGATTTAGCAACATGGAGGTCAGCTTGAGACCTTGATAAGATATGCGTAGAACAAAAGCAAGCTTTTATGCTGCCTCTCTAGACCCAGGGCCCAGATAGGCAAGGATCTCTCAGATTGGGGCTTGTGGCAGCAAAACCGGGTGACACTGGCAGGGCAGCCTTCGGGTTCTGTAGACCTCAGCGGCTCAGTGGAGGCCTGTCCCTTCTACCATAAGTTTCAGCAGCTGCAGGACCTGGGGACCTGTCCTCTGTCTCCAGTGTTTGCAGAGAGATGCCTCCAGGCCCCTGGTCTCTGGGACCAACGAAATCTAGTTCTAGTCTTTTTTTTCTTTTTCTTTCTTTTTTTTTTTTTTTCCCCCGAGGTGGAGTCTCACTCTGTCACTCAGGCTGGAGTGCAGTGGTGTGATCTTGGCTCACTGCAACCTCCGCCTCCCGGGTTCAAACAATTATCCTGCCTCAGCCTTCTGAGTAGCTGGAATTACAGGCATGCGCCAGCCGCCCTGCTAACTTTTTTTTGTATTTTTAGTAGAGACAGGGTTTCACTATATTAGCCAGGCTAGCCTCGAACTCCTGACCTCAAAGAATCCGCCTGCCTCGGCCTCCCAAGGTGCCGGGATTACAGGTGTGAGCCGCCGCGCCCAGCCACTAGTTCTAGTGGTATCGTGAGCTGCCAGGCTTTCAGCACCAGCTGTCCAGCACAAGTGATCCCTCAAACCTTTCAGAAGATTTGGTAAGACTCAGTCACACTACTGCACGGCAGCTGTCTTCCATGTGCTCATACGCAGACTGCCGTATTATAATCAAAGCACGTTGGCCAGCTTTATATTAGAAGACCTTCTTCAGCCTTCAACTAGTTCAAAGGATGATTTGGTGACCAAAGGAGTCTGCATCCTATGTTGCATTTGCTTGGGGATCCCAGACCACCAATGTGAATTGTCATGGAGACCCCTTCCAATACCTACTGCACTTCATGGAATCAACAGCATTCAAGACCCCTAGAGTAAGTACGGCAGGTGGAGAGTGGTGTTGTGGGGCTTTCTCGTGAGGCCCCTCCATGGAACCAGTGACGGTGAGTCTCTGTGGGGTGCAGCCCAGGCTTGCAGCTTTCTGAGGCTCTGGCTTAATGGAGCAGAGACTTTAGAGCTGTGTTGTCCAATACAGTAGCCACTAGCCAGGTGGGCGAATACAATGAGGAACTGAATTTTAAATTTTATTTCGTTAATTCAAATAGTCACATGTAGTTGGTAGCTATCCTATTGGACATTGACTGGCAGCCTTGGGGTAAGCTGGTGCTCCTAGGGTTCTTTAGGTGGGAAGATCTTTGGAGAGGGAAAACGCCCTTCCCACAGTCCTTAGGAGTGGAGCTTGAAATCAGTTTGGTCATCAAAAGGAAACTGGGGCTGCACACAGTGGCCCACGCCTGTAATCCTAGCACTTTGGGAGGCCGAGGCGGGTGGATCACCTGAGGTCAGCAGTTCGAGATCAGCCTGGCTAACATGGTGAAACCTCATCTCTACTAAAAATTTAAAAAAAAAAAAAAAAAAAAAAGAGCCAGGCGTGGTGGCAGGCGCCTGTAATTCCACCTACTCGGGAGGCTGAGGCAGCAGAATCCCTTGAACCTGGGAGGCGGAGGTTGCAGTGAGCCGAGATCGCGCTACTGCACTCCAGCCTAGGCAACAGTGTGAGACTCTGTCTCAAAAAAACAAAAAACCCCACAAAAATCAGCTGGGTCTGGTGATGGGCACCTGTAATCCCAGCTCCTCAGGAGGCTGAAGCAGGAGAATCGCTTGAACTCGGGAGGCAGAGGTTGTAGTGAGCTGCTGCCCTCCAGCCTGGGTGACAGAGTGACGCTCTGTCTCAAAGAAATTAAAAAAAAAAAAAAGAAAAAGTAAGAGAACTGGGCCTGTTTTGACCTCAAGCTGGAGAAATGGGACATACTTGTTAGATGTATTTATGAAACATGCAGGCAGCAAACAGACCTGGACGCATCTCACTTCTCTGGGCTTGAGGTCAGGGGGTTTCTGTGCATTATGATGAAAATGCAGGAGTTTCCCTCTGTGCCTGCTGCCTTTGTGAAATGGTGCCCTGTGCGTTCTGCAGAGGCGCAGAGTGGAGGGGAGTGTTCACTGCCCCGCCTTTGGGGTCCAGCAGAGGTCCAAATCCCACGTCTTACACACTGTAGGACCTTGGACAGGGTTGTGGGACTGAAGCTTCTCTGAGGCTCAGTTTACCATCTGCTAAGTGGACATAATACTAGGGATTTTACAGAGCTGTGGGGGGATCAAAAGAGAAAGTCTGTAAAACACGTAACAGTGCATAACATATACAATACAGACTTGATATGACAGCTAAATAATACATCTTTATGTATTAAATATCATTCCATCTATGGATTGTCGATCTCCTAAGAATACATTGACCTCTTTCTGTCCTTAATTTAATTGGAAAAAAGGTTGATTTGATGCATGAGCCAAGGAATGGTTTTAGGAAAATAAACTTCTGGAAAATAAGCAGAACCTGAAAGCTACATTTGGTTAAAATATCCAGTCAGCAAAGCAGTAAGTAAACACCTAAAAGTCATTTCCCCCTTTATATAGCATTTTGACTTCTTGCATTTATTTGCTATTTTTAATCTGGTGGCAATTTCTTCGCCAATACAACAAATTGGGCTTCCTTATTGAAAGATGGGGCCTTGTAAGTACTAGGTGGGCTCTTTGGAGCACCCCCAGCCATGTGGCATCACCCCCTGCCCCGCCACACACACACACACACACACACACACACACACACACCCATACACGGTGGCCTGTCCATCACGCCACCAAGCAATTCTCTGATCTCAGGGTGCAATGAAGAAAGCCCCTTCCTCTGAGACCCCTTCCTTCTGCAGGGTGCGGTCTGGGGCCCTGTGTCCCTATCGTTCTGTCTGCAGGGGGTGTAAGAGATAGGTTGCCCAGGCCTCTTGATGATGTGCCGCTGTGGCCACTACAGTCCCCTGCAGAGACCCGCTGCAGTCCTAGGATGCCTGATCTTGTGTACTCCCTACCGAAATTAGATCGTCTAAGTTAGCAGAGTTGGTGTTTATCAAGAGTGCTGAGGCTTTTGGGCAACTAGTGGGGTTTGTACCGTATATTTCAGCCAGTAAGGAAGAATTGGAATGATGGCTTTTTTTTTTTTTCTTTTAACTGAGATAAAACTATACACCATAAATTTCACCATCTTAAAGTATACAACTCTGCAGGTTTTAGTATATTCACAAAGTTGTACAACCATCACCACTATCTAATTCCAGAACATTTTCATCCTTTTTTTTTTTTTTTTGAGACAGCCTTGCTCTGTCACCAAAACTGGAGTGCAGTTGCACAATCTCGGCTCACTGCAACCTCCACCTTCCAGGTTCAAGTGATTCTCCTGCCTCAACCCCCAAAGTAGCTGGGACTACAGGCATGCACCACCATGCCAGGCTAATTTTTGTAAATTTAGTAGAGATGGGGTTTCAACATGTTGGCCAGGCTGGTCTCAAACTCCTAACTTCAGGTGATCCACCCATCTCTGCCTCTGGAAGTGCTGGGATTACAGGCGTGAGCCATCGTGCCCAGCCAGAACATTTTCATCCTTTAATTAATTTATTTTTAATGTTTTAAATTAATTGGTTAATTTTTAGAGACAGGATCTCCCTCTGTTGTCCAGGCTGAAGTGCACTGGTATGATCTTGGCTCATTGCAGCCTCAGACTCCTGCCTCAAGTGATCCTCCTGCCTTAAGCGATCCTCCTGCCTCAGCCTCCCAAGTAGCTGGGACTACAGGTGTGCACCACCATGTCCGGCTACTTTTAAAATTTTTTGTAGAGCTGGGGTCTCACTATGTTGCCCCGGCTGATCTTAAGCTCATCCTCCTTTTTAAACTCTCACTTTTGAACAAGATGAAGCCATGGGCTCCCTGGAGATCTACGCTCCTTGGGTTCCTTGCTGGGTTTTCCCATTGGCTTGGATCGAGATATTTCTTTCCCAAGCACTGTATTGAGTTCATTTTTCTCATCCGAGGTGAAAAGGTAATCTCAGAGAGGGAGGCCAGCAGGGCATGGTGGCTCACGCCTGTAATTCCAGCACTTCGGGAGGCTGAGGCGGGTGGATCACTTGTGGTCAGGAGTTTGAGACCAGCCCGGCCAACATGGTGAAACCCCATCTCTAGTAGAAATACAGAAATTAGCCGGGAATGATGGCAGGTGCCTGTAGTTCCAGCTACTCATGAGGCTGGCGCAGGAGAATCATCTGAACGCAGGAGGCGGAGGTTGTAGTGAGCTGAGATCATGCCACTGCACTCCAGCCTGGGTGACAGAGACTCCATCTCAAAAAAAAAAAAAAAAAAAAAGGTTGGGGCAGGCCGAGCAGGTAGTCACCGCCACGTCTGAGCCTCTGGTTAAATGCAGGACTCAAGGAAAGGCTTCCTGAGGGACCCTTATGCACCATTTCTGGGGTTGTGGGCGTGCTGTGCCAGGGATAGACAGTGGAGGCTTGTCCGTGCTATCTCTGTGGTTCCCTTTCTGCAAAGCCCTTTTGGCTGTGGCCTGTACGTTAAAGGCGTAGGTTAGAGATGTGGCTATCTTGGTGCTGGGTGGATTTTAGAGGAGATATAGGTGGGTTCGGTGTCCTCAGCCTGGCAGGGCTGGGGAGAATTGACACAGAGTTTGGCAGACAGTGAGGCCTTTGTAAAACATTCTTTGTCGACACAAAAATGTTTAAAGAAAAAAAAAATGAGGCCTAGACTCGGTGTGGCCTCTCTGGATGGAAAAGTGGATAAGAATCAGGTTATTTCAATTATCTGGCTGGCAGTCTGGTGTCTCTAAAGCAGATTCATCCTACTGTTGGCTGCCCAGGTCCAGGCATTTTGGTGGCTCTGAAAGGAAAGCAAGAAAAAAAGAGCCCCCAAGGGTGGGGACCTCCAGGGGAATGCTCCCAGGTCTGTCTGCAAGGAACAGAGAACCAATGAGAAACAGTGTTCCCTCAATGCCTGGAACACAACAGGTGCTTCATAGAGATGTTTTAGAAGAGCGACTGCACACGTGAGAGGGCCTACTGTGTGCAGCCACTCTGTCTTGCACAGTCCTTATCATCACCCTAGGGGTAGGGAGGTGTGCATTCATTTCATTCATTCATTCATTCATTCATTCATTCATTCATTCATTCCACAATACTTATTGTATCCATACTAGGAGCCTGATGCTGTCGGTGTACATGAGGACACATGCTCGGCATGGATAAGCAATTTGCAAAGTTGTGGCAGGGTGACAGGTACATGAGGAGTGAGGGGTTGGAGAACCGACGGGTGCCACCTTGGGTCGTGGGTCCACCCCGCTCTCCTCCCTGCGTTGGTTGGCCAACCCAGTCTTACCTTTCAGGTCCTAATTTCCTCACCTGTAAATGCAGCAGTCCTAGGACTTATCTCAAAGGGCTTTTTGAAGATTGAATGAGATTACTTGGGGGTGCAGGGAGGGGTTGGGAGACGCTGGCACATTGCCCGAGGCCATGTAGTAAGTCAAGGTTGGAACCCACTTTTGTCTGATCACAAAAGCAGACCTCGGCCAGGCGTGGTGGTTCACATCTGTAATCCCAGCACTTTGGGAGACCGAGGCGGGTGGATCACCTGAGGTCAGGAGTTTGAGAACAGCCTGACCAATTTGGTGAAACCCTGTCTCTACAAAAATTAGCTGGGCATGGTGGTGGGTGCCTGTAATCCCAGCTTCTCGGGAGGCTGAGGCAGGAGAATCACTTGAACCCAGGACGTGGAGGTTGCAGTGAGCCAAGATCCGGCCATTGCACTCCAGCCTGGGTAGTAAAAGCAAAACTGTGTCTAAAAAAAAAAAAAAAAAAAAAAAAAGCAGACCTCTCCCTTGCCATGGGCTGCCTCTAGGACCCATCTGCCTCCTTTTATCCCTCTGAGTCTTTGAGGATCTGAGAAGGCCTTCATCTACCTGCCCCATGGTGACAGGCACCCTGGACTGAGATGGGTGTGGAATTGCCCCGCAGCAACAGGTGTAGGAAAAGTAGGCCTGACTTGCAGCCATCCACCTGCACCTGGACGTTCTCACCTGCTGGCTGGCGCACTGCTTCTCTAGGACTGTCCTAGAATCCCGGAGAAGTTTGGAAAACATGGGCTCATCACAGACACCTGTGAGAATCGGTTCGCCGCCCCTCCCCTGTGAGAATGGGGGAAGGTCACCCCTGGCCTCCTCTCAGGCCCCTGAGAGTGCTCAAATGTGATTATGCACCTGGGTAGCATTCGCTTCCCTGTCATCCTCCTAAAGCATCGCCTTCTCCCAGTGCAGGAGGAGTGAGTCTCCCGTTCTCACCCGGGGAGCGGTTGCCTCGTGAGTCCGAGGAGAATCAGCTCTTTCGTTTTGCGCAGGTGGAGATCTCGGGGGCCCAGTTTGGAGTCCTGCAAACCGTGAGTGTGCGAGGAGGGCTTGTTTCTGATGAAACCATTTCTGTCCCGTAACAACCCTGAGGGCAGAAACCCCTACAAAGAGCGCAGAGAGATCTGCTGTCCGCTTGATACTGGGGTGCGGTGGTCCTGGGGGCAGCTTGTCCTGGGGGCAGTTTGTCCTGGAAGGGCCCTGGGGCGCACTGGCTGGGATCTGTAATGGTTGGGGCAGGAGGGTGGGTGGGGAGCCCCTTCTCCATGGCAGCGGGAGGTCTTCAGCGCTGCCCCTGCCAGCGCCTCCCTGCCTACCCCAAGGGCGCCCCACCGCGCGCCCAGAGCAGCTTGGAAACTGGGAAATGCAGGGAGAGTGCCTGGGGGCTGCCTTATGCTCCCCGCGGCAGCTCCGCGCTCAGGGCTTTGCGTCTCCAGGAACCTTTAAGGCCGGTGCTGGGGGCTGAGCCCCGGCCCCTCATCTGAGCCAAGCCCTGCCCCACGCAAGGTCCCCAGCCTGGCGCACCCGGCTCCCCAGCGCCGCGCCCCGGCCGTGTCCCTTCCCACCCCAGCCCCCTGGGACCCGAGAGCCGTGCAGGGCCAAGCCTCGTGCCCCGAGGCACGCCAAGCCAAGTCACCCCTGCAGCCCGCGGCGCCGGAACTTGGGGGCGCGGTGAGTGGGGGCAGGGCGCCGGGCCGGCGGGCGGTGGCTGTGGCTGGGTGCCGGTTCCTGGCTTTAGAAGTCCTTTCGCATCTTGTTGAATCCGGGGCTGCATTGGCCCTCCGAGCTCTCCTGACTGGCAACGTCGCAGAGACAACAGGTCCAGACCCGGGACATTTCCCACACCCGCGTCCAGGACGTGGGTTTCTTCCCTCTTCCAGGGCAGAGGCCCTCGGACTGGGCGTCGCGGCGAGCCCCCAGTGGTTTTTGTTTGCTTTTTTACCGTCCCCCCCCACCCCGCCCCGGCTCCACCCGGGCCTTGGTCCCACCGCGAAGGAGCCAGGAGTCCGCGGAAGGGTTGCGATGGCCGGAGAGTCCGGGACCTCGGCTCCGGGTAGGCGCGCCCCGGGACCCAGCAGCGGCGTGGGCGAGGGGCGCTGCGCAAACTAAGCGCTCTTGCTGGGGAAACGCCAGCCCAGGCTGGCAGTGGCGGTGAAGGGGATGCGGACCAGGACCCCGTGCCCGGCGGGACTGGCCACGCAGCGGTCCCCGCGCCGCCCCCCTGCGGTGCGCACCGCATCTGCGCCCTAGGCCAAGGCCAGGCTCGGACCCCTCCCCCGCACCGACGTGATTCGTATCGCGCGGTGCTGGCGCCGCCCTCATGCGCTCTGCCTGGCCCCTACCTGGTCCCCTTTCCTTTTCAGGTGGAAGAGATGCCGCCGTCCCGTCGGTCTGGGACGACCCCAGCTCCCCGGATCCCGGGCTGGAGAGACGCGTCGCGGCCCCGGGGCCTGGTGGCACGGGCAGGAAGGAGGACCCGGCAGCGGGCTCTGCCTGGGCTTGCCTGGGCTTGTTCCGAGCCGGGCTGCTTCTTGGTGACCGCGCAGATCGGGGGCATTTGGAGATTTTGCGGGAGTCCTGCAGCCAAGCTCCGGGGCAGGAGAGGCCTGGAAACCTGCACTACCTGCTCGCCCCGTCCCAGCGTGCACCCAGGTAAACGCTTGTGTTTCTCAGTCCGTGCGAAAGTTTGCAAAGAAGGAGGCGGGAACTAGACCAACAACGTTAATAATCATAGTCATAATAATGAAAACCCTGTTCAATTGTGTAGCCTCCATAAGGGGAAGACTTTCCAAGAAGCAACAAAATGTTCTTTGATTTCATAATCTCTGGGGAGAAAGGATTCCTTTTTTGGGGTTTTGCTGGGCTACTTCTTTCTTCCCTCCTCGATCTCCGGCGTGGTGCGAGGAAGGCCGACTGGTCCACGGGTGGAAAATGGGGACCCTGGCCCTTCTGCGCCGCTGGCCACGGTGAGATTGCAGCAAATGCTCAACCTCCCCAGTTCCTCTCCTCACTTGGAAAGTGGAAGGATTGATACTAGCCACCCACGGCTGTAAAAAACTCGCAAGAAAGGGAAAGGAAAAGTGCTTCTGTCACTAAAGTAGCGTTGTCTAAGAGGTCAAGGCTTTGGAAGACTTGCTCTAGAAGAGGAGAACGGGAGAGGGGCTTTCAGCCAACCTGGCCCCGAGGTGAACGCGCGCGCCCCCTGCTGGCTGCAGCCCTGTCCAGCCTGGGAGCCGCCAGTGGGGAAGGAGACTGCGGGGAGGTGGTCTCTGGAGTTCCCTGCTCCTAGCCTGGAGCAGCAGGTGCCAGTGCTCCTGAGGTCCCCTCTCTCAGGTTACATGGATGGGGCCTGTAGTACCGACAGGGCACATGCTTCAGCGCCTGTTACTGTGTCAGGTGGGAGACAGGAGCTAGGCTCTGCAGAAGGTTCCAGAGCCTGGGCCTTCCTGTTGCATCCATATTAGGCTCCTGGAGCCCAGGGGTGGCTGGGCTCTCTGCATACGTGCACGTGAAACTCTAGCAGATGCCAGCTCACGTTGAGGGGGCAAAACGGCCCACTGCAGTTATGTTAGCCAGTTCTGCCTCTGCCCAGTTCTGAGATATCTTTGGGACAAATGGCCACTCCCCTGAGCCCGTGTATCTTCCTGCATAAGCCACAAATGCTGTGCAGTCACAGCTGAGGAAGAGGGGAGGTGCCTGTACTTGCCAACGTTCCTCTTGAAGGACTATCCAGGAGCAGAGGGAGCAGCTGGAGGCAGCATCAGTTGGTATCCTGAGCCCAGTGGCATCTACTGCCACATGGGTTAGTGGCCTGTCTCCTGAGCTTCCCCAAGCTGGCCAAGACTGTCCAGGACTGTCCTGCTCTCCCCTCCCAATCTAGCTTTCTCTTGGGCCTCCAGGATCCCTTGGCTAGCTGGCATGGTGGCATGAGGACTGCACTTTTACACCCCACCCCTGCCCTTGGCACGCATCGCAAATCAATAATGCTAAACCTAAATAGGCCCCCAGGTCTTTCTCATCATAGCATCCATGCGGTGCTTCCCATTGATTATGTCACCCAATTGCCACCCCAGCCCTACACCTGCCCTTGTAACTGGTCCCTGGGCTGGGGAATGTAGGAGGACGCAAGGATGAACAAGATGCTGCCCTTGGTTATAGGACACACTACCTCCGGCTAGAGGTGATCAGATCTATGCATAAGAAAATAACTAGGCAGCACTCATTCATTCATGCAACAAATATTTACAGAGTCCTTGCTATATGCAATGAGTCATGGAGGAGAAACCTACAGAAGGATGAGGGGATGGCTCTTCAGGCAGAAGGGTTAGTAAGTGCAAAGGCCGTGTGTTCAGTGCATTGGAGAAATTTCAAGAAAGCCGGTGAGACTGAAGATCAGCTCATGTGATACTCGGTAACGAATATCACATGAAAACAAGGAAGTTTTCTTGTCTACCCCTGAAATTTGCCTTGGTTGGCAGATCCTTCCTTCCCAGACAGCACAAATCAGTACTGCAGCTACAGCTGTCTGTCTGACATATTTGTAAGAATGAACTGTTTAGTGCAGGCTCTGGGAGGCAGTGCCATGCAGGTCACTGATATACCTGGTGCCAATCATTTTTCTCCATTCATAAGGCACCTCAGGACCCCACTGGGGCCCCAGTGTTCCAGTAAGGATATGGGTTTTGAGTTAAGGACCCGCCTTCCAGCTCTGTCTCTGTCACTAGCTGTGCTAATTTGGAAATAGGACTTCCTTTCCTGGCTTTGGTTCCTCATCTATAAAAATTGCCCTTATGTTAGGACCTACTTGGTAGAGGCATGGGATAAAATGATTAGATAAGTTGCATAAACCAGGGAGCAGGGTGCTGTGGCAACCATTAGGTACCATCAGTGATAAAGCACTTTGCTTTCATGGATATTTTATATGTTCACTAAATCAGAACTTTCCTCTATGCTCATGTAGTCTAGTGAGGTCTGGGGAGATTCTTGTTTGATTTTTGCATTGCAAATATTGCTCTCTTCCCCTCCCTAAAAAACCCACTGCTTTTTTTTTTTTTTTTTTTTTTTTGAGACAAGGTCTCACTCTGTCACCCAGGCTGGAGTACAGTGGCACAACCATAGCTCACTGGAACCTGGAACTCCTGAGCTCAAGCGATCCTCCCACCTCAGCATCCTGAGTAGCTAGCACTACGGGCATGTGTCACCACACCCAGCTAGTTTTTAAATTTTCTGTTGAGATGGGGTCTTACCATGTTTCCCAGGTTGGTCTCAACCTCCTGGGCTCAAGTGATCCTCCCACCCCAGCCTCCCAAAGTGCTGGGATTACAGGTGTGAGCCACCACGCCCAGCCTACATTTTGTTTTTCATTAACTAGTATTGCAAATATTTAAGTAGAGTCAAATGCCTTGAGTTGATGCCAAAAGGAAAAATAAGGGTCTATAAGGGGATCCATTCTGACTGAGGCATGACACGGTTTGAGTACACCCTCTCCTGTGTCCCTGGCTGTGGGTTACTGCACCTGGGGCAGGCAGGGGCACCTGGGGAAAGCTTGGCAGAAACTCCTGCCTTTCCCACTGGCAGAGCTTTTGACCCACCAGGCTCACCCCAGGGCCCCGCTCTGACCTCTGTGGCGCCAGGTGGCTCTTACTCTGTCCTGTCATTTGGGGCCCTCAGCCATCCCACCTCACCCCGCACGGTCCCAGCAGCTCCTGCCTGATTCCCATGCCTCCTCTGGACAGAGAGTTCACCCTCCTCTTGCCAGATCAGTAACTCCTTATGATGAAAGTGTTTTCCATACTCAGTCGATAGGACAGTGGGGGCAGCAAGGGAGGGTCCACCAGAGGAGACAGAACCGGCTTGACAGTGGTGGGGGTTGGGGATGTCTGTTGATTTGTTGAACCAAATTGATTCCTAATCCTGGCATTAAACATCCTCCAAGGCTGTCACCTCATCTCAAAACAAGATTAATTAAAATGGACTTGAATTGAAAGTGGGTAAGACTACTGTCGCTATCACCCCCTGTTACTCTGCAATCCACCACTAGTGAGGGGTGAAGCGAGTTTAAAATCCTGGGCCACATGGTCAACACTGATCAGTCCTCATCCGTGATCACCACAGGGAGAGTGGTGGTGAACTGGTTTCCCAAACCCCAAAGCAAATAGAAAGCCCTCGCCTCCAGGGCTGGGTGCGGTGACTCACACCTGTAATCCCAGCACCTTGGGGTGCTGCGGTGGGTGGATCACTTGAGGCCAGGAGTTCGAGACCAGCCTGGACAACATAGTAAAACCCCTGTCTCTAGTAAAAATACAAAAATTAGCTGGGCGTTGTGGTGCGTGCCTGTAATCCTAGCTACTCGGGAGGCTGAGGCAGAAGAATCGCTTGAACCCAGAGGCAGAGGTTGCAGTGAGCAGAGATCATGCCACTGCACTCCAGCCTGGGTGACAGAGCGAGACCGTGTCTGAAAGAAAAACACAAAAAGAAATCCCTCACCTCCAGCCTGAAAGACAGAGAAATAGGTCTTGATAATTTGCTGAGAAAAAAAACATTGTTGAATTTGTCACAACCTGGCCACCACCAGCCACCCCCTGCCCTGGACACCCAGCCTCATAGTGCTGGATGGGAGGTAGGGAGACCCTGCTGGCGTTGGAGGACAGCTGTGGTGACCTTTCAGGGAGAAGGTGAGACAGGCCCAAAGTAATGCAATCGAGCCTCCTTACCTGGGGGTTCCACGTCGGCTGATTCAGCCAGCCTAGGGTCCAAAATGTTCGAGAAAGCAAAAATAAATAATAATAAAACAATAAAAAATAATATAAATGGGCCGGCTGTGGTGGCTAATGCCACTAATCCCAGCACTTTGGAGGCCAAGACTGGAGGATTGCTTGAGCTCAGGAGTTGGAGTCCAGTCTGAGCAACATAGCAAGGCCCTGTGTATTTAAAAAAAAATAATAGTACAAATTAAAAAACCATGCAGTGTAATAACTATTTACATGGCATTTACGTGGTATTAGATATTACAAGTACTCTAGAAATGATTTAAAGTATGTGGAAAGGCCAGGAGCAGTGGCTCACGCCTATAATCCCAGCACTTTGAGAGGCCAAGATGGGTGGATCACCTGAGGTCAGGAGTTCAAGACCAGCCTGCCCAACATGGTGAAACCCCATCTCTACTAAAAATGCAAAAACCAGGTGTGGTGGCAGGTGCCTGTAATCCCAGCTACTCGGGAGGCTTAGGCGGGAGAATCACTTGAACCTGGGAGGCGGAGGTTGCAGTAAACTGAGATCGCACCATTGCACTCCAGCCTAGGTGACAAGAGCAAAACCGCATCTCAAAATAAATAAAGATGGTGGCCCGTGCCTGTAATCCCAGCTACTCAGGAAGCTGAGGCAGGAGAATCGCCTGAACCCCGTAGGTAGAGGTTGCAGTGAGCTGAGATTGCACCACTGGAAGTAACAGAGTAAGATGTATGTGGAGGATGTGTGTAGGTTATATACAAATACCACACAATTGTATAAAAGGGGCTTGAGCATCCTCAGATTTTCATATCCACAGGGGTCCTGGGACCAATGCCCCTGGGACATGGAGAGACAACTGTATTTCAGACCAGGTATAATTCTTGTTTGGCCCCTTCCCTTTTGGTCTCAGGCATAACACTGCCCGCTGTCCCACAGCTCTGAGCCTACACTGTGGGGCCTGGTAACTCTCCAGAACCCCTCAACTTTGACACCTAACAAGGACTGTCCTTTCCCTTCAAATGCTGTTGAACCCTGAAATACTTCAAAACTTTCGTTCCCCTAGAGCCACTTATAAGCCACATCATGCCACACTGAATTTTTTAAAAAACAGCAAACACTTCCCTGCCTCTCATTCTCTCCCCTTCGTAAAGAATCAAACCTCCAAATGCTGCCAGATACACATGCTTTGATGGCACACACAGCACTCATTATGATCATTTAAGTGAATTATTTCCAGTTAAGCCCAATTACCATACAAGAGGCTCACACTTGTGCTTGTCCTTAAATGTGTGTCAAATTAACTTTGTTAGAGGTTGTTTTTAAGGCAGTGGAGAAATATAAAGAACATTGTCGGGGAGTTAGTTGGTCCTTGATTTTTTTTTTTTTTTTTTTTTTTGAGACAGGGTCTCCCTCTGTTGCCCAGACTGGAGTGCTGTGGTGTGATCTCGGCTCACTGCAGCCTTGACTTCCCCTGGCTCAAGTGATCCTCCCACCTCAGCCTTCCAAGTAGCTGGGACATTACATGTGCACCACACCCAACTAATTTTTTAAATTTTTTGTAGGGACAGTGTCTCATTATGTTGCCCAGGCTGGTCCTCATTTTACTCCTTCATTATCTCAGTGGTGCATGACCAGAATATAACACCTCTCAATCCATTTTCTTTTTTTTTAATAAGAAAATAAAATAATTTTAGGCCAGGTGCTGTGGCTTACATCTGTAATCCCAGAACTTTGGGAGGCCAACATGGGTGGATCACTTCAGGTCAGGAGTTCCAGAGCAGCCTGGGCAACAAGGTGAAACCGTGTCTCTATTAAAAATATAAAAATTAACCAGGCGTCGTGGCATGCACCTGTAATCCCAGCTACTCAGGAGGCTGAGGCAGGAGAATCACTTGAACCCAGGAGGCAGAGGTTGCAGTGAACCGAGACCACACCACTGCACTCCAGCCGGGGCGACAGAGTGAGATTTCGTCTAAAAAAAAAATTTTTTTTTCTTTTTCTTTTTTTTTTTTTAACAGGTGGCATCTCACTCTGTCACCCAGGTTGGTCTCAAATTCCTGGCCTTAAGCAGTCCTCTTGCCTCAGCTCAATCCGTTTCCTTATCCTAAAATAAATCATTCCTGTCCTGCCTACCTCCCAGAGTCGCTAGGAGGATCACACAAGATGGGTTCTTATTCCCAAATCCTCCCTGATACCCCTCATGTTCAAAGTTCTGTCCTCCAGATACAATAGCTAGACAGCTCATTACCACCCTGATGGTCTTTACAGTCTAGTCAGGACAACAGAAGGTAAATAACTAATGCTCAAATAGCCAACATTGATTGAACACTCACAGTATGCCCAGCCCTTACTGTAAAGTGCTAATAAGCAGTTTACACACATTACCTTATTTCCTCCCTATACCAGCCCTGTGAGGTGACTGCTATTGTTCCCATGCTTACCCATAGGAAACTGAGGCTTACAGGGTTATGTTGATGGATACGTGTGTGATCATGGTAGAGCCTGGCTTGAACACGTGTAGTATGACCCAGAGTCTGTGGACGTGATCACTCGGCTTCTGTCAAGGTGCAGGGTGACAGGCACGAGAACCACAAACTGCACACTTTTCCGGGACTGTTGTCATAGCCACATCTTCATTATCATCATCAGATTCGTTTTCTATTGCTGCGTAACAGAGTACTACAAAGTAGCTTAGGAAACACACGTTTATTATCGCACAGTTTCTGTGGGTCAGGAGTCTGGGCACAGTTTAGCTGGGTCCTGTGTAAGGCTGCCATGAAGGTCTGGCCAGGGCTGGGGTCTCATCTGGTGACTCAGCTGGGGAAAGGTCCTCTTCCAAGCTCACTCAGGTTGTTGGTGGAATTCATCTCTTTGCAGTTGGATGACCAGGGTCCTTGGCTTCTTGCTGGCTGTTGACTGGCATTGTTCTCACCTCCTAGAGTCCACCCACAGGCCTTTGCCATGTGGCCTCCTCCCTAGGCTCTCCCATAGCATGGCAACTTGCTTCTTCAAAGCCAGTGAGGGAAATCGTCTTCAGCACGAGCCTGCTAGCAGGAGAGGGAATCCTATATAATGCAGTGCAATCCTCTGCCATCCATGCCATATTCTGTTGGCTAGAAGCCAGTCACAGGTCTTGCCCATACTAAAGGAGGGGGTCACACAAAGGCATGAACACTATGAGGCAGTGGCCATAGGGGCCACCTTATCATTTGTCCCCCACAATTTCTAACTTCATTTGTGCTTGTCCTTAAATATGTGTCAAATGAACTTCGTTAGAAATTGTACGTAAGTCGGTGGAGAAATAGAAAGAACATTGGGAGTGACAGTGTTCCTGATGGTTTCTTGTCGTGTCAACAACTTACAAGAACATTTAGGATGCCAGCAGCGTGTCTGACATGTTTTCTATTCCCTCCTGGATTCCACGGACCTGCCCTCTGGGGAGTTAATACAGTCAGGGTCCCTCCTATGGTTAAATGGTCCCCTGGAGTTTACAGAAGAGGAACTGAGCCACGGGATCTTGAGACAGAGCAGCAAGGGAAGAGAGAGCCCAGTGTTGAATTTAGGCATTTGGTAAAAACTTTAAAATTCATCCACTTATTTATTGATTCCTCAATTTGTCTGCACATGTGTTCATACATCCGGCACGCTTCAGTGACTTCCTTCTGTATGGTGTGTTCAGTACTGTGCTGGTGTTGACACAAATGTGGCTGTGTCCCCACCGTGTCCAGGGCAGAGTTAACAGATAGGACAGGTGGGACACCTCTGCCTGAGACATTGTGGGTGGCTTCATTCCCTTTGGGCTTGGGGACCATCCTGGAGTCCACTGCAGGCACAAGCAGGCAAAGGGAATAGCAGGTAGGAGTGCAGAGGTGCAGAGGTGCAGAGGGCAGGTGTGGGGCAACCCCAAGGGACTCGGTTGTGCCTCAGGGCAGGTAGGGGGCCAGAAGCAGTGGCCACTGCACCCTCCTACCTCCCCACTTCATTAGGAGAACGGGAGGGAGTGGAATGCCACCTCTTGAAGTGGCTTGTCCTTGGGGCACAAGATACCTCTGGACAGGAGCCTCAAAACCAGACAGATTCCTGGGAAACCTTCAGTGTTTTATTTGTATTTTATTTTATTATTTTTTTGAGACAGAGTCTCACTGCAACGCCCAGGCTGGAGCACGATGGCGCGATTTCAGCTCACTGCAACTTCCACTTCCCAGGTTCAAGCAATTCTCCTGCCTTAGCCTCCCAAGTAGCTGGGATTACAGGTGCATGCCACCACGCCTGGCTAATTTTTGTATTTTTAGTAGAGATGGGGTTTCACCAGATTGGCCAGGCTGGTCTTGAACTCCTGACCTCAAGTGATCCACCTGCCTCAGCCTCCCAAAGTGTTGGGATTCCAGGCGTGAGCCACCGCACCCAGTGCGTGTTTTAGACAGCTAAAGATTCATCCCGCCTGGGTGCAGTGCCTCATGCCTGTAATCCCAGCACTTTGGGAGGCTGAGGAGAGAGGATTGCTTGAGCCCAGGAGTTCAAGACCAGCCTGGGCAACATGGTGAAACACTATCTCTACAAAAAAAAATCAAAAAGATGAGGCAAGAGGATCACTTGAGCCCAGGAGGTTGAGGTTGCAATGAGCCATGATTGTGTCATTGTACTCCCTCCTGGGTGACAGAGCGAGACCCTGCTTCAAAAAAAAAAAAAAAAAAAAAAAAAGGCCCGGCACGGTGGCTTACGCCTGTAATCCCAGCACTTTGGGAGGCCGAGGGGGTAGATCATGAGGTCAGGAGATCGAGACCATCCTGGCTAACACGGTGAAATCCCATCTCTGCTAAAAATACAAAAAATTAGCCGGGCATGGTGGCGGGCGCCTGTAGTCCCAGCTACTTGGGAGGCTGAGGCGGGAGAATGGCGTGAACCCGGGAGGCGGAGCTTGCAGTGAGCTGAGATCCTGCCACTGCACTCCAGCCTGGGCGACAGAGTGAGACTCCTTCTCAAAAAAAAAAAAAAAAGAAAAAAATTCCTCGCTATACCAGAACTTTTCAATTGTATTGTTTTGGGTTGAAAATCTTTCTAGAATATAACTCATGCTTCCCTCTTCTTAAAACAGAATAAACCCAATTTTACCTTTTCTTGCTAAGCTTAATGGTGACTTTGAACACGTATTGCTGTGTCCCTGTGGAGCAACCTCCTGGAGGCCCTGGCCTCAGGTCGCGGGGCTTTCTTAAGTGTCACGAATGTGTTTTATGTAATTTCCATTTCTTACCCTGTTCTTTTTCTCTCACTTGTCTTTCCTTGTTCTTGCTGGTGAATCTGATTTCAGCAAACCCTTCCTTGCCTTCCGAGTTGCTGCTTCTAAACTACTGTGGGGCCAGGAACCCTCATTCCTACTTAGGTTAAGATTTTGAAATAAGACCATCTTGGATGCTCTGGGTGAGCCCTAAGACAGGGGTCCTTAGAAACAGAGGCAGAGGAAATTTAAGACAGTCAGAAGAGGAGAAGACACAGACACACAGAGAAGGCCACTGAAAGAGGCAGAGACTGGAGTGATGCAGCCACCAGCCCAGGAATTCTGGGACAGCCACCAAAGCTACAAAGAGACAAGGGAGGTTTCTTTAGGCCGGGCATGGTGGCTCACACCTGTAATCCCAGCACTTTGGGAGGCCGAGGTAGGTGGATCACCTGAGGTCAGGAGTTTGAGACCAGCCTGGCCAACATGGTGAAACCCCCATCTCTACTAAAAATACAAAAATTTGCCGGGCATGGTGGTGCGCACCTGTAATCCCAGCTACTCGGGAGGCTGAGGCAGAATTGCTTGAACCTGCGAGGCGGAGGTTGCAATGAGCCAAGATCATGCCACTGCACTCCAGCCTGGGCGACAGATTGAGACTGTCTTTCAAAAAAAAAAAAAAAGAAAAGAAAAGAAAAGAAAAAGAAAAAACAATGAGTTAATACAGTGGAGTTCAAGGGCAAGCTGGGCCTCACCCCAGTGTCAGAATGAGGGGGCAGAGGTCATTTGGAAACAAAGTATTGCTGTGATTCATCACTTTCCTTTAGCTTAGCTTTAGTTGTGCTATTTACTTGATATTGAATTTCAGCTGTGAAGTTGGGAGCGGGGAGAGTGTTTATCCAAGAAGAGTACTGATTAACAGAATATGTGATATTAACAGAGCACCACGTTGAGGGTTAACAGTATGTTCTGAGGAGGGACAGGAACTTGGGTGCAGGAGTTTGAGCTGCTCAGAGACTTTCTTTTTTTTAAAGACAGGGTCTTGCTTTGTTGCTCACGCGGGAGTGCAGTGGGGTGATCACGGCTCACTGTAGCCTTGACTTCCCAGACTCAAGCCATCCTCCTACTTCAGCCTCCCAAGTAGCTGGAACTATAGGCATGCACCACCATGCCTGGCTAATTTTTTTTTTTTTTTTTTTTTTGGTAGAGATGGGTTTCACCATGTTGCCCAGGCTGGTCTTGAATTCCTGGGCTCAAGCGATCCGCTCACCTCAGCCTCTCAACGTGCTGGGATTACAGGCATGAGCCACCGTGCCCGGCCCAGAGGCTGCCTTCCTACCCTGCCTCTCTGTAACAACCCCATTGCAGTTGTGAATGAGCTCATTCATGACTCCAGGAGTATAATAATTTCCTGTGGCTGCTGGATGGCTTAAATTATTCTCTCACAGTTCTGGAGGCCAGAAATCTGAAATCCAGCAGGGCCGTACTCCCACTGGAGGCTCTAGGGAAGGAGCCTCCCTTATCTCTTTTTAGCTTTGGTGATTGCCCCAGCATTCCTGGGCTGGTGGCTGCATCACTCCAGTCTCTGCCTCTGTCTTTCAGTGGCCTTCTCTGTGTGTCTTCTCCTCTTCTGTCTTAAATTTCCTTCTGCCTCTGTTTCTAAGGACACCCGTCTTAGGGCTCACGCAGATCATCCAAGATGGTCTCATCTCAAAATCTCAATCAGCTCTGCAAAGACCCACATGCTCTGGTTGCAGGGATTTGACGTGGCTATCTCTTCAGGGTGTTTTTCAGCCCATTGCAATGAGTGACGCAGTGAAACGGTCAAGAACAGTGCCTGACGCACAGTGGGGCTGCTGTTGATATTGCTATTGCTGCTGTTTTTGGATTACTTCTCATCCTTTCATTCATTCACTGGGTATCCAGGTATCGGCCCTGGCTCCCCATCATGCTAGGTGCCAAGGGGGATTAAGTGAAGTGAGGCACTGACCCACAAGGGGATGATGCCCCATGTTTCTGGATATCTGAGGTCCCACAGTATGGTGGACTCTCCTGGCTGAGCCTACAAACCTGCCACATTTATGGTATTGTGACTTTGGGGCGTGGCATCCCTAGTTGCAAGCAGTCAACTTGCCGAATAATCTTGTGAAAAGTCCAAATCATTGTCAACTTATGAATTAGGTGTACTTGGCCGGGCATGGTGGCTCACACCTGTAATCTCAGCACTTTGGGAGGCCGAGGTGGGTGGATCACCTGAGGTCAGGAGTTCGAGACCAGCCTGACCAACATGGTGAAACCCTATCTCTACTAAAAATACAAAAAATTAGCCACGCATGGTGGTGGGTGCCTGTAATCCCAGCTACTCGGGAGGCTGAGGTAGGAGAATCACTTGAACTCAGGAGGTGGAGATTGCTGTGAGCTGAGATCATGCATCTGCACTCCAGCCTGGGTGACACGGCGAGTCTCAGTTTCCAAAAAAAAAAAAAAAATAGGTGTACTCAAAGATGGTCTGAAATGGAAGTGTGACTCCTTGCAGTTACAGTTTTGTTTTAGTTATTTTTATTTATTTATTTATTTATTTTGCGACAGAGTCTCACACTGTCACCGGGGCTGGAGTGCAATGGCTCAATATCAGCTCAGTGCAACCTCCGCTTCCTGGGTTCAAGGAATTCTCCTGCCTCAACCTCCTGAGTAACTGGGACTACAGGCGCCTGCCACCACACCTGGCAAATTTTTTGTATTTTTAGCAGAGATGGGGTTTCACTATGTTGGCCAGGCTGGTCTGGAACTCCTGACCTCAGGTGATCCACCCACCTCGGCCTCCCAAAGTGCTGAGATTACAGGTGTGAGCCACCATGCCCGGCCCAGTTACAGTTGTTTTTGTTTTTTGAGATGGAGTCTCACTCTGTCGCCCAGGCTCAAGTGCAGTGGTGTGATCTCGGCTCACTGCAACTTCCGCCTCCCAGGTTCATGCCATTCTCCTGCCTCAGCCTCCTGAGTAGCTGGGACTATAGGCGCCCACCACCACACCCAGCTAATTTTTTGTATTTTCAGTGGAGACAGGGTTTCACCGTGTTAGCCAGGATGGTCCCGATCTCCTGACCTTGTAACCCACCCACCTTGGCCTCTCAAAGTGCTGGGATTACAGGCGTGAGTCACCGCGCTCCGCCCCAGTTACAGTTTTTAAAGCACTTTCCCATCTGCTGCCTTACCTGTGTTTTCCGTGCTGATGACAGACTAAATACCTGAGGCTCAGCCTGATCATTAAGCTCTCAAAGGATTGGAATGTGTGGTCCGCTGACTGAGCGTGCGCTGGCCGGCAGCGCTGTCTTTTTTTACCCACTCCTCCTCCCATGCTTTCTCAACAGACCTTTACTGGCACTCACTATGTCCTGTCTGCTGGGCTAGGTGCTGGGAGAAGGAATAGAAAGCTGACACTCAGTTTGGTGAGGGGGAGGTACAAGCGAGTTGGCCACCATGATGCAGGGAGATGTGTGATGCTTGGGGTGGTCACTGGGAGCCCATAGTTGAGTGAAGGGGGTTGTAGGGTGCTTAACCAAGGCCTGAAGGATGAGTAAGAGTTGCTTGGTGAAGCTGGAACGGTGGGGCCTCAAGGCAGAGAGGCTGGCCCCAGAAGGCCGGGGCGGCATAGAGCCAGCATCTGAGTGAGGAGGGCCCTGGTCTGTGAGCTCAGGGACACCTCGCCTTCTGCTGCCTGCCTCCACCCAGTCTCCTTCAGTGAGCTGGTTTGTGGCTGAAATTCAACCATTAGAGCTTCATTCTTTTGGCTTAAGCCAGATAGAAAATGTATTCCAGTCCTGGCATGGCGGCTCACGCCTATAATCCCAGTACTTTGGGAGGCCGAGGCAGGCGGATCACCTGAGGTCAGGAGTTTAAGACCAGCCTGGCCAACATGGTGAAACCCTGTTTCTGCAAAAATGCAAAAATTAGCCGGGCATGGTGGTGCACACCTGTAATCCCAGCTACTTGGGAGGCTGGGGCAGGAGAATCGCTTGAACCTGGGAGGCAGAGGTTGCAGTGAGCTGAAATCATGTCACTGTGATCCAACAACAGGACTGAGGGTGCCCGAGACAAGCACCAGCTCTGTGTCTAGCTCAGGGTTTGTAAATACACCAATCAGCACGCTGTCAAAACGGACCAATCAGCTCTTTGTAAAATAGACCAATCTGCTCTCTGTAAAATGGACCAATCAGCAGAATGTGGGTGGGGCCAGATAAAGGAATAAAAGCAGGCTGCCCGCACCAGCTAGTGGCAACCCACTCGGGTGCCCTTCCACCGTGTGGAAGGTTTGTTGTTTTGCTCTTTGGGTCCACGCTGTCTTTATGAGCTGTAACACTCACCACGAAGGTCTGTAGCTTCACTCCTGAAGCCAGCGAGACCGCGAACCCGCTGGGAGGAACCAACAACTCCAGACGTGCTGCCTTTAAGAGCTGTAACACTCACCGTGAAGGTCTGCAGCTTCACTCCTGACAGCGAGACCACTAACCCACCAGAAGGAGGAAGCTCCACACACAGCTGAACGTCTGAAGGAACAAACTCCAGACACACCATCTTTAAGAACTGTAACACTCACCGCGAGGGTCTGCGGCTTCATTCTTGAAATCAGTGAGACCAAGAACCCACCAATTCCGGACACAACTGCATTCCAGCCTGGGCAACAGAGCGAGCCTCTGTCGAAAGAAAGAAGGAAAGAGAGAAAGAAAGAAAGAGAAAGAAAATGTATTCCATACTCAAATGCAGAATCCACTGAAGATGAGTCTCTTACAGCACCAACCCCTTCCACGTCAGGGCATCTGGCATTCACCCAAGGGCAGGTTTTGCCATGAACCAGGGGTCAGGCAAGGTCCAAAGACACCAAGTACTTGTAGATGTGGTGGGAAAGCAGATCATCTCTATGTGGGGACAGGAAGAGAGAGGACAGCACTTGGTGGTCCCCACATGTTCCTTGGGCCAGCCATGGGCTCTCCCACCACATTCAGACATTGGGTCGTGACACTCTTTATAACAGTCTGTGTTGAGTCCCTTCCCCGTGGATGGAAGGAAGTAGGTTTTCTCCGGGAATGCATGGCTCAGTGCGGTGAATTTGCGTCTGCTTGGCTCCTGTGCCTCTTCCACTCCCTGCTCCCTTGCATCCCAGATCACCAGTTCACCCCCAGGTCTGGCAGCCTTTACAGAGTACCAGGACCCCAGATGGGGGCTACAGGGAACTGTCCTTCTCCCATGGGACCCAGAGAGGCAGCAAAGAGACTTCTCCATCTAGCCCACTGGAAACATTGCTTTTATTTGTCTTTGCACCATATATTTAAACAATTTTTTAAAAATATTTTTTAGAGACAGGGTTTCACCATGTTGCCCCGGCTGGTTTCGAACTCCTGGGCTCAAGCAATCCGCCGGCTTCCGCCTCCCAAAGTTCTGGGATTACAGGTATGAGCCACTGTGCTCAGCCCTGCACCGTATATTCTTAGCTAAAGACACGCACACACATGCACACACACACACACTTTAGATTATTTTTAATATTATCAACCTATCCATTTTCCTTGACATTTTACAATGTATACTATGTCCTCAAAATATGGTGTTATGCCCAAACATTGCATTTATTTTATTTTTAGAGACAGGGTCTTGCTCTGTGGCTCAGGCTGGAGTACAGTGGTGTGATTATAGCCTACTGCAGCCTCGAACTCCTGGGTCCCTCCTCAGCCTCTTGAGTAACTGGGACTACAGGTGCACACCTGGATGATTTTAAAATATTTTTTTAAAGATGGCCTCTCCCTATGTTGCCCAAGCTGGTCTCAAACTCCTGGGCTCAAGAGATCCTCCCACCTCAGCTTCCCAAAGCATTAGGATTACAGGTGTGAGCCACTGCGCCAGGTCTGAATTTCTTACTTTACATGTTAGCTGGGAAGTAGATGCCCTTAAGAATGGTGGAGCATATCAGCTGTCCCTCTAGGTCAGCCCCAGGCCACCCAGCTCCAGCCCTATCTCTAAGTGTCTGAGTCCCTTTTGCACAACAGAGAGCCTGGGGAGGTGGAAGGTCTTGGTAACACTTTGTGAGTTATCCACACTGGCTGTGGGTGACAGAGCCAGAGGTGGGAGCACAGAGCTTTCATGGCCGAGAGGAGTAAGGAGTTGAAGCCGCAGAAACAATGCTGAAGCCTGAGGTGGAGGAACAGTTGTAAATGGAAAATTAGATGGCAGTTCTGCGGGTTGGGAAGTGGGTGATAAAGTGGGTGTGCAGGGGCTGTTCCAGGAGGCTGTGCCTCCTGTGCACTGAGAGCAGGTCGGGTGGCCAGGAGGCTCCAAGTTTAAAGCTGCCAGGTGGGGCCAAGCTTTTTTTTTTGAGACGGGTCTCACTCTGTTGCCCAGGCTGGAGTGCAGTGGCGCGATCTCAGCTCACTGCAACCTCTGCCTCCCGGGTTCAAGTGATTCTCCTGCCTCAGCCTCCTGAATAGCTGGGATTACAGGCGTGCCTCACCATGCCTGGCTAATTTTTGTATTTTTAGTAGAGATGGGGTTTCGCCATGTTGGTCAGGCTGGTCTCAAACTCCTAACCTCGTGATCTACCTGCCTCGGCCTCTCAGAGTGCTGGGATTACAGGTGTGAGCCACTGCGCCGGCCTTTCTTTCTTTTTTCTTTTTCTTTTTTCCCTTTTTTTTTTTTTTTTTTTTTGAGACGGAGTCTTGCTCTGTCGCCCAGGCTAAAGTGCAGGGGTACAATCTCAGCTCACTACAACTTCCATCTCCAGGGTTCATGCAATTCTCCTGCCTCAGCCTACCGAGTAGCTGAGATTACAGGCGTGTGCCACCATACCTGGGTAATTTTTGTATTTTTGGAGACATGAGTTTCACTATGTTGGCTAGGCTGGTCTTGAACTCCTGACCTCAGGTGATCCCGCCTGCCTCAGCCTCCCAAAGTGCTGGGATTACAGGCATGAGCCACCATGCCCGGCCTGGGCCAAGCATTTTTGCAGTGACCTTCCTCCTTGTCAGCAGCCTCAGAGGCAGGCACTGGATCCAGAACCTCGTCTTGATCCTAGCAGCCTCTATGTGTGCCAGCCGCAATGGCATCCAAGCTACAGGGAAGCAGTTTATATTTTTGCCTTGGAGTCAGCGGCTCCTGCCTGCTTGGTGGGTCACATCCTCCTGTTCTTTGCTCAGACTTCAAAAGGGGATTCCAGGTTCTGTTTTCCCAGGGTACATTGAGGAGCTGGTGTTTCCCCACATCCGCCCTCTCTCCCAAGGGAAGGCCTTGGTCTGAGGGGACCAGCAGTGGCAGGGTGCCACCTACTCAGGGGGAGTGCAGGCAGGAGGTCTAGGGGTGTCAGATGGGCAGCCTCCTTCCCGCAGGGGCTCCTGGCTGGAGCGTGGACTTGCTTCTCTCATTTCCTGAGATTTGCTGGAGACAGGCGTTTGCTTCGTGCCGAGAGCTATCTCCTATGGTCTCTGTCCTTCGGCTAATTCAGAGTCTCACTTGGGGTCAGTTTTCCAGGGTCTGGTGACCAGGATGAATGATACATGGAGTTGCAACCCAGACTGCAGTTCAGGAGTTTCCCAAGCGGGTAAGGCTCTGTTTCCCAAGAAAGTGGGTGTGGATACGGGATATTCTGCCCTTATTCTTATTTTTTCCTAATGTTCTTTTAGATTTATAAAACAAGTAATAATACTCATAAAAACTCAAACAGGCGAGATGTGGTGGCTCATGCTTGTAATCCCAGCACTTTGGGAGGCTGAGGCTGGAGAATCACTTGAGCCCAGAGGTTTGAGACCAGCTTGGACAACATAGTAAGACCCCGTCTCTAAAAAATTTGTTTTAAAAATTAGCCAGGTTGCCAGGCGTGGTGGCTTATGCCTGTAATCCCAGCACTTTGGGAGGCCAAGATGGGTGGATCACCTGAGGTTAGGAGTTCGAGACCAGCCTGGTCAACATGGTGAAACTCCATCTCTACTAAAAATACAAAGAATTAGCCACGTGCGGTGGCGCACACCTGTAATCCCAGCTAGTCGGGAGGCTGAGGCAGGAGAATTGCTTGAATCCAGGAGGCAGAGGTTGCAGTGAACCAAGATCATACCACGGCACTCCAGCCTGGGGGACAGGGTGAGACTCCGTCTCAGAGAAAAAAAAAAAAAGCTGGGCATGATATGGTCGTGCACACCAGCTACTAGAGAAGCTGAGGCGGGAAGATGGCTGGAGCCCAGGAGGTCGAGTTTTGGTGAACTGTGATCATGCCACTGTGCTCCAGCTCAGGGGACAGAGCCAGACCCTGTCTCAAAAAAAAAAAAAAAAAAAAAGTCAAGCAATTCATATGTAGATGCAGTTAATGAGCTGGGCCTATTTCTGTCCTGCTTCTTCCCCAAGTCCCCAAACACGTCCCATATCAGCCCTGGGCATGGTGTCCTTCCGGTTCACCCACTTCTTGGAGATGGTTTCTGTTGACTATTTGCTGAACTTTGTGGCTGCCCAGAAAATACTCCAGGGAGTGTGATGTGCGTCCATTTCCGGAGCCTCATTTCAGCAGGACTGGTGCCTGGTCAGGGTCTAGACCCTCCACCTCAGGGCCTGCCATGGAGCAGCCAGAACCCTGGCTTCCCTCAGGTTCCCTAGACAGGCTGCTGTCACCTCTGCCCAGCTCTGGACTCTGGGGGCTCCCCAGATGAAAGCACAGCTCCCTCTCCCCTGGGCTCTCATCAGGGACAGGTGGCCTCTGCATGTTCCACGGGTCTGGCAGGTCAAGAACTCAGAAAGATTGCTTTAACAGTGGGTGAGGCTTTTATGTATTCAGCTGAGACAATAAATGTGAAAGCTCATTGTCACCTGTAAAGCACCTACCAGTCTGTTCTGAGAGCCAGAGCAGCAGCGGGGAGGTTCTGAGGGTCTAGAAGCCTCAGCAAGGGGTGGTTGCAGGCAGGGGCAGCTGGGCAGGGTCATCCATGCAGGGGCAACCAGATGGCTTGCCCAAGCTGGGGTCTATGCCCAGAGGACCTTCCAAAGATGCTGACCCTCTGAAGCCTGGCATCGCCCAGGGAGGAGCTGTCACCATCATGGCTCTCTGGGCTACGAGTCATGTCAGTGACTAAAAACAACCATTTGCCCAAGACTTGCAAGTAAGAGAGAGAGTTCTCAGTGGATGAGATCAGTTTTTCAGTGGCAGTGCTGCTGACATTTGGGGCCATATGATTTTTTGTGGTGGGGGCTGCCCTGTGCACTGTAGGATGTTTAGCGGCATTCCTGGCTTCTACCCACTAGACGCCGGGAGCACTCCCTACCCATCAACTGTGGTAATCAAAAATGTCTGGGTTTTTTTCGTCTTCTTCTTTTTTTTATTTGAGACAGGGTCTTGCTCTGTCACCCAGGCTGGAGTGCAGTGAGGCGATCTTGGCTCCCTGCAACCTCTGCCTCCCAGGCTCAAGTGATTCTCCTGCTTCAGGCTCCCAAGTAGCTGGGATTACAGGTGTGCGCCACCACGCCCAGTTAGTTTTTGTATTTTTAGTAGAGATGGGGGGTCTTATCATGTTGGCCAGGCTGGTCTCGAACTCCTGACCTCAAGTGATCCACCCGCCTCGGCCTCCCGAAGTGCCGGGATTACAGGCATAAGCCACCACGCCCGGCCCCCAAAATGTCTTTAGACATTGCCAAATGTCCCCTGGGTGACAAAATCATCCCCCAAACTGCTGGATTAGAGGCTTTGGAAATGGATTTTCTGTGACCACTGCTTCACCATTGTAAGCTGCCTCTCACTGGGGTGCACTTTTCTTTGTTCCTTTTCCAAAACGCTGACCTCATCGGGCCCATTTGTTTGTTTCGTTGACTCACCCAGTCTAACCACAAGCAGCCTTCCTCCTCTGGGGGATCCCAAATGACTTATCATGGGACTTTGTATGTAAATTTCAAAGATTCTTTTCTACTAAATCGGAGGCAGAAATCCTCAACTTCTGTTTTAGCAGCCTTGGTAAATACTTCCTTAAAGTGTTTAAGGGGTGTGCCGTATTCTCTTGCTGGTGGTCTGATTGTGAACACCTTTGCGGTTCAGTTCCCCGAAATCGCCAAACATTTCCCTCTGACTCGTTTGGGTCTCAGCCCAGTGACTAGCGGATGATCTAAGGGCCAGGGCGGTCTGAGTTGGCTAGTGCACGGGGGATTTTCTTAAAGCCTTTGACCCAGGGACTGGTGTGGGAGGAAGGCAAAGGCCTGGTTGTTTATGAGCAAGGAGGAGTCAGGTCCCAGGATGGAGCCCTTCAGGGTCACTGTCCTGGGCCCTGCCCCTCTCCTGCACGTCAGGCCCCTTGGGCAAGGCCTGTATGTTTGCGGGACCCTCTTGGGGCAGCAGAGCAAGTGCTGGCTTTGAGACAGGGCTTCACTTTCAAGCTCAGTGTGGCTCCGAGGGGTGGACACAGCCCTGAGGTCGGTAGCTGAAGACCTGCCTGGCCACAGTCAGCAGCAGTTAGCCTTCTCCTCCCGCCCTCCGTGAGCAACGCTGTACCCTGGGAGGAAGGAGGTTGGGCTCTGTCTGAATTCCATCACGGGTCCTCTCCTGGGCTCCTTGCCCTGCTTTGTTGCCTCCGTAGGAGGATGAATTCTGGTTTCCTAGGAAGGGCTTTATATCTTAACATCCACCCTGCATTCAAAACCCAAGTTATCAAGACCACAGGGCACCACAACCCTCCTCTTGGCCTTGCTGTTTCTATTCTTCAGTGGCTCCCAGAGGTCTGGCTTGATTGGGCAGCTTAGAAGCACATGATTGAACTTGAGCAGTGGTTGAAACCCAGAGTCAGATGCCTGGGCCGCCCCTATGCCAGGCACAGAGTCTGTGACCTCACACCCAAGCTGTGCTGTGTACTCAGTTGTTCAGTATCGACTTGAGCTTGACGGGCATCAGGGGCCAGGGAGTGAAAGGGAAGAGAAGCCAAATCTGGCTGCTAAGGGCTCTCAGTCCTGGATGGCAGGAAAATAGTGGCCTTGCCACTAGACCTGATGCCACCTGCCCCTCCAGCTGTACCCCTCAACACCTTGGGTAATACCTCAAGCCCCAAGTCCTCTTCCAAGCCAGATAGGACCCCAAGTGCTGGGTGATCCTTGTTGAAGGGTAGGGACAGGAGGGACCCGTGGGCCTGTGTGTGCTCAGAGCGGAGTTCTGGGGCACCTGTAGCAGCTGGAACTATTTCTTTGCTCCCAGGGCTGTCCTCCGTGCCTTTACCTGTGCTGGGCCCTGGCAGAGCTCTGAGTCTTCCGGATTCCAGCGTCCATGGTAGCTAGTCTGTCGACGGCTGGAGGAAAACCGCTTTCCCAAAATAGCCACCCAGAGGGAAAGAGCAGCCCTGGAATTTGACCCTGACGATCACCGTGACGGGGCTGCTGGCCCCACCTGGCCTGACCTTCACGACATCATGGAAGGACTGTTGGTTAGTTGTGGGGGCCAGGAGTTTTCCTCTGTCCCCCTCCCCTCTTCTTCCCTTTCTTCTTTCTCTCTGCCAGCTTCAGGTTTGAAATTCCAGTGACACCGAGGAGAGATGCTCCAGTGTCTGTCCAGCTGGGGGGCAGGTCACATGGTGGGAGCAGAGAGGGGAGGGCACTTGTGCGCCGGCACCTCTCGGCAGGTGAATGCACACCTATGGAGGGGCCTGGGTGCTGGCAGTGAGCCCAGCTCCCTGCGGCTGTGCCAGGCCCAGAGGCGGCAGCAAGCCGAACAGGTCAGACAGGTGGAGCCAGCCCAGGGAAGCTGCAGGGCCAGAGCTGACATCCGATCAATCCAAGGTCCTTCTTTGGCCCACAGAGCAGGTAACCCACCCTTTTCTTTTTTTCTTTTCTTTCTTTCTTTTTTTTCTTTTGCTGATTTAATTCACTGACAACTTTAGGGAAATTTACAGCCGGAGAAAAAGGCCATCGGGATTGGAGGGAAATTGCGAATTTGTTTGGAGAGGGATTTGTGGTGTTTTGTGTGGAGGACATTTGGCCTCGGCATTAGAAAAGCATTTCTGATTTTCAGGTTTTTGATTCTGAAAGCAGGTTTCTTATGGCCTGCGTGCTGGGTGGCAAATCGGGAAGGCAAAGCCCAGAAGCCGTGAGGGTTTTCCTGTGACTACCGATGGAACGAAGTGGGAGGCTGTAGTTAGGTAGCCTGTTTGCCTCCATAAAGAGGGGTTGGGGTGGAGACGGGGTGGTCAGAGGACTGCTCTGCAACAGGACTTGGCTGTACGGGGGAAGCTCTCCCAGTTCCTACTCAGAGAAACACGTGAAGGGCTGGACTGCCTCCAAAATTCAAATTTATGCTACAGTCCCTTACTGGGGCTGGATTTTACTTGGAGATTGATTGAAGTTTTGAAATCACCTGTCCTGGTAAGAAGACTCCGCCTCCTGCGCTCTTCCCTCCTCTGTATCTTGGCCAGCGATGTTTCCCTTAGACAAATTTGTGGGGGATTTCTGGCCTGAGGACAGGAAGAAAAGGAGCCCAGGTCTGTTTCAGTGAAGAATAAGCCCAGGACACCCCACCTGAAAGTAGAAAAAGCTTTGCCCAGTTTGGCATCATTGAAAATGCATTTGTCCTCTTCCTTGAACCAGGCTGTGCCTTCTTCTATCTGTTCCCCGCCTCTACTAAAAATACAAAAAATTGCTGGGCGTGGTGGCGCATGCCTATAATCCCAGTTACCCAGGAGGTTGAGGCAGGAGAATCGCTTGAACCCGGGAGGCAGAGGTTGCAGTGAGCTGAGATCACGCCACTGCTCTCCAGCCTGGGCGACAAGAGCAAGACTCTGTCTCAAAGAAAAACAGCAACAAAAAAAGAAATTCTGGCCTGGCCTGGAAGAAGCTGGTGGCTAAAAGGGGCTTCAGAGACTCCATCCAAATCTGCAGCTGATTCTGTCCGGGTTGGAGCCATGGCAGAGAGGAAAGTGGCTGTCTTAGGGACGGGCCCAAAAAGATGGATTTGGAAGTTTTGAGCCTCAAAAATGACTGACAGGTCCATGGCTACTGGAACAAGCTTTCACTGGCTGTGGGGGGTGGGGGGCCACCACCCTCGTGTCCCCAGGAGACAGGAGAAAACTGCAACAGGTTGCTCGTTGCCCTATTGATGCCGTCCCTCTGCTCATTCCCGCAGCGTCCCTGGGCAAATGGCAGAGAGTCTTGCTGGCTCTTTGGGGCCACCAGCCAAAAGCCTGCTGCCTTTGCCATTTGCAGAGTGAGAAACTCATTCATCTCACACCTCTTAATATTTAAGACTCTGTTTTTCCCTTTTTCTGGTTCTTGTGGATGGAGCCTTAAGCAGCCAACTCTGGGAGGCAGCAGATTAAAAAAAAAAAAAAAAAAAAAAAAAAACAGGAAAAAAGGCTCAAACACCTAAAAACTAGCAGCCTAGCTACTTACTGGGAGGAGGGGTCTCCCTGGGCAGTGAAAGGTGAAGAGTAGATGCTAGGATTGTCGGAAATTACCACTGCATTAAGAATCTCTTTTTCTTTTTTTTTTTCTTTTTTTGAGATGGAGTTTCACTCTTGTTGCCCAGGCTGGCATGCAATGGCACAGTCTTGGCTCACTGCACCCTCCGCTTCCTGGGTTCAAGCAATTCTCCTGCCTCAGCCTCCCGAGTAGCTGGGATTATAGGTGGCTGCCACCACACTCGGTTAATTTTTGTATTTTTAGTAGAGACGGGGTTTCACCATGTTGGCCAGGCTGGTCTCGAACTCCTGACCTCAGGTGATCTGCCCACCTTGACCTCCCAAAGTGCTGGGATTAGAGGCGTGAGCCACTGCACCTGGTCTAGGCCAGGATTTCAAGAGGAGATGACACAGGGGCAGAACAATTCTTTCAAGGGGACTCCGAGCTGGTGTTAAACATCCACAGCTTCCTCTCAAGGCCTGGGACCCTGGCCCTCCACAGCACTGTCCTCCTTCCACCAGGACGGGCCCTTCACTAGCACTCATGGTTTAGAGGGGATTCGAGGAAACCGTTGAACTGCCCTGCAGAGGGAGACAGGAGGACTTTGCTTTCTGGAGATATTTTTGGTTTTTATTTTATTTTATTTATTTATTTTTTTGAGGCGGAGTTTCGGCTCTTGTCGCCCAGGCTGGAGTACAATGGTGTGATCTTGACTCACTGCAACCTCCGCCTCCCGGGTTCAAGCGATTCTCCCGCCTCAGCCTCCTGAATAGCTGGGATTATAGGCAAGTGCCACTACACCTGGCTAAATTTTTTTGTATTTTTTAGTAGAGACAGGGTTTCACCATGTTGGCCAGGCTGGTCTTGAACTCCTGACCTCAGGTGATCTGCCCACCTCGGCCTCCCAAAGTGCAGGAATTACAGGTGTGAGCCACCGTGCCCAGCCTATTTATTTTTTTAGAGACAAGGTTTCACTCTGTCTCACCCAGGCTGGAGTGCAGTGGTGCGATCACGACTCACCCAGGCTCAGGTGATCCTCCTGCCTCACAGGCATGCACCACTACTCACTTTTTAATTTTTTGTAGAGATAGCACCTTGCAATGTTGCCCAGACTGGTCTTGAACTCCTGTCCTCAAGCGATCCTCCCTCCTCAGCCCCAAAAAGTGTTGGGGATTATATGGGTCAGCCATCGCGCCAGGCCAGGATATACTTTTAAATGAAAAGATACCGGCACAACCTTAGCCAGTTTCTGTCATGAAAGCGGCTTTTCTGTCTGAATCCATCACCTGTGGCCCCTGCCTTACTTGTGCTGGCCTTTAACCTGTTAGAGGACATTAAAGCAATCTCTTTGCTGTCCTATAGTCATATTGTGTTTGGATCAGAGGGACGTCTGAGATTTCGTCTGCTTATGCAGACGGTGCCAGCTAAGCTGTGCCTTTTGGGCCCAGGTGATCTCCAAAGCAGGCCTCTCCAACACATAAAGATCCTTGGGACGTAGTCACATATGAAGGGTCTGCCACGTGTCCACTGTGGATTAGATTCTGTTGAGGAAATGGGAGCAGAGGATGAGGTCATGACCCCACACACCCCCAGCCTGTTGTTTGCTGTTGTGGTGGAAGCGTGCCCGCCGTGGGGGTGAGTGTATGGGGCTTCGTTTTGTTTGGTTTGGTTTTCAATGTATTTACCAGTCCCCGCCACCGGGCTTCTAGAACAGTTCTGGCAAGAGATCCCTCCACCCCTAAACATGCTGTGTCTTCCCATTACTCCTAAAACAAAGGTGGGTTCTTCACGGAGGCCTGCGAGGTCACCCACTTCTCCTGCCTCACTTGTCCCCTCCTTCTTCGTTGCTTCAACACCGTGGCCTCCTTGGCAACTTCAGCCACCACAAGCCCCTCCCGGCTGCGGGTCCTCCCTCCCCGAGTCCTGCTTCACCCACCCTGATGCCTGTGGTGCAGCATGTTCCCTGTTGCCCTTCCCTGACCTCCTTGATGAGGCCGTGGGGACAACGTCCCAGACCACCTTCTCCTCTGGAAGAGAAGCGAGGGGTCCTTCCTCCCTAGCACTGCTCCCCATTGTAATTTTGCCCAGCTGTGATTTCTTGCCTGTGTCCGTCCCCATGGACATTCGATTCTCCAAGGCCCAGGACACTTGTCTGTCCCCCTGCCATGACTTGTGAACACCCAGCACGGTGTCCGCGGGTCAGAGGCTCTCACTGGCTGTGTGTTGGATGTGGAAGGGACTGTCGTGCTTCTGGGAGATGTGCTGTGGGGCCGGGGAGGTTTCCTGAGTGAATTTCCACATCTCAGTGATGGCGAGGGCTCCTGCGTCTCTGGGAATAATACCATCCAACAGCATCAGTACCAGAACCAACATTTTCTTTTCTTCTTCTTCTTCTTTTTTTTTTTTTTTGAGACAGAGTCTTACTCTGTTACCCAGGCTGGAGTACAGTGACACCATCTCGGCTCACTGTGACCTCCGCCTTACGGGTTCAAACAATCCTTCCGCCTCAGCCTCCCAAGTAGTTGGGATTACAGGCACCTGCCACCATGCCCTGCTAGTTTTTGTGTTTTTAGCAGAGACGGGGTTTCACCACGTTGCCCAGGTTGGTCTCAAACTCCTGACCTCAAGTGATTCGCCCACCTCAGCCTTCCGAAGTGCTGGGATATACAGGCGTGAGCCACTGCGCCTGGCCAGAATCAACGTTTTCTTTTGTGCTGAAGGAGCTGACAACCCCCCTAGAGTTCTGTTCCCTGCTAAAGATGGCTTCTGGTTTTCTCGAATTCCTCCCGGTTTGCTGGACCAGCAGGGCTGGCTGGGCAGCAAGACATGCTGGGCCTGGGGCTTTATACATCTTACGTTTACCGGAGCAGAAGCTGGGCCTGCCTGATACTTAGAGCGAAGGCCTGTTTGTAGCAAGGAACATCATTTGAATCTCTGTCCTCAGGTTGTGATTCCAGGGAAGTCTGACTTGGTTAAAGACTGCTGACTTGATGCGTTTTGTATTTTGTGGAACACAATCAAATTTCATGTGTTGATTAATTATTCCCCATTGCCTAAAATCCTGGCCTCCTCTCTCTTGACAGAGAAGGTTATCCCCAAAGTCCAGGCCTAGAATCTTTGACTGGAAAGACGGAAAGACTGTCCTCAGAGTCCAGACCTCCTCTCCCTGACTGGAAAGATTGTCCTGAGAGTCCAGGCCTCCTCTCTCTGACTAGAAAGACTGTCCTCAGAGTCTGGACCTCCTCTCTGACTGAAAAGACTATCCTCAGAGTCTGGACCTTCTCTCTCTGACTGGAAAGACTGTCCCCAGAGTCCAGACCTCCTCTCTCACTGGAAAGGCTGTTCTAAGAGTCCAAACGTTCTCTCTCTCACTGGAAAGATTGTCCTCAGAGTCTGGACCACCTCCTCTCTCTGACTGGAAAGACTGTCCTGAGAGTCCAGATCTCCTCTCTCTGACTGGAAAGATTGTCCTCAGAGTCCAGGCGTCTTCTGTCTGACTGGAAAGACTGTCCTCAGAGTCTGGACCTCCTCTCTCTGACTGGAAAGGTTGTCCTCGGAGTCCAGACCTCCTGTCTCTCACTGGAAAGATTGTCCTGAGAGTCCAGGCCTCCTCTCTCTCACTAGAAAGACTGTTCTTAGAGTCCAGACCTCCTCTCTCTGACTGAAAAGATTGTCCTCAGAGTCCAGGCCTCCTCTCTCTCACTGGAAAGACTGTCCTGAGAGTCTAGACCTTCTCTCTCTGACTGAAAAGACTGTCCTCAGAGTCCAGGCCTCTTCTCTCTGACTGAAAAGACTGTCCTCAGAGTCCAGGCCTCCTCTCTCTCACTGGAAAGACTGTCCTCAGAGTCCAGACCTCCTCTCTCTCACTGGAAAGACTGTTCTGAGAGTCCAAACGTCGTCTGTCTCACTGGAAAGATTGTCCTCAGAGTCTGGACCACCTCCTCTCTCTGACTGGAAAGACTGTTCTCAGAGTCCAGGCCTCCTCTCTCTGACTGGAAAGATTGTCCTCAGAGTCCAGACCTTCTCTCTCTCACTGAAAAGACTGTCCTCAGAGTCCAGACCTCCTCTCTCTGACTGGAAAGATTGTCCTCAGAGTCCAGGCCTCCTCTCTCTCACTG